>NC_067238.1:2417500-2725000 GCF_019924925.1 Ctenopharyngodon idella
ACCATGGAAACAGATGCTAAGAAAAAGCATGCCATTCAACTTCCTTCTTCTTCTTTTGTTTAATGGCGATTTACATAACCTACTTAGTGCACCTATTTGGTGATTGTGCAATCATTTTTTTCAGTCTTTTCATTTAATAAGTAATCTTTATTCACAGAGAATAAGAATTATATTGTTTACAATGCGAAACCAGAAGATATCGCACATGTATTTTATTATAGAAATGATAAAAAATGTCCTGTTATAAAAAGGAAAAAAAGCAGATCCATGTGTGAGATAACAGTAATATATATATATATATATATATACAGTCAAACCAAAAATTATTCAGACGTTTTTGATATTTTTGGTATATTTTTACTAGTGGGTGCAGAACACTATAGTTCATGTAAGTGAGGATAGCAAAATAAAGTAAACTGTGACATATTATACCCAGAAATTCTTCATACAGTGGACTACCAGTAAAATTTTTTAAAATTTGGAACCAAAAATTATCTAGACACTTTGACCGGACCATGTTTTGCTTAAGTGTTATCTGACATAATTAAGATTCATTTTTTCTGACACAGTTCAACTCTGAGATCTTGTCACATTTCATTACCATTTTTTTTTTAAACTATAGTGAATAAACTGTATTAATGAATGAAATGTTCAAGGTGTCTGAATAAATTTTGGTTTGACTGTATATACAGTGCTCAGCGTAAATGAGTACACCCCATTTTAAACAATATCTCAATGAACACAAAAACAATTTCCAAAATGTTGACAAGACTAAGTTTTATATAACATCTATTTAACTTATAACATGAAAGTAAGGTTAATAATATAACTTAGAGAACAAAATTTTCAGTTTTACTCAAATTAGGGTGATGCAAAAATGAGTACACCCCACTGTGTCTCTGGAGCAAAGCTAAATTTTAGACTATAAATGTTTAATTTAACAAGAATTGAACCACAGGTGAGTCTAATTATTCATTACACAGGTGTCCAGCAGACAGTTGACTATAAAAGGGTGTTAAAACCCCTTCCCATTTCATGCTGTCAGCAATGGCACCACATGGAAGAGAAATGTCACAAGACATAAGAAAGAAAATAATTTCTTTACACCATAAAGGTGAAGGCTACAAGAAGATCAGCAAAGCTTTACTTATCAGTCAGAATACTGTAGCAAAAGTAGTACAAAAATTTAAAAAAGATGGAACTGCAACCATCTCACAGAGACGTCCAGGTCGTCCACGGAAGTTAACACCTCGACAGGAACGTCTTCTGATGAGAAGGGTTGAAGAAAATCAGCATGCAAGTTCACTGCAGTTATCTAAAGAAGTAGAAAGCCAAACTGGGGTGACTATTCCCATGACACAATACGGCGTACACTGCAGAGGAATGGCATGCATGGGTGCCGTCCACGAAAGAAGACTTTCCTAAAGCCCAGGCACAAAAAGGCCCGCCTAGAGTTTGCGAGGGCCCATGCTGACAAAGATGAAGACTACTGGGACTCTATGCTCTGGAGTGATGAGACCAAGATAAATGTTTTTGGAACTGATGGCTTCAAAACTGTATGGCGTCGCAAAGGTGAGGAATACAAAGAAAAATGCATGGTGCCTACAGTGAAACATGGTGGTGGCAGTGTCCTTATGTGGGGCTGCATGAGTGCTGCTGGTGTCAGGGAGCTGCATTTCATTGATGGCATCATGAATTCACAGATGTACTGCTCTATACTGAAAGAGAAGATGCTACCATCACTCCGTGCCTTTGGTCATTGTGCACTTTTCCAACATGACAATGATCCTAAACACACATCTAAGGCCACTGTTGGATTTCTGAAGAAGAACAGGGTGAAAGTGATTCAGTGGCTCCTGATCTGAACCCAATCGAACACCTATGGGGAATTCTGAAGAGACAAGTTGAGCTTCACTCTCCATTCAGCATCTAGTCTCTAAAAGAGGTCATTCTTGAGGAATGGAAAAAGATAGATGTTGGCAAAATGTCGCCAACTTGTTCATTCCATGCCTAGAAGACTTGGTGCTGTCATTAAAAATCATGGAGCCCATACAAAGTACTAGTTGTAGTAGTTTTTGTTGTGGGGTGTACTCATTTTTGCATCACCCTAATTTGAGTAAAACTGAAAAATGTGTAATCTAAGTTATATTATTAACCTTACTTTCATGTTATAAGTTAAACAGATGTTACATTAAACTTAGACTTGTCAACATTTTGGAAATTGTTTTTGTGTTCATTGAGATATTGTTTAAAATATTACTTTTCAAAGGGGGTGTACTCATTTACGCTGAGCACTGTATATACATATACCTGCATTTATGTATACATTTTATACATACATTTTTAGTAACATTTTAAACAATATCTCAATGAACACAAAAACAATTTCCAAAATGTTGACAAGACTAAGTTTAATATAACATCTGTTTAACTTATAACATGTTATGTTCAGAGAGTAAGTTGCTATGGCTAGTTACATACCCTGAAAGTTACCTCCATTTTTGTAACCATAAGCTGAGGTTATCTGCTTACTTACCCTTAAACATACCCGGGTATGTCACATAATCTGCTTTCTGGAATACCCCCTGTTTTTTGTGAGCACATGGCTTGTCATGTTTGTTTCTATGTGCCAAGTGCTCTCCTGTCTATTGACTAACCCCACACTTTGTTATCTGACTATTGGATTATTTGCCCCAGCTGTCCTTCCTCGTTACCCTCCTAATTTGCTCTCCTATTTATTCTCCCTATGTTTTCTGTCCTGTGCCAGTTCGTTGTTACACTCCACGTGTGCTATCCTGTTCCCAGCCTTGTCGTGGCCTGCCCTGCTCCTAGCCTTGCTGTGTCCTGCACCCAGCCTTGTGCTCAAGCCCTACTCTACCTGCTGTGCTGGAGGCCTTGGTGTTTTTCCCCCTATGGGGTAGAATAGTTTGTCTTTTGCTGCATTTTCTAAATAAAGAACATTGAAGTGCATCTCTGCTTTTGGGTCCTCACTTTCCAGCACCATTCCTGACAATGTGAATATCATGGTTATGTAAAGAGTTGCACAGAACTCCAGCACAGAACCCCCATATCAGACTGAGGTCTATATTGCATTCAATATTCTGTTCATAATAAATTGAAAGCTCTATGAATGGTTCCTGAATTGATGACTTCTGGTAAACATTAGCTATTATAATTTTTAGTGTCTTGTTAGGTGTTCAAATGTTAAAGCACATTCAGTAAAAAAGGGAGGGGAATGTGTTGCCGGATAAGACCATAGCTATTTTCACACAACGTGTACTCAAGCTTCATTAGACAACAGTCAAAATGGTACACGACTAACTGTGACCTTCTGATGGAAACTTTAGACACATGTTGCCACACATCCAATTTCCCTATATATTAGAAGAAAATAGATAGATGATTCAGCTGCCCATGTACTCAAATAATAGCTGGGTTTCCATCTGCCCCTGCCAAAAAAAAAGAGGTTAAAAATATTCATTGACAGTCCAAAGATCAGCTTCCATGGAGAATCCATGTTAAAGTGCCATGGAATGGGAGATGGAAAGGAACTAGATGGATACATAGAATGGGGTCATAGCAAAACAATCCAAATATAAAAAGGGCATCACCCTAGGAGGATCAGCACCTCAGTACACTTGATCTCCCTATGCTAAAGGCTGGAAACAGTAATGACGATTTCTAACCTCATTGATGCTTGAGTACAGCAAATGACGACCTAATAACAGCTCAGAGCCAAAGGCCTCATTGTGTCTGCACCTTGATTTATTTTTAATAGAGGGATCAGACAAATATGGCATTATTCCTAAGGTTAGCATTCCCTAGTGCATTCCAGTAGCCTGCTATTATTATTCGCTTCGGAAAAAAGCTTTATCAGTGTAATTTAATGGTCAGCATATGCTGTGATATGCCCTTCTGCCCTCTTCAAACAGTAAAATGTACACTAAATTTGAGAGTTGGAGTAGCATATACCATGGTATATGAATATGGCAATCCTTCAGTACTATGGCAACAGCAAAAATTAGCCCCATCCCATCCCTTCCCCTAAACCTATTCCTACACATAAATTATGCCTAAAATCAGAGGGAAATGATAGGTGAATAACACTGATGTAGAAGCACCCAACCCTGACTGTAAGCTTAAAGTCCCCCTGTAGTCAATAATTTTATCCCTTAAAACTCATCTTTGATCACCAAAATGACATATTTAAATGTTTTTTCCTGTGAAAATTTTTTTTAATGCCTTAAAATAGCTTGAATGTAACTCTACACCCTTGCCTCATTTAATATACAGGGAACTATGAAAATGATAATTAGCCCCGCCTCCACTCACTCGCACGAGCTCAGAAAAGATCCACTTAGTCAACTTACTAAGGTAAACGCTGCACAATAGTATCGCTTTTTACAACGTCGGACACATAACGGTAATATGATTAGCATTTTGCTTGACTATGTTATCAAACTGCTAATAACATGTTTGCTAATGTTACACAAACCGTGTTCACATATACACGAGTCAAACAGCTTCCTTCTAATAATCAGTATCCTTAGAAATGCACTGAAAAACTCAGAACATCAATGGAGAAAGGCATATAGTTCATCATAACATCGTAATATGCATCATACACCAGCCATGTTTCTAAATCTACTCGATTTTTCATATCAACAGAAAAATATACCAGGATAACCTTCTTTTGAGACTCCCTTGCGCGGCCAGTTAATGATATGCTTGACGTGACTGGTTACAAGGTAGTTTGTGACGTCAGAAACACCAGCAATTTCAAACCGCGGGTTTAAGACTGTCTTTGGTTTACTGCAGTTTTAAAGAGAAAACACTCAGCAATGGTATTGACTTATGAGTTTGCACATGGTTTGTCTTAAAGCATGTTAAAAACACCAGATAGACATATGAACAACATTAAAAACTTGATTTTCACCACAGGGGGACTTTAAACTTGACATAAACTGTACACTTGTCCCTCATATCTGATTGGTTGATTGGAATGTTGTTCCAGGATCAACATCTTTGTACATGTTGTACTTGGTAAAATCAGGTTCTGCTGTATCAATGAAAGTAGCTTACCATTTTTTATACCAACACTGTACTATTGTACTGCTACAACACTTTTCCTGCAGCAGTGGGCCAAACCGACACAAATCTGAGAACCTCACACAAAGCACTTACCATGACAGCTGATGAGGCAATGGATTCAGAGACTTAAGTGAATTAACTCACAATGTCAAACTTCTTACCACCCAGCAATTAATCAAGTTAATCTTTGGCATCCGTTCATGAAAGACACATGGGAGTGGCTGATGTTTGTCTGACAACCAACTTTCTTCTGAAAATACTGGTGATGACAACTCTTTGGACAAGTAGTATTTTTGTGGTTTTAGTAGATCTTACATAGTCAGCAATATTTAAACTACAACAGTCCTATATAAGAGACCAGGCACCTAGAACCGATATGTAGCTTTATAGCTGTCGTAAACTTTAAATGAAAGCTGACATCTATAGAACCATTATAATAAATATAAATATATGTTAAATAAATATAATAAATGTGTTTTATAAATGCCAGGGTGATTAACTGGTATAAAAGTATAACTGTATATAAAAAATATATTAACTGTTATTTACTATTCACATTAAAACCAGCACCATTGTACCATTAACACCAAACTTTGTGAACATCTCTAAACTGTTTTTATAAAATGGATATTCCAAAATCTGAACTGATGATCCACATTCAAAGATAAATAATTCAACCTTTGAGGTTTGTTGAGACGAAGACCTTTTTACACCAAATGTGAGACAAATCTGAAAGGTTTATTCATGCCAAGAGTGAAACAAACATTATTCAGACTAAATAAAGAATGAAAATTCACAGGCTTCCTATAATCAGAAATTAAATTCGGTGTGAATACGTCTTATTGAAAGAAACACTTCACCATTACAAGTGATTCCATATGGTATGGTGAGGTAATGAGCAGTTTTCTGTGTTTGGGTGGTTGAATTGTGAGTAACATATTAGTGTTACTAGATTAAACTGTGTTTTATGTCATCACATGGTGTATGGAGTGCATGGGAGGAGTTGAAGGACATGTCAGAGGTTGTCGGTTAAATCCTCTGAAGCGTGGTGGAGCCGAGTGACAAAACCAGAGTGGGCACCCAGGGGCCCATAGGATAAAGGTGTAACCAACATCTGCAACCCATTGCGCCCCCAATTATCCTCGGGTGAACCTCATGGAAAATACGACACAACCAGCTGGAATGTAAACACAACCCAATGGGAACTCCCATTTATTTTCTCTCTTGTGTGAGCAGCAAACTCTATTTTGTTCTGTTTTTCTTTCTTTCCTCATTTTGCTCATGGCTGTTCTTGTTTTAATGTTGATAGACAGCACAAGTCCCTTTCATTAGCACATATCCCATTGCAATTATCCATGTTTAGAATCATTCCATTGTTCGGCAGGCGGTTCCTGATTCACTCTCTCCTGTTTTCCCAGGAAGTGCCAGTTACTGCAACAGTTGAAATGATGCACTCTTTTTAGGTTTCGTTGGTGTTTCTATTCAGGGTACATTGACTCTAAAATATCGAAACTCTCCACAACAGTGAACACATTTGTGTACACATGAAGTCACACCACAGGTCTGCAGCCCAGCTGTCTCCGGTGAGGGTCTAGGCTTTAAAGACCTACCAATCTCACAGACACTGGCAGATTTATCCCAGCAATCCAAATAAACTTCACATTCCAGATTCGGCAAATCCTAATGATTCCAAATGCTGAAACAATTATGGTGCATTGACAGGGTGTGAGAAACCGTCGTCAACCAGTTCAGTTTGACTAGACTGTGTTGTGCAACTGATAAACAAACCAATTAACATTTCCAAAAAGAGAAAATAACAAGTCATCAGGTAGGTAGTATGTTTTGGTTAACAGTATGGGTATTTAAATGAAAGAGAAAGCGAAAAACTTAATGCTTTTCACTTCAGAATACTGATCCTAATACTTAGTAATTCCTTCTGAAGGATTTGGTAATACTTGAGTCATTACTGGTGGGTTACCATGATCTTCACTTTAGAATTAATAATATATAATGTATTATTTAAATTAATTATGAACCTGTAAATAGTAGTTCTCCAGGAGGTATGAAAAAATAGTAGTTATTGATTAGCTAATAGTGAACTACCCCATTTGACTGAGCACTATTACTTACTAATTCGTTATTCAGAGTTTCTTGTTATAGTTAATAGCAGT
The DNA here is from genome assembly GCF_019924925.1 of Ctenopharyngodon idella. Taxonomy (NCBI): domain Eukaryota; kingdom Metazoa; phylum Chordata; class Actinopteri; order Cypriniformes; family Xenocyprididae; genus Ctenopharyngodon; species Ctenopharyngodon idella. The sequence goes on from NC_067238.1 coordinate 2,424,763, forward strand.
TACTATGTTTATAGTGTGTTACTCATTTGTTCCTGTGTAGATATTCGTTAATGACAGAACAGTATTCTAAAGTGTTATCGCTTTTTGTTATATCTATTTATATCAGACATCCTGATTGTTTTACTAATTTATTCTTTTTGTCAAGAGTTAACCTCTACTCTTGACATTTGATAATGTTACACAGCTTTTTTTTATGACAAATTGAATGCTTTTTTCCTCATTTGTAAGTCAGTTCTTCAGTTGTGCCAATCCTCAATGAAGGTTATGCATTTATGTACAGTATATCTCCTATATGTGCATGCTTCCTATATGTGCATGTAATGCTTTAGTTCCAGATTTTTCAGTGATGGTGTAGTTGAGGGGTGTGCAGCTGCGATTCAGTTCAAGGCGTCTCAGAGCTTTGGTATAAAATCCATCACATGTGCTACTGTACATCTTCAGGGAGTCCTAATGGCCCTTTTCTGCTCACAACAATCTACTGCAAAAAGGAAAAAAGGACAACAGAAAGTCCTTGACTGAAAAAACATGGAGTCCCACACTGTAAAAAAGAATTGTTGGTTTAACTTAAAAAAAGTAATTTGCTTGGTTGCCTTAAAATGTTAAGTTCATTGAAATTAAAATTTTGAGTTAATACAATGAAGGTGATTGATTTAATCAACAGAAACTCAAAATATTATGTTATCTGAACCACTTTACCTAAATTGATTTGACAAAAGAAAAAATGTTGTGATAAATCATGAAAATAATTTTTACAGTGCATCTAATGTGTGAGCTCTCTGTGGATAATGCCATCTTTCATCTCTCCTCTCACACACCCCTCCAGTTGGTCCATGATTAGACCTGTCAGAGCTGCAAAAAAATGCATCCCGTTAGCCAGTTTGTATGCCAATGAAAAGCGCAGGGAAAAACAAGACATAAGTGTTAAAATGAAAAGGTCTGGACAACAAACCAAACTTCTGACAGTCACTTGTGGTTTGATTATGTAACGCTGCAGCAGGAGATGTGTGCAGCTGGAGTGTTAGTCTCTGCACTAACTTCAATTAAAGAGAGAGAGAGAACGCCAAGACGAAACCAAGAATGCGCTGCTGGCCAAGATACAGATGGCAGAGAATGTGTAATGTCAGAATATTGCAACAGTCTTCAAGGAACAGAAAAAAAGCATGGAGTTATCAAGTTAAATGAGACTTGCTAAATGTTAAAGTCCCCCTGTAGTCAATAATTTTATCTCTTAAAACTCATCTTTGATCACCAAAATTACATATTTAAACGTTTTTTTCCTGTGAAAAAAAAAAAAAAAAAAAAAAACGTAATGCCTTAAAATAGCTTGAATGTAACTCTACACCCTTGCCTCATTTAATATACACAAGTCTATGAATATGATAATAAGCCCCGCCTCCACTCACTTGCACAAGCTCAGACGAGATCCACTCAGTCAACTTACCGGTAAACGCTGCACAATGGTATCGCTTTTTACAACATCGGACACATAACGGTAATTAATATGATTAGCGTTTTGCTTAACTATGCTATCAAACAGCTAAATAATGTGTTGCTAATGTTACACAAACCATGTTCACATTCACGATTCAGACAGCTGCCTTCTAACAATCAGTATCCTTAGAAATGCTTTGAACAACTTTCGCCGGCACGTTAACGTGATTGGTTACAAGGTAGTTTGTAACGTCAGAAACACCAGCAATTTCAAAAGGCGGGTTTGAGTCTGTCTTTGGTTTACTGCAGTTTTAAAGAGAAAATACTCAGCAATGGTGTTGACTTATGAATTTGCACATGTTTTGTCTTAAAGCATGTTAAAAACACCAGATAGACATATGAACAACATTAAAAAATTTGATTTTCACCACAGGGGGACTTTAAGTTAAGGTAAAAGGTGCAGTAAGTGATTTCTGAGAAACAATGTTGATATTTGAAATCATCAAAACAAACATGCCCCTAGACAAAAAAAAAAAAAATCACACCCCTATCTTGATAGCTCCGCCCCCAAATTCATGAACATGCTATGCAACACAGGCACCTCCTCCATAATGAGTGTATACGCCCCTTACTGCTGATTGGCTACAAGTGTGTTTTGGTGCTAAGCCTAATTCCACTTTCAACTGCGTTTCTCAGAAATCACTTAAGTGTATTCTTTCAGATCAAATCCAAGAATGAAATTGATTGTTTATAAACAGGTTTCAAACACTGCTATTGTTCAAAAGATGTAGCTGTGTTTTAAAAAGCTTACCATAGTTTGTCATTGTGATCTCAAATAATATGGTATTTTTCTCAAAAGTGGTATATCCTCATCACCTAACACTGCAAAAGAGACCTCAAAAGCAACAAGATTAGGAAGTGATGTCATGCTCCAATGCTACACCCTTGCTGGACCCAGATATTTCTGCACCTTCTTCACTAAAGAGAGATAATATGATACCTCTCCTAACTAGAAAGAATCGTGCAAGAATTGTGACTTTCACCATGGACAGACAGAAGGGGCTTCAACATTCAAACCACAACTGAAGAAGAACCTCAAAGCTGCAGCTTAAACTAAACTGATAACGGTTAAATGTAACCCCTGTGAGGAAATTAGGTAAGGCTGGATTTGAAAACCACCAACACAACTGATTCTAATCCTTTATAAAAGAAGATTCTGCATTATTTGAGAAGGGTAGCAAGAGTAGCAACCCTGCTCCTGAGGGCTACTTTCCTGCAGATTCTAACCCTAAGCAAACCTACCTGAACCAGCTAATCGAAGGTGAAATTTACAGGTTGGAACAGGGCTGGACCTAAAATCTGTAGGATAGCAGCCTTTCAGGAGCAGCGTTGGCTACCCATGCACTACAGAATGTGCTGACAGATTTGCTTATGTTGCCGAAGCATTAGATTGAACATAACAGTTGATACTCCCGGGTCAGGTCCTAAATGCTGCCCTCCGCCCACCTTGACCACAAGTCCACACTTTGGCCACATAATACCACACACACTAGTAGTATACACTAGTGGAAGCGTTCAGAAAACATTGGGGACGCAGGAAGCAATATCTTCGAAAGGGAAAGGGGGGTGTTGATATGCACAAGCAGGGCATCCGTTTACAGTCTGCGACTTGGCGCACATCAAGTGTAGACAGAATCACTGATTACTATGGGTTCTATGTGTTTTGACATGACCTGTCACACCATTCACATCAGTGTAACCTGCCGAAGTTCGAGTGAAAACAACTTTTTCTTCTTGTTCTTGTTTCCCATTGGAAAAATTAGGAATGCTTCGTTTGCTGATTGAGTTTGTATATTGATCTAGGGAGCTAGATAATGGGTAGGGGGGCACAAAAAACATTGCGAACCACTGGCATACACTCTTGGGACTCTGCAGTAATGATGATGCATAGCTGCCAGAACCAAGGCACTCCTGAACACCCTTCAGAGTCACCCCGCAGCCTACAGCAGGGTTCTTCAAATCCAACCCTGGAGGGTCTGATGCAGGGAGTTTAGTTCAAACAAACTCAACTATCTGTATATTTGTAGTAACTATGAAGACTTTGATTAGCTTGTTCATGTGTCTTTGATTAGGGCTGAAGCTAAACTCTGCAGGGCAGTTGCCTTCCAAGGCCAGATACGAGGAACCCTGCCTTCAGTCTTGTGGACTTCACAGATGTGCATGAAGAAGGCCACAAGACTGGAGGTACAGTACACATCAAGTGCAACACAACCCGGTAAGATTGGGCACCGGCTTCTACACCAGCCCCAGTGGAAAAGCGGCAGGACTACTGCAACAACCCAGCAACTTTTGTTGCTTAAAGCTGCTGTCCGTAACTTTTTTTGGTTAAAAATGATCCAAAATCATTTTTTTAAGCAAGTACATAACCAGCCAGTGTTCAAAACTATCTTCTTACCTTAGCCCGATTCACAACGGTAAGCTTGTAATAATGTTTTCTAATTCGGGTGGTACTGGTAGGTTTCCGCGGGAAATTCAAGCATGCTGCCGTTCGTCATTATGTCATTACGTCACGTCTGTTTACATAAAGGAGGAGTCCCAGCTAGTAGGCTATATCATGTGAGGATGCTGCAGTTGATGGATCAGCCTTTTCTCACAGCAGCTGGAATAATTAAACTAATCATTTTGATGGCGGATTGTATGGTATGACAAATTAATGTTAGAGATTAGACTGTACAGAAATTTAAATCTACAGCTAACGCTAATACACACTAAATACACAGTCACGCAATGCTGATGTTGTTAACATTAACAATTTGAGAACCAAGTATAACAATAATAACAATTTGCACGGTTTGAAGTGATATGAGCTAAGCAATCGTTAGATTTAATCACCATTGGTAGCGCGATTTATTGTAATGCTTTTTTTCCCTCAGTTTGTCAGAACAAAAGTGACAGATTTGTTACTTGTTCATATGACATTTTCTGGTAAAAATTCTTATTTTGGTCATATTTCCAAGACTACAATCTGTGATTCCGAAGTACATGTACAGTATTCACCGGTGCGGTGACTGACAGCCACACATTCTCCTCAAAACATTAGATTCATCCTCGCTAAGGAGCCGTGCCAATGCACAACCCTTGTAAAGATGACAATTTAATAACTGCATTTTCGAACAGAGATGGCGACAAAGAGGCAAAACTTACGGATTGCAGCTTTAAAATGGACTTAAAACCTTAAAAATGTGTCCAGAAGTGAAGAAAATGTCTTTTTATCATACATAGTATTTGGTCAAGTTTGGTACCGGTGTTGAACTAGTGTGGATTGTGAAGGAGAAAGCAGCTTTTGTCAGTTTACTACCTTTCAAAAACTATTCAGTCCTGAAAACTATGTTCTGAACTTCCAGAAAAGACAAGCCTGATGTTCTTGGTGCACTCACTGAAGATCAAACAAGTGAACACTCTAGGCTCATGGTGACAGCTCAGCTGGAGGTTTGGAGCCAGATTAAGCAACAGATGCACATGAGGAGAGCCGAATATCAAAGTCTTGAACCGTATCCATACCCATTATCCAGCCTGTTGAATCCCACGCCATTTCCAGGATTCGTTTGAGGATGCAGCCCAGTAACAGGGAGCATGAAATGAGGGACATGAGCAGTACTGATGGGAAATCTCAGACAAGGTTGAATAAGGTCTTCCCTGCGGCAGACAGTGGTGTGTAACCAAGCCAGGAATTTCCCTGCCATACCGTCACTTCACAGCCCCTGTATTTTGCCTCATTTGAATGTTTTACCATGCTAATAATTGCTAACTTTACATGGCAAGACCATGAATACTGCAAGCGGGGACAATCTTTTCAGCATATGGTCATGCTTTTCAATCTGTAATTATCCATCCAAAATAATCACAATGGACATACACAGACTAATAGACTATTTTCGGTGAACGTCATAATTCACTGAAAACAAACAAAGAGCAGTATAACACACAGCATTTATATAATAAAACTCTTGACTGTTTTCATAACCATCAGTTATTTGTCTGCAAAGGGCACATTGCTCCTTGGCATTAACTCCTGACTGTTCCACCACAGAATGTGAGCAACACATCCATCATGATCTCTGGGTTCAAGCAGAGGCTTAGTCAGACTAATATTGAGTCAGATGATGAGAACGAAAGGTTAGTCATTTTGTTAAATGGCATGGTTTATGCATGTGTTTTTAATTCAGAGAGTTACGCTGACATGACTATTTCAGCAGGTCCAAATGAAAACCGAACTTTGTTGGAAGGAGTTGTAAAGATGGAAAACCATCACATTGGTAGCAGTTTACTTTGTAATGAACTACACAAGTATCAATTCTAAATAAAAGAATGCACAATACACACACACACACACACACACACACGACCTGGACAGGACTTGGACAGTACTGAGGGATATACTTTCAGTAGAGGTAATGAGGTAAAACTTGTTTAACACTGACATCTGCTGTTGAGTCTATAATATTTCTATTGTGAGCATGCAAGTCTGGGTCTGAATGTATATAGCAACTACATGTTTTTGAAGAAAAACCTTGCTGCCACAAGATCGGAGAAATTGCTATGAGGTTACCAAGGTGTTCTGAGTGGTTTTAAGCCCTTTTTATGCAGTTGCTATAATGTGCCCACTGGTTGTTTCTGTGTTGCTTCTTATTTTATTGACCACCAAATGAAAATTCTGGATTAAGTATAATCCCTTAAAAACCTGTCCTCAACAAGCTACAGATTTTGAGATTTGTTCATAGCAAAAACAATGTGGGACACTAGTTGCTCGGCAAAGTTTAATATTTGGCTATTTTTAAAGCTAAGCCTAGAGGGTAATAAAAGCCCTTAACTTTAATTAGCCCACACAACCAAAGCCAATCAAAAGACGGCAGAGACTGCTGGGTTAATATAGTGTACGCCGTGTACTTTCTGAAATTTATAGCACATCCTGACTAGTCACATTCACAGCGCTTATTTCACCACTGCTAAATGTGGCTTGAATAATTTTAAGAGAGAATCAAGAAGGCAGACTTGTTTAAGACATGTTTCTTTAATCATGTACTCATAGAAGTCATATAAATCAATTTTTAAAAAAGGAAAAAGACATTCATTTTTGCATGTTCTAAAAGTATGGGTGCAATTCTTTTTACATAATTTTAATGTACTGTGCAGACTTTTCATGTTGTAATATACAAATTTGTTTCAACCATAATATTGATTATAAGTTCTTATACAACATTTACAGCTATATGACCACCATATAACAGACCTGTATAATAAACCTATGCGTTAACACCACTAACAGTATTGAAACTGAAGATTAGAGATGTTTGAGCTTTAGGTATCATTGCTGCTTCATACTTGCAATTCTTCTGATCTACTGTTATACGGTATCAACAACAATATACGATTAATTTTGCAGCTCATCTAAGCATTTTATTGTTAACCTTTGGAGTGACTTGAGAACTTTGAAATGTTGGAAATGTACATTATACAAGACATCTAAAGCCAAAATTATATTACAATAAGACGTAAAAAAAACTTCAGTCATCAAATGCCATTTTTACACCTTATCTCACTCCAATAAATTTCTTAAAATGACATAACCTGGTTTTATTAAGAAATGTAAAGTAGTGTTAGTGCTAGAAATGTATTACAAGAATCAAAATGAAATGTTATATCACTTTATATCACTTATTTTTTTCCCCCACCCTATCTGTAAGCTCATCCTTCTTCATTACAAACTAAAGGGCTGGAGGGGAGAGGCTAGGGAATGTTACATTCGCTTTAGCCACTTCATACTGTATCTAACCCAGCAAACCTACAGAGATGGACCCATAGGTGCTGCTGAGAGCCTTTGACCTCCCTTCCCATGTGGATGGCATTGGGTTTGCGAGCAAGAAAATAAATTAAAGAAATGAGAGAAAATAGGGGAAGTGAAGAGGAATGATCTTCATTTGGTAGACTGCCAGATAATAATGCTGATGATGATGATCACTAAGGAAAGGACCACTGCAAGGATGCACATCTTCTTACGAGACTTTTGCTACAGTGAAGGAAGGAAAATATTACCATCATACAGTATGTATGCAACATGCATGGTTTTAGATTCTGCCATCTTGCTACATATTTTGACATACATCTAACAAATTGTCAATAATAAGTGAATCAATTTGCTCCCATAGTGAAACTCTAATTTACATTAATGTTTGTAGCAGATATTGCTCTCCCAAAGTGACTTAGAAGACACACTGATTACCTACTTTTTGGGCATCAAAGACAGTTATTCTAACTGAGAATGCATGTATGATGCTCAAAAAATGCCATAGCTGTGTTTGTGTGTGTGTGTAATGCTGAAGCTTTTACTGTACCTGATACTGAGCTGCTCTCTGAAGTTGCTCAGCTCCTCTCTCCACATGCACTTCTGCACTCTCCACATTAGCCTCTATGCTATCTGTAATCACACATATTTACTTGCACTTAGCAATTAGAGCATATGCATGCACAGTAAGGCAAAGACTTTTGGACAATGGTCTGGCGTAAAGAAGGGCAGCAAAGAAGGCACTACTTTCCAAGAAAAACATCAATGAATGACAGACTGAAATTCTACAGGAAGTACAAGGTTTGAATTTTTTTGCAGCATGATGGAGCACCATGTCACAACAAGGCAAGAGTGATAATGGAGTGGCTCTGAAATCATTACATTGAAATTTTGGATCTGTGACCAGGCAACTACCCTGATCTTAATCCCATAGAGAAGCTGTGGTCAGCCCTCAAAAGGCAATTGGACAAGCAGAAGTCCACAAATTATGATAAATTCCAAGCACTAATAAGACAAGGATGGATCACCATCAGTCAGGATTTGGCCCAGAAGCTGATATCCAGCATGCCAGAGCGAACTGCAAAGGTTATGAAGTAGAAGTGTCAACACTGTACAAAACACTTGATTTTTTGCATATATTGAAAGTTTTTGCCAATAAAAGCCTTTAAAATTTATGAAATGCTTATTGTTTTCCAGTATACCATAGAAACATGTGAAAAATAATCTACAAATACCGAAGAAGCAAACTTCGCGAAACACAAAATTGGTGTCACTGAAAATACTTTTGGCCATGGTTGTATGTCTTAGTAAGATGATATTTAAATACTGAGTTTTATAATCAAAGGTCTGTAGTTTTTATTGTAAGGGGCAAAACATAATCTAATGATGATTGACAGAAAAAAAAAAATAAAAAAAATCCTCAAAAGCCTGATGTATCACATTTAATACTCACATTTTAACATGATTTTTCTATAAAAATCTAGTAAGCGTTCATCTTGAAATATTACTAACAATATAAGTTATTCTTACATGAAAAAGGCAAAAATGTAAATCTCAACCTGAGGAGGGAATTACTTTTAGAAATATATAAAAAGGACTTTTAATTCCTAAAAAAATATAAACTATCAATCAGAGGACAGAAGGCATTTAGTAGATTGTGTACAATGGATTTTTCCAGCAAAATTTTTGATCATGTTGATAAATTAGAGGCCTTAGAAATTGATCAATCAACGTGACGTTTGAAGTCAAAACTTGAAATATAAATACCCAGAGAATGCATTTAATACCAACATATTGAACCGTCTGTTTATATATTCATAATCCCTTACTAAAGGATTCCAGACATTAGAAAAATGTCAGTCTATACAATCGTTTTATATTTTAGATGAGGGAAATATATGTGCGTTACGGACGTGACAAAAAAGTCACTAAGTTTTGGGTGACAATATATTTTTTAGGAATTCTGTGAATTACACTGTGCAAACCAAAAGTAATACTGCCCACCGAATGAAGAAGGGTTGGCTCTCTACAGAGCATAAAATAATAATTTTATTTCATTTTTCGTGTTCGCATTTATGAGGAAAAAACAACGTTAGGGACATGACCAGTCCGAAAGCAGCAAGGAAGACTGCTTTAAAAAGAGATCTCAAGCAGGCATTTAAACCACCAAATATTGAAATCTGGGATACCAGCATGGTAAGACTGCACAATTAACTTTTTACTAAAATGTATACAACTTTATACTCTGTATTGCAAAAGGTTATGGATTAGACCTATTCTCATGTTGAAAAGCATGTGCGTTGTTCAAGAATCAATTTAGAGACCATGATTTTCCTTCTTACAGAACTTCTTGCTAAAATACATGAACTAATAAACAAGGCAATTTTCTTAAAAATTTCTGTTAGAGAAATTTTTGAAAAAATTGCTCTATATTATATTACAGACCTAAATGGACAACTTAAAAAGGGTTTTGTTCTTTTGGTAAAAACTTTTCAGGGTAAGGATGACCTTTGCGTGGAATTGCCCATATGTCATAATTGAATCACCCTCATTTCATTCCAAACCCATATGACTTTAGGTCCGGCACTTTTATGGTGATTTTGCGTCCTTTTGAAGCTGGATAGTTTCAGATCCCATTCAGATCTCCCATTAATTGTAATTGCATGGGACAAAACAGCTAGTATATTTATCAAAATTGTGAATAATACATAAATAAATGACCATTTTCATTTTTGGTTGAATATCCCCATATAAAAAGCAGCAGTGTGCAGACTTATAGATTAAAGACAGACAGTACTCACCTATCATTTCACCCTGATCATGGATCATCACAGCAAGATCCTTGAAAATCTGATTCACATCCAAAATGTCCGACTGCAATAACAGACGAGGTAGTAAGCAAAATTACAGATGACAACAAATGCGTAACTCATGAATACAAAAATGTACTTCATGTTAACAGCAGGTGTAAACAGGGTTACTATACTGTACAACGACAGCTTTAGATTGTTCAAGTGGTTAACCTCAGTTTTAAGCGGTTAGTTTGCATATAATTGTGCTGCAGCATATGAAGTTTCAAACTGATACATTGATAGGGAAAAAAAAAAAAGAAAAAAGGAGGAAGAATGGAATGTGTGTAAATGTGTGCAACGGGTAGTGCTGGCAGGAAAAGAGGAAGCTAACCTCAAGTTGTCGAATGGCAGTTTCTCTTTCTTTAATAAGCTCCAGGTCCTCCTCTGTTATGGCCACGTCTTCTGTCTGAATGGTGGTCTTACCCCAGTCATCATTACTGCACACACACACGCAGAATGTTTTCAACTGCAATGCTTTTACTCATAACTCATACTCTTAATTTTAGCTCATAATCAGGGAATATCTGAGACATACTTATCAAAGGAGACCAGCTGCTCTTCATGACCTCCATCGTCAGCCTAAATTAAATCACAACACAAAAGCACTTCACTTAACAATACTGAAGAGTATTGTATGAATATTTTAAACATTAATAACATAGATTAGCATCAGCAACCCATTTTTGGGTTTCTGCAGTTTTATGAAGGTAAATTTAAGACTTTTTTTAAGACCTTTTCAAGACCAAATAAAGAAAATGTATAGAATAAACTGAAGGGAAATCAATGTGTCAATATGTTCTCTAAATGTACATGTCTAGAGAGAAACACATTTAGCAACACTTTCAACAGATATTCATTACTTTTTAATTATATTTACAAATAAAAAGTAGTTTGAATCGCCCTGTTCCCAACCACAAGAATATGGAAATATCTTTACTGTACCTTCTGTTCACACTGCAAAAATTGTTCTTTCTCAGTATTTCTGTCTTGTTTTCCAGTGCAAATGTCTAAAGATTCTTAAATCAACATACATTTACTTGAGACCCACAATTACATAAAATATAAAGTCTTTTTTCTGTGAAATTGATCAAAATGAAATTTTATGATTAAAACAAGAACAAATATCTGGCAATGGGCTCAGAAAAATCAACTTAATTCAAAGGGAAGTTTCTTAACTCATTGTCAGATATTTGCTCTTGTTTTAATCAAACTCACTTCATTTAATTTCTTTCAAGATTTCATTTTACATTTGCATCTCAAGTAAATGTATCAAAGATGTTTAGATATTTGTTTTGGAAAACAGGACAAAAATAAGGAGGAAAAAGTTTTTTTTTTTTTTTTGCAATGCATACAACATTAATGCCATACCTTTATGAATTTAAGACTGCTCTGATTTAAGACCTTTTAAGGCCTTAATTTGTGTAAGGGTGAATTAAGACTTTTTAAGACCTTTTTAAACCCACAGAAAAACTTTGAAGCAATCAGTATATTCTGCACACACACAAAAAAAGGGCAGAATTATTTTTTTCCTCCTATTATTTTTTTCCAAAAACTCCTGTTTTAATCACTGAAGTGATCTACACTGCAAAATTAATCTCATTTACATAGTATCTGAACTTTGTTGTTTATAATGAGAGAATCTGCAAGAGTACAGAATTTGTCATTGAGCAAGTGAACTGAATAACATTGCTTTCTGCAGATTTTTTGTTCATCACTGGTCACTGATCTAAACGCCTCCGATTGGCCATTCCATTCATATACTCAACAGAATGTTTTCTGATTGGTTATAATGCCTAATGCTTCAAAAATTGCTGGTGTTTGTTGTGATGCTGATTGATTGATTCACTGATTGATTGACTGATTGAAATCTTGGATGCAACCAGCTGATCTAAATACAATGCCTCAACTGACATTTTATTATTCATTTTCACATTTTACTTTAATTGTGACAGTCGTAATAGATTTAATTTAATTGTACAGGGACATTATTATGCCGCCTTATCTTGCATTTGGGGGCAATTTTTGTTCATTTTGATGGCATTGTTGCCCTGAGTCCATGTTCATTTCCGAATCGGGTATAAGGTATTTCTGGGTTTAAGTTATCTACATTCTAACGTCAGGACAACATTACATTTCAAACAAATGTAAATGTACAAATACTGAAGAAGCAACGTTTCACATGTGGAGAAGTGTTTGCATGGCAAACCTGAATGGCAGGGTCACTTACAAGGATTCTGCCTTAACTAGCTGCCTATAGAGTACCTCAGGGATGACGTGTTTTTGTAGGCCAACCCGGAAGTTAGCGGCCCACAGGTTCCCTCAATCGAAAGCCTATGCATTTTTCCCATAGACTTTTGGAAAATCGCAAAAAATAAGTTCTGTGTTTAACAAAGGGTTATGACACTTACACGTTTTGTCTATCAAGATAATCTTTACAAGTTAACACAACATTTATACATTTTGAAGCCTAAATAAAGTTGTCAGATATAAAAAGCTAACAGTAGGCTATAAACGGACTACAGCACACCATGGTCGCGGATCAACGTCACCACCACCAAGCTTCCTCAAACTTTATTTTAAAAAACAACTTTATTTAAAAACATGCTCGCTGATTATGATCCGCGCTGTGTATGAATACTTATCCACTTTTTCATGAGAAATGCTGTCCAAATGTCCTGTTTGTCATGATGACGTCTAAAGTCCCTGCCAAAGGAAGTAGTCCCTTTTAGCAATTTGTTAGCAACCACCGTTTTTAAGACACAATAAAAGTTTAAAAAAAAAAAAAAAAAAAAAAAATCACAAGCGGGTTATAACTGGTGTGTTTTATGTCATAGATCAAAACATGAAAATATTCAGAGGCTTTGTTAACCACAGACCTTATTTCAGGCGATTTAGCAAAAACCCATTCAAAAACCCATAGACTTTAGCGCGATGAACCGGAAGTCCTAAAATGCTAACTCGCTTCCGGGTTTTGTATACAAAAACACGTCATCTCTGAGGTACTCTATAGAAACAGTTCACAAGGGTTTGATCAGAGCTAATGTGGAAACATTATTCCTAAAAGACCCGTAAGTGTATCTTACAGAGAGGCGAGACCCCGCTCGGGCTCTGGCCACAGACTCCTTCTCCTTCTCGGCGGCTCGACGCTGCACTGCCTGGAAGTTGTTTAGAGCAGCGGAGAAATCATTCATCAGCCGGTCCTTCTGGATTTTCTGCTGTCTCTGTTTAAAGATGAAAATCAATGATTTTAACTAGATGATTCAGACAATATATTATAAGCAGTTCAACAACACCAGACCTGCCAACCTTGGAAAACATTTTTTAGTACCAGTGTGACGGGACAGGACACGGGGTTTGGGGGCATATTTATTTTTCACATTTTTGAGAATGCAATACACACAAACACACACACACACACACACCCACCCACACCAACACCTATCTTCATAAATCTGTTAAAGTTTTTTTTAATTTGACCCAATTCAAAAATTTCACTACACCAGCTCAAATTTAATTCATGATTAATTTTGCATTGCATAATATGTGCTTATACAAACTGACAACCACAAGTGAATCACGTTCAATAATTTAATATGAACTAAAATATTTTTTTTGTTTGCAATTTCAAGTAGGCTATATTTACATACTACAACTAAACTGACAGTCATTTAGACAGGTTTTGTAATGACAACTAGTCAAATTAAGAAACCCCTATAAAACAGTAAAAACATTGAGTTTACATGTGATTCATTTAAAGTACTTAAGTTATTATTCCAATAATAAATTGGAGGGGGGGGGGGGGTTACATTTGTGACGTGCTGTCTTTCCATTTGATCATTGCACATTATAAACAAGACAAACATTAGCTGAATAAACGTTAGCCTACAAACATATTTATAGAAAACAGTTGACAATGAATAGACAGGACCAATAAGAGCAAAACAAATCGCTTATTCAAGAATATCAAGTAGCCTATAACAAGTAAGCTGAGTCAGACATAATGAGGGTTAAGGGGGTTCATTTAACGAATTTTAAAAACGGGTGGATTATTCAAAATGCTTTCTGACAATTTGACAAAACAAAACAAGCAAGAACAAATTTTAAACTTAGCACGTCAATTTTCATTTTACAATGATCTTCCCCCTCTCTGTGTGTGCGCAAGTTTGTTTGTGTGAGAGCTCGCGCAGCACTGAGATAACGGTACTTTTAAATCCATAGGTAACTAACGTGCTGGTTTTCATACAAAATAAGTAGGCTATGTAACATAATTAGGTACTTTAGTTATTATTAACACAATAACGCGATACATGTAGGCTACTTTTCTCAACACTGAGAATAAATAAATAAACGCCTGTTTCCCCAGACTCACGCTTCAGTCATCCACACCACAGCACTTTCATAATCACTAGGCCATATAGCGATTTCAATTTTATTAAGATTTATTGCTCAGCATTAATTGAGCATTTTTTACCCATTTACCTTAAGGAGTTAAAAGTGCATTAGTGACTACTGTACGGTCCTCGCTTGAGAATTCAGTCACTGTCAGACGGCGGGAGCGGAAGGAGCGAAATCGAGCGAGATTTTGTGTTGCTGTCGATTTGCAGTCTCTTTTTAATGATAGGCCTTACGCATTTGTCAATCATCCCCTCTCGGTATTTGGAGAAACGAACCCAGTGCTATGATTAGTCGAACTCTTTTTCTTTTGCTTGATTTGAGTACTACGTGTGCACAGAGCCAGGTTTTTGCGTAGTTTCGAGTGACAAATCGTACCAGCGTACTTTGAGGTCAAAATGTGTACCCGCTACGCAAAATGTGTACATGTTGGCAGGTCTGCAACACCTTTAACTGACCTCCTCATTTTTATTTTCATTTCCTTATGCTATATGTAAACATTTCTTTAATTTCCTTATGCTTCATGTAAACATTGCTTTGGAGGTTAAAATGTGAGCCTGCACATACAAACGCACCTGTTCAGACAAGGGAGACAGGTAGAGAGAGTACGCCGAGGTCTTTCAGGTGTTTGTTGGTCTCCTTGGCCAGCTGGTTTGTGTAGTGCTGCACCTGCTGACTGTAAACAAATCACACATACTGAGAATACAAGAGCACAAGAGGAACAGGAAGTGAACAGCCCAAAATAAATCAAGAGTTAAACACACTCACAGTCTCTCTCGCAGTTCACTGGTGTCTTGTTTTGTTCCCAGTTGGTTTACCATGCTCTTGATTTGAGCCGCTATTGTAGAAAACACAAAGTTACTTTAAAATCAGGCTCTGTAGAGTCAATGCAGGTCTCTCACAGATGACAGAAACAAACAGTACTATGAATCTAATGAAGAAATGTCCAAATCATATTTCAGATCAAAACAGAAATACAAAACAATATTATTTTGTACATAGAAAAAAAAGTAAAAGCAAAATACAAAATACTAAATGAGTCCAACAGTCCCAATTAGTCAGAAATAAAATCCCATTTAATTCCCAATTAATTTAAAAACTGCCAATTAATTTGAAATTCTTAATAAAAACAAACATCAAGAGATGAACATTCTGCTTTGACATTGCAAGAATAAATTACGTTTTAAAATATGAATATATTTTAAAATGTAATTTATTCTCGCAATGTCAAAGCTGAATTTTCATCAGCCATTATTCCTGTCTTACAAAGTAAATATATTATAAATGTATTTACTATCACTTTTGATCAATTTAATGCATCCTTGATTTAAAAAAAAAAAAAAAAAAAAAAAAAAACCTCTATAAACTAACTAAACCATAAACTTTTGAATGACAGTGTAAGTCATACTTGAATATTCTCTGAACTCTTGATATGAGATATAGAAAACAGTCATTTTAAATTGTAATAATATTTTACAATATTACTTCAACTTCTCAGAGCTGTATGACTTGGATCAGAATTCTTTATTGAACAAATTTTTGAAATCCCAATGAACGAAAAGGCAATGCAAATGGCAAAGTAGGTCACTGAAAAAGTGCAGTTACCAGAAAATAATGCCACAAAGCCAAAGATCTTAAGGGTCATACAAACAGGCTTTATTTCTCTATATAAATTATAATATCTTATCTTTTTTACTTTTGATTTGAGAATGAAATATAACTCAGACATATTCTTCAAGAAATTAATTCATGTCACACAATTCAGAACGTTATTTTCCACTTCATTTTAATTTTTTTTTCTAATTCATCTTATGCACAACATGCTTCCTTTAAAGAATTATTTTACCCAAAAGTGAAATTTCTGTCATTAATTACTAATTCGGAACACAAATTAATATTTTCTATGAAATCCAAGAGGTTTTTTTTTTTTATATCTCCCATAGAAAGCAACAAAATTACCACATTCAAGGTCCAGAGAAGTAGAAAAGCCATCGCTAAAATAGTCAATGTGACTACAGTGGTTCAACCTTAAAGTTATGAAGCGACGAGAATACTTTTTGTCAGCCTCCTACGCAGTTGACACAGTGAACGCAGTGCAGAGCTTCTGTGTTTACATCCGAACGCCGACTCTGTATTGGCAGACACTGTTTACGTGAGCACCACGACGCATGTGTGTGAAGCTGACGCAGGAGCCGGCCAGTACAGCGTCAGCGTTCTGACATAGAACACGGAAGCCTGCACTGCATTCACTACGTCAAAGCTGTAGGAGACTGACATGGAAGAGGAAAAATTGTTGAATAAAGTCATTATTTTTGTCTTGTTTTTGCGCACAAAAAGTATTCTCGTCGCTTCATAACATTAAAGTTGAACCACTGTAGTCACGTTGACTATTTTAACGATGTCTTTACTACTTCTCTGGACCTTGAATGTGGTCATTTCGTTGCTTTCTATGGGAGATAAAAAAAACCTCTCTGATTTCATCAAAAATATCTTAATTTGTGTTCCGAAGACGAACGTAGGTCTTACGGGTTTGGAACATGAGGGTGAGTACTTAATGACAGAAATGTAATTTCTGGGTAAACTAACCCTTTAATGGTTTTATGGAGACCTTAATCATCATGACATGAACCTTTCACTATGTTGTCAAATTTATCTGATATACTCCCTGATAGTATCTTTAGATTAATTGCTACTAACTAGCACTTTCAGATCAACATCAGCGTAATAACCGACACAGATCCAACAATCTCCAGACACTCACTGTTCTGTGTGATCTTTTGAATGTTGGAGCTGCATGTCTGGATGAGGCTGCTGAAGTCTTTTGGTGGGGCGCGCTGCTCTGTCCTTCCGTACGACATGACTGCAGGATATTCTGCTGGCTCTGACGGATGCCTCGGGAGAAAGGGCGGAGGAAACTATAGCAGGAAGTATATATCAGTGCCTAGAAATGCTGAGGACAGAGAAACAGTAATTATAATACATACTATAATGCCTTTTTCATTGCAGCCGACTTGTGGCTTATAGTATAAGGAACAGTGTAATGTCACAAGCCCGGTGATGATTAGATAACCAGATAAACACAACCATGATATTAACAGCCCAGATCACAGTACTATTCTAGGTATAAGCATACACTTTAAAACCTACAAACTGTAGTGCATACTGCCTGAATAACTTTCACTTGCAGTGATGGTGAACCAAAAGGTTGATGATTAACATAGAAAGTATTAAATTAACAGTCTCACACATGAAAAACATTAATGATTAGGGATGAAACAATTAAGAGTTTGATGAAAAAAAACATTAAAAACATTCCTGACAGTTAGTATTACCCGTACATATTTTAATTATCATTAAAACATTTGACTACAGCAAAACGAAAAACTCATTTTGTTTTGTTTTGTTTGCATTTTGTTTTGTATGAAAACATGGTGTATGGAGTAAGAGGATTTCCAACCTTTTCAAACGAGTGCTGAGGGAAATTAAATAAATGACTGCATGAATGAATAAATTATATGAATGTTTTCTCTGAAGAAAACCAACTGTCTTTAGAAAAGTTTGACCATTTTTGTTCAGACCAATGTGAAAATCGGGCAGAATTTGTATGCACAGATAAAATACCTATAATCATTTATCATTTTGACTCATCCCTTTTCTTAAAAATGATTTAAAGGCTGAAATGTGAGGTTTTCTATACCTTTTTTTTTTTTGTCAAACATGTAGTACATGTTAGTAGACAACATGTTATGTTAGTCACCCCACCAACATGTTTATTCATTTAAAATTCCGTTGTTGTAAATGTTAGACTACTACTTTAATGTTTATGCACACAAAAAATTCGTAGAACTGAACATTGCCATCATATTTTATGAATAATCCCGTAATAATATTGATAAAAGTGATCATTTTGGTCACTATAATCATGATATGAAATTTTCCGTTGTCCGTTTCATCTCTAAACATGACAGACACGATGTAGTTTTAAACTGCTTAACGTTACTCATATTACAGTGTCAACAAGTCAGGGTGAATCACCAGCATCACTCAGTTTAGTTAAACCTGCAATAACAGTCAATATAGAGCACTAGTACTGTTATTCTGTTAATTTGAGAGTGATTTAGGAACGATTAAATACTTGTATAAAATCATGATATATGTAAATGACCATACTAATATTATATAGAACACGTAAAGAGGCGATACTAACAATTAATGTAATTTATGTTATTTTACTAGAATAAGTTACGTTTTCTTTTTAGGTGAACTATGATAAAGAGAAACTGATCCCAGATCAGTGAATGCTACGCTCGTGAGCTAACTAACTAAAACACCCTTAATGACGTAAAACACCACTGGAAACTTTTGCGACATGATAAAATGATTATGTTTTACTTATAAAAAGTCGACACATGTGTTTACTTTTAAATACCCCAGAAAACTACAAAAAAAAAACGTTAAAGCACAAAACAACACCCGTCAATAGTATTAGCATAAATATACTGACACAAAAACATCATTATGCTGCATTAGACCATCCGCATTTAACCTCGTCTGACATCTAAAGACGCTTTCATGACCATTCCGCATATATATCAAACCAGTCATTACGTTGTTTTTCTTAATTCAGAGGAATAAATATGATGATCTTACTTAAGCTCAGGGCCGCTCCTCACTTGGGACTTCCGGTCTGATGCACTTTGTACTTCCGCTAAGGGGCAGAGCCTTCAAGAGCACGTGATGCCACAAATACACACCAATATCTTACTAGACTGTGATTTAAACAAATAAACAGTAAGTAACTGAGCTGTAAATTAGTAAAAACTATATAAAGTCTCTTTTTCATGTTATAAATAAATGACCTTTTTATTTAATTTAATTTTTTATCATTATTTTCCACTGATACTTTAGTGTTGATATTTTATCACCATCCCTGTATAGAGTACCTCAGGGATGACGTGTTTTTGTAGGCAAAACCCGAAGCGAGTTAGCATTTTAGGACTTCCGATTCCATCGCCCTAAAGTCTATAGGTTTTGGTTTTTGTTAAATCGCCTGAAATAAGGTCTGTGGTTAACAAAGCCTCTAAATATTTTCACGTTTTGATCTATGACATAAAACACACCAGTTATAACCCGCTTGTGATTAAACCTTTATTGTGTCTTAAAAACGGCGGTTGCTAACAAGTTGCTAAATGGGACTACTTCCTTTGGCGGGGACTTTAGACGTCATCATGACAAACAGGACATTTATTTCTCATGAAAAAGTGGTTAAGTATTCATACACAGCGCAGATCATAATCAGTGAGCATGTTTTTAAATAAAGTTGTTTTCTAAATAAGTTTGAGGAAGCTTGGTGGTGGTGATGTTGATCTGCAGCCATGGTGTGCTGTAGTCCGTTTATAGCCTACTGTTAGCTTTTTACATCTGACAACTTTATTTAGGCTTCAAAATGTATAAATGTTGTGTTAACTTGTAAAGATTATCTTGATAGACAAAAACGTGTAAGTGTTATAACCCTTTGTTAAACACAGAGCTTATTTTTTTGCGATTTTCCAGAAGTCTATGGGAAAAATGCATAGGCTTTCGTTCGAGGGAACCCGTGCACCGCTAACTTCCGGGTTGGCCTACAAAAAAATCCCTATTTTTTTTCTTATAGCCAACATGTTTTTGTTGTATACACTGTACTTGAGCTGTAATAAGTGAATGAATAAATAAATGAGTGAGTGAATGAGTACAAATCAATTTTGGTCCCAAACTAGCTAGCTTTGTTATCATTATATGCATAACGCTAGATGGACAAAATATGTAATGCTTTAAACCCTCTTTTAATGGAAAAAACAAGAAATTGCTGTTCAAACCAAAACTTATTTCAGTTATTTATTTTACTAATCTCATTGTTTATTGTACACTTCCCACCAAAAGAACATGGCAAAACAAACAAACATGAATTAATTTCAATTATACACTTCTACAGTGACATGATAAATCACATACAGTATTGCATAAGCTGCATTCTTAAAAAAAAAAAAAAAATCAACTAATGGTATTAATTATTTAATTATTTCATCTACATCATCGGTTACCCTAATAATGGGTTCTTTGTAATACAACCAAATAGTAAATGTGAACAAACAAGAGTACATATACTCAGTCCATATCCTCATGTTGATAAATTGGTTCTGGTAGGTAACATGTAACACTACAGGTGACCCCGTCCCATGATTCAGGAGGCTGGAAGAAACAATCCATCAGAGCACTGTAAAGTTCCTCACTCTGGTCCATAAATCTCTCATTTGCCTCCATCACATTTATTTCAGAGTCTGGATCTGCAACACAGAGAAACAAGATACAAGTGTAAGACACCCCATGTGCTGAAATCAAGGCTTTTATATAGTGTAAAGTGTAATTTTGATGACACCAGGTCACAATTAAAAGCTGTGTTGCTTTTGTGGAATTACTGAGTAAAATAAATAAAGAAATAAATAAAATAAAGTTAGGTAACATGTCCAATATGCAAATAAAAACATACACTCTAGGTCATCATCTTCCATCTCTTCACCCTGCGATTTCAAAAACAAATTTATTAGACACCAAGGAAAACAAAATACTGAATATAACACCATCTGATAAAAAAGAAAGGGATAGAATTCAGTCTGATTGATTAAGGCACATTTGGTATGTCCTGAAAAATTGTGCACAAATAAAATCACATCTACCTGTACGATGTTTTGGGAATGATTTAAGTAGTTGTAATCATAGTTCCAGACATATGTAGATGAATTGCTGGAGTATTGTGGGTAATAGTACTGGTTCAGATATGAGTTATTGATGTTGTAGTTGTCTGCATGAAATTGCCAATTTTTGTTTTCAGGCGACTCTTTCTTCTTCCTAGTGGAGGGAAGGATTAGACGCATTAATGTCAACTTTTTTGTGATAACAGCATTGTTTATATAGTACTTGAGGTTTAGGATTTGATCAAAATGCTAATTTAATAAATGTTGACATGTAAGCCACTTTTGATATGGACAATAATGATACCTTACTACACTTTATACTGAGTAATGCTTCTTTTTATATACCGTTCAAAGGTTTGGGGTCAGTGAGGTTATAGAAAGAAGTCTTACATTCACTGAGGCTGCATTTATTTGATCAAAAATACAGTAAAAACAGTAATATTGTGAAATCAAATTTAAATACCTGCTTTCTATTGTAATATGTGACCCTGGACCACAAAACCAGTCATTTGTCGCACGGGTATATTTGTAGCAATAGCCAACAATACATTGTATGGGTCAAAATGATCAATTTTTCTTTTATGGCAAAAATCATAAGGATATTAAGTAAATATCATGTTCTATGAAGACATTTTCCTACCATAAATATATCAAAAATGTATTTTTGTGAGTGGATATGCATTGCTAAGGACTTAATTTGGACAACTTTAAAGGCAATTTTCTCAATATTTTGATTTTTTTTGCACCCTCAGATTCCATATTTTTATATTTTCCATATTCATATAACAAACCATACATCAATGGAAAGCTTATTTATTCGGCTTTCAGGTGATGTATAAATCTCAGTTTAAAAAAATTGACCCTTATGACTGGTTTTGTGGTCCAGGGTCACATATACTGTAAAATGTATTGTAACAAAATAATAATAATAATATATTGTATTTTTTTCCTGTGATGGCAAAGCTGAATTTTCAGCATTATTACTCTAGTCTTCAGTGTCACATGATCCTTCATAAATCATTCTAATACTCTGATTTGATGCTCAAGAAACATTTCTTATGTTAAAAATAGATATTTTTGTGGAAACCATGGTCAGTGATACATTTTTTGACAAACAAAAAGTTCAAAAGAACAGCATTTATTTGAAATAGAAATCTTTCGTAGCATTATAAATGTCTTTACTATCACTTTTGAGGAATTTGATGTGTTCTTACTGAATAAAAGTTTTAATTATTTGAATAAAACTTTTGAATGGTAGTGTTTTTTTGTTTTTTTTTAACCAAAGGCAAAGTCTGTGTTCAGATGAACAAGGAAAGAGAAACAAATGCAACCTCATCACATAATTTCCTATCATAACAAATACTCACAGTTTATTTGCAGCCAGACTGAGGCGTAAAGGTTTCTTCCCGAGTCCAGAAGCACCCTGGAGTTCTGCCAGAGCCTGTCTCTGCTCTCTCTCGCTCTCAAAGCTCACAAAGCCACAGCACCTACAAACAACAGGAATCAGCAGAAGGACAGGAATGTACAGGAATGAAGAGGAAAACATTTGACAGGAACTTAATCATCAGGTCTCACTTTGAGTATCCACTGCTGTCCAGAACTATCTTTCCACTGCAGCAAGATGAAAAATGAAAATTAAAGAACTCATATAACATGCCATCATCCACGTCCGGGGTGAGATCCGACACAAAGAGGGAGAACGTAGAGCTGTAGGGAATAGCAATAAGCTAGTGCTGAGAACATCTGTTTTAATGGATCATTTAAGGCTAAGAATCACGTGGAGTTCTCCTAAGTTACCACATCTATAGCAGTTCATTAACTTTCACTTAATTGTCTGAACTCTATTTTCACCTGTGGTTATATACTGTTGACCACTTCCTGACTGCACAGGATATTTCCATTCTGATAATCCCTGACTGACTGGGATATTCCTGAGAACTGTAAATGACTAAACCTCAGGATACTTAATGGATGATATAATGTATTACACAGCAATTATTTTGCTTTAAATTGGCAAATAATAAAAAGCAAAACATGTTCAGAACAATAGATACAAAATATACTAAAATTAAACCTGAGCTCAAAAGCTTTTGGAAGCTGCATGTCAGATTTTAACTGTTTGTAGGTTTATTGAAGCTGATTATGTTGAACACTATTCTATATTCATCCTCCACAAACAGAATATGTTGATATATTTTCATCCAAGCTTCACTTCTTTCTGTCCACATAGCATGTTCTTCGAATAGTTAGTTGCTTGCAGCACTATATTGCACCAGTCATTTCAAAAGATATTTCAAAACATAGTACGGTATTCTACTCATAAAAAGAAAAAATGGATTTCTTACCGGCTTTCGCCATGTTTCCCGTAAGTGGTACGACTCAACTTGAACCTCTTTGGCTGTAAAGATTGCATTATAATGTAAGGTTATGATAGAACAGTCTTATTGTATGAAATGTTCTGCAGCCTCATTTTACATATGAACTGGTCATCACTTCAAGTTAGAGTATAGTAAATTGTGAATGATTACAGGAGTGGCACCAGGTAAAGGTTTTCCATTCACTTTGCGGAGGCATCTCTCTACTGATGTCTCATCTATCAGCTCCACAAAGCCATATCCTGCCGTTTCTCTGGAGAGATCAACAACATCCTGACACTTAGTGAGATGGATGGATGGATGGATGGATGGATGGATGGATGGATAGATAGATAGATAGATAGATAGATAGATAGATAGATAGATAGATAGACAGACAGACATTCTTCAGTATAGTATTCTTCACCCTGTTATTTTGTCTCGGATCAGTCTGACTCTCATCACTGTTTCTCCCATATGAGCAAAAGCTCTGTGTATGAACTCTTCATCCATGTATGGCTCCAGCTATTAACACAGACATCACAAACTTTACTGCATGATACTTTTAGTGTCATGTTCTCGTTTATACGTGTACCAAATATAAACAAGCCATAGAATACGTATAGAGAGAAGCTGTTTATATCTGTAGAACTCACGTTACCCATCCACAGGCTGTTCATTTTGCGTTCGTGTGTTCTGTGTTCATTCGAGATTTTTGCTGCTCCTATTTTTTGTAAAATGTGTTTACATTACCGTCAAAGTACATTTTATTTCAAAATCTCCGCTTATTTTTAAAGTTTTGTGAAGTAAAACTAGGGTTGAGTTGAGAGACTCACAGCACGTGCAAATGTTTATAAATGAATCATGTTGTCCGACAGCGCCATCTAGAAGCGAGGACCAGCACTGACACACCATCTATGTTGCTCAAAATAATAATAATAATTCTATATTAATATTAACATTAACATAAATATAATTGGGGGGCGGGGGGGGTGTAGCTGCAAATGATCATAAGTGATCGACAATGCCCGGGAAAAGACAACAGTGGCCTGTTGCACAAAGCCGGTTTTAGTTGCTACCCAGGTAAGTTCAAGATTAGTTTGAGCAAAGTCTGTTTTTTTTTGGGCTTATGAAGGTGGATTGGTTTTTAGCGGGGTTCACTGCTATGGTAATTTACGCTTCATGCTAACCTGCTCCGGAGCAGGTTTTATTCTGAGTTAGAGATCACAAACACAAACTCGACCAATCAGCTGTGAGTAAAGTGACACGTATCTGATGCAATAAAGCCACTCCCCCTGTATCTCTCGCTTCAAATTAAATCAGTTTATAGTGAAAACATTTTAGAGACAAAATTGCTCAGCATTTGCTGTTAATTATTCATTATATTTATATTAAATAAATTAAAATTATGAATAATTCATGACATATTCATATAATTAGGCCTATTATATTAATTAACAATATTAAACTTTGCTTTTAAATTAAAATAAATATAATACATGCATAATATATAAAGCTTTTAAACAGATTAAGCTTACATTTATTCTTTTGAGCTCTTTGTGAAACTATATTAATTATTTGGTCTATTTGTTTGATTCACATGCATTGATATAGTCAGATATTTTCTTTCAGCTGCCTTCTCAAACTTTCACTGCATCAGTGTTTATTCCTGCTTTGTAAATGCGTTTAATTTCATATTTTTCATAACGATCTCTTAATCTTCGGAAGAGACATGAATTGCGTGGCTCTCTCGCGAGAAGTGAATCAAACTGACGTTCTCTTTGTTCCGTGTGATTGGCTGACAGAGAAAGTTTATACCGAGCGTTGTGCAACAGTTGACCCTGATCTGAACCAGGTTGGATTTATCTGGATTTGTCAACTCCAAACCTACTCTGAAACTCAGAGTTTGTTCAACTAGCTTGTAGTAGCTTCATGTAACAGGCCACAGCAGTCTGGTGCTGAGAAGCGAAAAAGAAAAAAAGCCCATGATGAATCCCGCGCATCACTTTCAGGTATAGTCACAAACACATGAAACTTTATATTTTTGGCTTTAATTTGACCACCACCAACGCATTTGCCTGATTTGATACTGATGCAATTTATGTCATGTTATTTCAGTTATCTTGTGCTATGAATTGCATATTTGTAGGGCTGTCTGTCATGGTTTCTCGATTAAATTCGAGAGCTCGAATAAAAAAATAAAATAAAGTGGTGCATTCCACGGGCGAAAATCCATAAACTCAATTTTTAGACCGTTTTCTAAGGCTGCACGATATTTAAAATAATTTAAAAATCATAATATAGCATAGCATAGTGCTATCATTTATAAACCTGTATGCTAACACAGGATAATCATCAGTAAGTTCAAACCCTTGCTCTGAGTTTGCATGTTTTGATGATGTTTTTGTTCAAGAAATTACAGTGGCTATAGCATTTCTGATTTCTATCACAAAGAATTGGCCAAATATTAAAGATTAAGTGGACATTTTAATTAAATGTTGTTTAGCCAATATTAAATAAGTCTTTGATCATGCTGTAAAGTGTAACAATAACAGTCACCAGGCCATTGGCGATCTCTGCAGGCATTTGTTATAATGTACATAAGTTGATCGTTTATATTGTGTATTACATTATGTATTTTAACAGTGTTGTTCAATAATAAAACCATATAATTACTTGCTTTTGATACTTACTTTGAACCAAGCATTATTGACTCATTGTTATAGACCTGTATTTTAAGTCATTTTAAAGGCTGTTACTCGATTAATCATAAAAATAATCAACCGCTTACTCGATTACCAAAAATAATCTTTAGTTCCTATTTAATATGTATCATTTTAGTTTGTATTTTATGCTGCTTAGAGCACCCATTTGGCCAGCAGTGGCCCTGATCACCAGTGTTTTGAATGTCGAGCATTGATGTTGCAACTTTTAAAGATGTATTCTGGTAAATGGTGTACATGTATAGTTCAGTGATATGAATATACAGTAGTCAACATTTGAAGTGGATCAAAACCTTTCATCAAAGTTGTCCTAAAACCTTCTTCTTAGGACAACTTAGTTCTTAGGACAACTATGATAAACTTTTTTGATCCACTTCAAATGTTGACTACTATATATTGAATAGCGAGAGACTCATGCTACAGCCCTGTCTGATTCTGAGGGAGGAAATTCTTGTTCAGTCCAAAACTGTGAGGAATTAGACCCCAGTTTACACATAGTTTGAGAAACAAGTCAGATCTGCATTCAAAGCTAAATGGAGGGCCACACGTATTTTCACAAACACTGTGTTTTAATGTGGTATACAGGTGTAATATATTTATGGAGGAATCACACCAGTGACAAGAAACACTGTGAGAGGATCAAGAGCAGTCAGGGCAGAAACTGCAAGAACCAGAGCAGCTTTAGCAGGAAACTCTCGGGCCAAGGAGGTTGAGATGAGCTTTGGGACTGGAGCAGCCTTGGACACCAGCTCTGGCTGAGGCTGCAACAGCAAACACTGCCTTGGCTGGAACTTCTTTGGTAGCCGTCATGAGAGAAACCTTTGTGGTGGACATGACGGGCATCAGTGTGACCCGGTCATGTCCAGAACCTCTGGGAAGCTGTGCAGCTGAAGCTGCTGTTACACAGAGCTGTGGAACCATAGCAGGAACCTCCAGGTTGAGACAGGGACCTGTTATATGACCTCTCCATCCTTCTTCTGGAGCAGCAGGATCAGGACCCTTTAGGGTGGCCTTCACAGGGATTTCTGGAGCTGCTCTGACAGGATGTCTAGGCCCAAGGCAACTGAGAATAGGAACTATGTGGCTGGGACCATGACTGAAACCTCTGATGCCTCTTTGACATGGATCTCTGGGACCTGGACGCCAGTAGCAAGAACCTCCGGGGCAGCAGTGCAAGGAACCTGTGGCATGGGCTTGACAGTGAGCTCTGAGTGACTCCATTTTTTAAAAAATATGATTGAATGATGCAGTACTTAACTATCTTAACTAACTAAAACTAAACTATTTAAAATACACATCCCTAAGCGAGTAGTTCTGCAAGACGCTAAAACTACCACCTCAAGCCAAGGTGCCAGACGCAACCAAGGCCTGCCAGCCCCGCAAGATGCTAAGGCTGGAGTGATGGAGGGGCCACTTGTGTCAGCCTGCCAGAACCACAGCAGCTTTAGCAGGAAACTC
The DNA here is from genome assembly GCF_019924925.1 of Ctenopharyngodon idella. Taxonomy (NCBI): domain Eukaryota; kingdom Metazoa; phylum Chordata; class Actinopteri; order Cypriniformes; family Xenocyprididae; genus Ctenopharyngodon; species Ctenopharyngodon idella. Next base: position 2,452,546 of record NC_067238.1, read on the forward strand.
TGGGCCAAGAAGTTGAGAGATGTGCTTTGGGGCTGGAGCAGCCTTGGACACCAGCTCTGGCTGAGGCTGCGACAGCAAACACTGGGGAGTCCTTGGCTGGAACGACTTTGGCAGCCGTCATGAGAGAAACCTTTGTGGTGGACATGACGGGCTACAGTGTGACCTGGTCGGTCATGTCAGGAACCTCTGAGAAAGCTGTGCAACTGAAGCTGCTGTTACACAGAGCTGAGAAACCATCGCAGGAACTAAACTATTTACAATACACATCCCTAAGCGAGTAGTTCCGCAAGACGCTAAAACTACCACCTCAAGCCGAGGCGCCAGACGCAACCAAGGCCTGCCAGCCCCGCAAGACACTAAGGCTGGAGGGATGGAGGGGCGACTCGTTTCAGCCTGCCAGACACAAGGCTGACCCTCTTCTCCGTGACTTTTACAGGGGGGCCTGGAACAGAATTGGAAATTGTAGAAATTAGACAAACATAGTTCATAAGATTTAAAAATACAACTTGTTATCTGTGCTGTTTATGAGGATTGACTATATGATCACTGCAGCTGGTGCTGAATGGTAAAGTAAGGAAGCTGATGTGATAATCAGAGCATCAAACCAAACCAAAAAATAAACCACCCAAATGCCAATATATCTTCAAAATTATTTTGGCTTGTCTTAGACTCAGAACCTTGAACCATTCATGGAACAGCATCTCCTCCAGATGAAGCCTCTGCTCTGGGTCGCTCTTCAGGCAACCCCAAATAAAACAGCAGCATTCTGTGCAGTAAGATGGGAGAGATGTCTGATTGTTATTGTCTTCAGCTTCACATCTGCTCTCTAAGCTGTAAAACAATTTCTGCCTTATCCATAAAGCCATCTTTTTTGAAGCCACAGAATTGCAATTGTCCTTTTTTTTGTTGTAATGAAGTTCTCACCATCTGAGAAGCCCTGCTGGAACCATACATCAGCGTCCATCAAACTGATATTGCTGCTGTCTGGGAAAAGGATGGTGATCAAAGCAAACAGCAGCACCCCCAGCGACCACACCGTTGCCTGCTTCCCATGGTACTCGTCCTTCTCAAAATACTCTGGAGGACAGTACATTTCTGTTCCTGGAGGAAAGAGTTTGTCACATGTATAAGTTTGCTTTACCACTGCATGTTTTCTCTACTCTGACTGAAATGGCATTTCAGTCTCTGAAAATTATTATTGGGTTTTCTTCTCGTCTGAAAGAGCTTTAGTGTGTCATGTCTTATGGTGCAAAACGTTTAAGAGACAATACATACCAGAGTAAGTGTTGTAGGAAGAACTTTTCAGGAGGTCCCCACACCTGAAATCAATCAATTTGACTTCCAGGGTCTCAGTATTAACTTTAGAGGTGGGCATCTTGATGTCCCAATGGAACACCCCCCGAGAAATGCAGAAGGCAGTGGCATCAATCACCACATGAAATGATTTGTGAACTCCTCACTGAAGAGGTTGCCATGATCCTGCCAAAAGCTGTGCATGTTCACGCAGGACGAGGGACGCTCTAAGACCATTATATAATGGTCTGGATTGTCCTGCCAGTCCAGCAGCTCTATGATGTGATGACAGCTGGGACCTTGATTGGCAATGAGTGTCAGGGCCAACTCAAGAGAAACTGGTCTGGGAAGGTCAGGCTAGAAGAAAGAGTTTTTATGATGGTTAGTTGGAAGCAGTTCCTCAAATAAGGATTTAGGCCATTCTGTTTCTCTATTGAAATATTTGTTCTCTGTGATTTACATTAATCTAAGATGTTATAAATAGCAAACAGTGATGAGACGAGATGACACAGAGCACAGTCTACTTACAAGACTAATGTATGGCATCTTCGGTGCGAATTTCACAACCACCTGAAGGCCGTCCTCGCGACAGATCCCTTCAAAGTCGGCACTGAATCCTCCTTCCCTCATCTTATTTCTGATGGCATTTTTCCAGCAAATGTGGTCTATTAAAACATAATTATAGTAATTGATTAGTTAAACTGCTTAAAAAAAAAGAAGCTAAATGGTGATTCAAAAATTAAGCTAAAAGAAGTGCTATGGCTGCATTTTGTACAACACACTTTTGTTTATACATGTACACCTAAAATAATATTTTGAGTTTTGACAGTAAACTCACCCTCGATCCTCATGATCTCAGCACAGTCTAGCTGTTTCAGCAGATGTGGCGCACTCACACTTGCTGACGGACTGGACTGTCCATTGGGGACTTCAGGACACCTGGATAGAGGCTCCTGATGATCATTGTCCTTTACAGTACAGATAATATCTTGTAGAGAAGTCTGATCTAAAGAGAGGAATATCAACAAATAAAATAATATAAAATATTAAAGTCCCCCTGTGGTGAAAATCAAGTTTTATTGTTGTTTATATGTCTATGTGGTGTTTTAAATATGCTTTAAGACAAATCATGTGCAAATTCATAAGTCAACATCATTGCTGAGTATTTTCTATTTAAAACTGCAGCGAAAAAAAGACGCTGGTGTCTGTGACGTCACAAACTACCGTGTAACCAATCACATCAACGTGCCGGCAGGCTTTAGCATATCTTTTTAACCATGAGTGCTCTGAAGCAGGAGTCTCAAGCCATCCCAGTATATTTTTGTTTATTTAAAAAATCGGGTAGATTTAGCAATATAGTGGGTGTGTGATGTATATAATGATGTTATGATGAACTATATGCCTTTCTCTACTAACGTTCTAAGGTGTTTAAAGTGTTTCTAAGAGCCCGTCCACATGGAGATGCGTTTAGCTGCAAATGTAAAAATTTTGTATCATATTGGTGTTTTGTCCAGACGGATCCGGCATTTTGGGAGCCTTTTTTTTTTAAACCAGGTCCAAGAGTGGATAAATCTGAAAATGGCACCCTTGCGTTTTCATGTGTCCAGCCAATCCGTATATTTTGTGAAACGATGATGTTATCACCCCACGTCTCGACCCCTCGACCTGCATTCTTCAAGTCTTCTTCTCCGTTTTTAGTGTATCTCTGTGGCAGAATTACAGCACCACATACTGGTCTGGCATGTATACTACATCTTTTTGAGACGGTTTCAGTGGTTTTGTGTGTACGCAGATATTTCTTGAGACAACGCCATGTTTACGGATTTTTTTTTTAGAACGAGGCAAAAAGATCAGATAGGGAAAGCTCTGGCTTCATGTGGATGTGGCCTAAGGATACTGATTTTAAGAAGACCACTGTCTCGTGAGCGGGAACATGGTTTGTGTAACATTAGCAACACATTATTAGCAGCTGTTTGATAATGTAGTCAAGCAAAAGGCTAATCATATTAATTACCGTCATGTGTCCGACGTTGTAAAAAGCGACACCATTGTGCAGCGTATACCTCAGTAAGTTGACCAAGTGGATCTCTGAGTTTGTGCCATTGGATGGATATTTCATTCACATTAAGTGGGTGGCTGGTGGGAAGTGGTTGTGTTTCCTTTCAGAACCACATGAGGGCAACAGACATCGCTTTAATTTTAATCATTTTTGCACTAATATCAGAACCTACATGTAATTTTTCAAAACTCTTAACACTTTTTCCAGTTGCTTTGATACAATACACATAAACCTAAGATCAATTGTTTATTGAACTAAAATCACCTGTTCAAAATGACTAAACTTAACATCAAAGTATTACTATTTCAAAATGGAATTCACACATTACATCTGAGATGACTGTCTATTCATTTCATTACAATGATTTAACTATCAATTGATACAACTGCTCAAAATGATAAGTACCTGTTGCATTACATTACTACTGCATTACACTATGCATTGCTGCATAGTTTTTATGGAAACTGACGAACAATATTCCATATTTAGATCATGAATGTTTTAGGATAACAAGATCAACTGACACCATTTACCATAGAACATGACCCAATTGGACTACATTATCTATTGATGTAATATTTCCACTGGGACCACTGTTTATGGTCCCAGGTACCACTTTTACAGACCACATTTTCAGATTTGACATTACTGTATGCAAGATGGCCCTTGTAATAGCTTTTGTGGTTTTAACAAGTTACTGCCAAATCATGACAGGTGATTGGTGACTGGTATCCCACTCAACATAGCGATAACCACTGTTATCGCTATGTTGGAGCCAGCAGTGAGAGGTGGAAGACAAGGAATTTGTGGTGGTCAAAGTTAGCCAAGGCAAAGAGGAGAGGTCAGAATTGAATTGGCCAGAGGATGACCATCGAGTACCTGGACAACGTGGAGCCAATATCACCATGAGTGCGTCTATATCGGAAGTTTGTGTGGTAGGATGCAGACCTCGTAATGCGAGCTTCCTTGTAACCTTCCTTAATGAGCTAAATCAGGTCTATAGAGCTGATGGGATAATGTTCAGTTTCACCAAGCTAAAATGGTGCAAGCATGGTTTTTGGCTGATCCTCAATGTATCACCCTATGTACTCCTATACTACCCTTTCTTTAACCCGATTGAGGAATTTTTCTCCACATGGAGGTGGAAGGTAAAAGATAGGCACCCTCAAAAACAAGTCACTCTTCTCCAGGCCATGGATGATGCGTCCAATGACATCACGGTGTCAGGCCTGGATTCACCAATGCCAGAAGGTTCTTACCAAGATGTTTAGCTAATGAAAACCTGTGGCCAAATCCACAAGATAGGGCTGATGGAAACAGAAGTGCAGTGAGGAACAATGCAGTTTACATTTACTGTACTGTAGTTTCTCTCTCTTTTTTGTAGCTAAATTTTTCCTTTGATTTGATTATTTCATCAATAAATTTCAGATTTTGTTCAATGATAATGCTATTCTCTCTAGTCCTGTTACAGTGATGTATGTATGTGTAGAACCACAATGAAACCTGCATCACATATTTTGTACAACAATATAATGATTGTACTAACAACCACACATTGAAACTGTATGTGGCTGATCTAAAGTAATGTTCCTATGATATTTCATGATAAATAAGTCATTTGAAACAATGATTCTGCAAGTGCAAGGCTTCTTTAAAGATATTAAAGGATTAGTTCACTTTCAAATGAAAATTACCCCAAGCTTTACTCACCCTCAAGCCATTCTAGGTGTATATGACTTTCTTCTTTCAGATGAACATAATCAGAGTTATATTAATAAATATCCTGACGCATCTAAGCTTTATAATGGCAGTGAACGGGACCAACGAGTATAAAGCTCAAGAAAGTGCATCCATCCAAAGCAAAACGTATTCCACATCATGGCTCTGGGGGGTTAATAAATGCCTTCTGAAGCGAAGCGATGCATTTGTACACTCAAATGATTCTATGTACACTCTTTCATGGAAACAGTATTCCCTGGTGGCTGTGGCCTCTTGCTGCAGGATAATGCGCCCTGCCACAAAGAAAAAATGCTTCAGGAATGGTTTGAGGAGCACAATAATGAGTTTGAGGTGTTGGCCTCCAAATTCCCCAGATCTCAATCCAATCGAGCATGTGGGATGTGCTGAGCAAACAAGTCCGATCCATGGAGGCCCCACCTCGCAACTTACAGGACTTAAAAGACTTTTTCCTGTCCTTGATTTTGATTAAATCAATGATTTTATTCACGTTAAAACACAGCTATGACCGCTTCACCCAACGGTTCTGTGTATCACTACACAACACCCTTAGCAACCTCTCATAGCAACGTAAACAGTTTGTTCTCAGATTATATTGTTCATTGAAGCTTACTGTATTATGTAGAAGAGTATTGTGAGAAAGAGATAGATTGAGCGAGTTTATTACCTGCATTCAGATTTAGCATTTTCCTTCAGGTCAGTCCTATGTTCATAATAAAAAATGTTTAAATGTCTGCTGCAATATCTTGTCCTTTTAACAGTTAAGGGGTTTTCCTGTGACTGACAGCGCTAGTCAAAGCATTTGTCAGTTGCGTCTTGTTCCGTGTTCACAACAATTCAGTCTTTTCAATATAAAAGTCTTCACTACTGACTGACAAACTCATAGAGACAGTCTTTTCTGCCATCTAATGGCATAATAATGTAACTTCTGTTGCTGTTCACGGTCAGGGACTATTTTATTATAGACTTTTAGTGATTTTACTTCATGAAAGTTGCATTGATACATATTTTTTGGCTTTAATATTTGTATTGTGTGGTAACCGTTTTATAAAAGCTAAAATCTGTAAGTCACAGCTTAAGGGGATGCAGGCAATCCGCTTCACGTCGTGCCTAACAACGCCCTTCAGCCGTGACTTATTCACGATACAGCACAGTCTCTCGTACCTTATTGCTTACATATAAACTTTGCTCAATTTCAGACAGATTTTGTAACAGATTTTACATCACAAAGTTACAATTAATATCCACAAACATTTATGTGAATCTAATGTAGCCTAATTCTTACAGCCTTTCAGGCAACTTAATGTAGTGAGAGTGCAGAGCTGATAGTGGGGATGAATAATTAACTGCAGCTCCCTGATCATGTGTCAATATCCTGCCTTCAGGCTCAGGTTCAAAGATTATATGCAAGTACAAACAAATCATGTTGAGCGCAGCAGTATAAAACCCTTTATTTGATGTCAGTCTTAATTGTAAGTCAGTCCTTCTAATAGGTTATTAGGTACAGTACATACACTACACTGAGCACTGCTGGTAAGTCTTTGTTCATGCCTTCAGTTCTGATGATCATGCATGATTTGAATGATTTTAAAATGATTCAAAGAGCAAGTGGAAGCAAAAACATCTGACAGAGTTCACCTGATCAATGCCCAAAACTTTGCTTATTATATTAGTGGCCTAGAAATTTTTACAATTTAATCCTAAAAGTGTTTGTTTCCAGGTTTAGTTTTTAAACTTTTGGTCCCAACTGTATATTCACTGTATATTTAGAACAAACAAAAATGCTCTTGATAATGATTGTTCCATAAAGTGCTTTCCCTCCTCACATAAATATCTATGAGGAACAATCATAATCGATCAGAGACTGATTTTAACACCAAATCTAAATTACATTAACACTTATCTAACCTACCGTAAGTTAATTTAATTACCATGAAAATGTTGCTATTATGAAAATTGCTTGTTTTATATAAAAGTGCTGTCAAATAAATAAATATAAACATTCCAGAAACATGAAAAAAAATTATCTATTGAAAAAAATGGTTTTTTTCGCACTTTTTATTTGACCCATACATCACAATTTCACCATCTTCTTGGAAGACAACAGCATTTCTTTCCCTAATTATCATTCTTTTATTTTGGCCAAAAAGGGCGTTGGTCCAATAGCAAAGCAGTACAGCACAAAGAGACCACAAGAAATCGTTACAAACAATAACGACATAGGAAGATTCACAATCATTTCATGAGCCAGCTGTCTGTGCGTGCAGGTCCCACATCCTCAAACTTGCCCACAAAAAACAATAGTGCTGTAAATATGACTATAAGACTAACTGGAAGCAGCTGACACTACAGATGCCAGATGAAATGAATGAATAAGATGTGGGACCACGACTCAAATCAAGATTGTAAGACTGTGCCAAGTATACAGTATAAATTAAGTACCAATATGACCAATATAACGTGCTAGAGCATAACTTGCTGGAAATGTCAATGCTACAACCTCCAATGAACTCAATTGATAGACACTTGGTGGAACAGCATATACATGTGAACTATGCCGTATGGACTGATTCGGCTACTAGATGATGAATTTCATGGTTGCTGCTGAAGTACTGAGCTAATTAAAAGCTCAGGGAAGGTTTGCATTGCTGATCACAGAAACACCAACATTTAGTGCATTACCAGAATAAAATGAGATGAAATTCTGTGGTATAACAGGAATGTGTTGGAGTTAAGCAGACATTATTCATTAGTCCTTATTCTGTTAGTATGGTTGAATCTCAGGAAACTGTCAAGAATGTGTCTGGGTCATATTTCATTGAAAAATCAAAAGAAGGAAATTATATTTTGCAAAATAAAGCCAATTTTTTCTTCCCTTTTGACATTATTTTCATGACAATTTATCACAATTATCATTATAGAAATGCAAAAAACAACGAAAGTAAATTAAAGTATTTAAACAATGGTGTGTGTCTGTGTGTGTGTGAATTACATTTGTCATTAAAATCACTGATTTGGATAAAATAATTTGGACAAAAACAATCTGTTGGTAAAACAATATTCATTATGTTAAATAGAATTGTGTTTAACTGTCATGAAAGTAATATCACAATGCACAAAAAAAAAAAAGTTTCATATTCCTAATGCAAGACATGATATTGTGAGATTCATCTTTTTACTGTAAATGTGTGAATTTTAAGATTCTTCAGTATTTTAGACTCTGGACCAAGGTTTGTACCCACAGCTCAAGTTCTGTTGTCAGAGAATAGAGGAATATGCTTATATGGAAAAACACATTCATACAGAAATTTATTGGCACAGTTCAACGCAATGGAACGTTTTTCAATCCCTGAATTTGGGAATGTTAAATGGAAGTCAGAGCATACCTGCAACACTGCTAAACCATACAAAACAAAGCAGTGTACTTAATATAGAATCCAATAAAGCTAGTTCACATCTTGTTGGAAATTAGAACGTGTGTTTTTAAGGTACCAACACAATAAAATTTTTAGCCGACAAATACTTAACCATTTCCGAATTATTTATCAGTACTGTAGATGGGAACATATAAAGACCATCTATGCAAATTGGCAAACTGATTAAAGTTCTGGACCCAAAGTGATTCTTGTATTTCTTGGACTGTGGATTAGTTCAATCTGGAATAAACATGGGGTTGCTACCCAGATTAGTTGACCTAATTACTACACATCCAAGCGCTTTGATCTAAACGAGATTAAGACAAATTAGTGGCGTTTAAACGTCGGAACGAAAGAGGACACGAGAGGAAATAAACAAGATAATCAAAACAAAAGCACAAAGGAGTAAATGAGTGACCGTGTCTCAGATTGAGGGTAAATATTTTCGTGGTACAGAGTAAGTATGTGCTTTTCTGTTAATTTTTTTTTGGCATGTGGCATGGCATTGAGACTTATAAGGCAGGCACCGCCAGCGGAGCAGAGGGGAACAGGCAGGCCTCCCTTTGGGAATGTGGACATGGACCAGAGAAGGGAAGAGGATGTTGGATGCTACCAGGTTTGGCTCTCACGCAATCTTCAGAAACTGTTCCACTGTGTCTGCCTCCACTGCCTCAGAAAACATCTCGTAGTTCTGAAAGAAAGAGAAACACACACAGTATGAATATCTATGTAGTTCTGAAACTAAATTAATCTGATAAAAAATAAATCAATAAATAAAATAAATATTTCAATTTAATAACATTTCATTCTCAATAAGACATATTGTATAAAAGGAATAAATTATATTTAAAGGGATAGTTCACCCAAGAATGAAAAGAACTTTTACTCACCCTCATGCCTGTCAAAATTCTGTCATCATTTTCACCCTCATGTTGTTCCAAACCTGTATGACTTTTGTCTTCTGAACAAAAAAGAAGATATTTTGAAGAATGTTAATAACTAAATAGTTTCGGTTCCCATCGACTTAAAAAATGGAAGTCAATGGGAACCAAAACTATTTGGTTATCAACATTCTTCAAAATATCTTCTTTTTTGTTCAGAAGACTAAAGTCATACAGGTTTGGAACAACAATGAAAATGATGACAGAATTTTGACAGGCATGAGGGTGAGTAAAAGATGACAGAATTTTGACACCATGACATTTTTGGGTGGACTATATCATTAAATAAACTACATTAGAGAGACAACATTAAAGGAATAGTTCATCTAAAAATTAGAATTCTCACTGTTGCATTTAAGTTTGTGTTCACTGGCAGAATTTCAGTAAATAATGACATTAATTTTGGTCTGTTAGTCTCAGAAAACTATCATATGGCTTCAAAAGACTAGTCCAGACTAGTTTTATGGTAATTCTGTTTTGTTTTGGAACATTTCCAGTTCCCATTTAATATGGGAGAAAATGGCCCAAATATTGTTCAAAGATGCACCTCAGTTCCACACAAGAATGTCATGAGGGTTTGAAAAGAGGGTGAGGAAAATGACAGAATTTTTACACCCCGTTGCCAGTCCTCCTTACCCCACAGTACTGGTCTTCATTGAATATCTGAGGTGGGATTGCTGTAGGGTTGCCTGATTTACTCCTCATCTCATCCCGGACTGCACCGCCCACCGAGATGTCAATCAACTCATACTGGATGCTCTTACTGTCCAGAATACGCATAACCTCCGCCTGCTGAGACTTGACCTGAGAAACAAGGAGATCTGTCAAGGTCAAGCAGAAAATAACTGTACAGTCTCTTTCCTAGGCCTCTTTTGTTAAATAACTGAACCAGGCTGTTGTCTAATTTGCAGTTTTCAAGCCACCACTAGAATTATTCAAATTTAGCTCAAGATTCAAGGATTGCTTCAAGAAAACAAATGACAAAAGATATACATGATAAACAGGTTTTTAGAATAGTGTTTCTTAATAAAAATAATAATAATAATTTACAAGTCATTGAAACGGTGATAAAAATGTGAATGCATCTTTAAACTACTTCCTGAAAAGTCACATGATCATGCGCAAACATTATTGAGGAAGTTAATTAACTTTACCAATTTAGGAAATGCATTAAAATGTTACAGTAAAAACATTCTTCTCATCTGGTCTTTTTACCAACCAAATCAAATCATACATTGCATGAATAAGCGTAGGAAATGTGTACTTTGCTTTTAACAGCAAGTGGTTTCACTACAAAATGCTGAGTTGATGATTAATAATGAAACACTATGTGACAAGGCTATATTCAGGAAGTTAGGTCATATCTGCAGCAAACCACACCTTAGGCAAGTCACCGGTTAAAAATTAAACATTAACCTACATTAAAATGGAAAAATACTATTAGGGCTGATTGGGAGATTTTAATGCATATCTCATACATTAAATATGTTCACTATCTGCAATAGGTGACCCCGTATTTATAATTGGTATTCAATACACCTGTCTGCTGCAAACTCTCTGCTGTCTTGTTGTTATATTGTTTCATTTGCTTTTTTTATTTGCTTGTGTTTTGTAAAGCGCATTAAGCACTGGCTGCAAGAGCTAACATATCATTATTTTTGTTATTATTAGTAGTGTCTTGCATGTAAAATGTAACAAGCAAGTAATTTGCACGACGTGGTTGGTCATGTGATCCCAACATGGTGGCATCCATGAGGGGCGACCCACTCCATGTAGACTAAATCATTTTAATAACATTTCTCAAAAGTGCTGCTCATTTAGTAATTTGTAAAACTTTAATAAGCAAAAATGACAGAGTATACTTTCAATGTTTTCTGCTTTTCACATGAATTGCAGGCCCGCGATTATAGAAATGCAGCAAAATCAGCCTTAAATCATAACACATTCTTTCTTTATTCATAACAGATGTGCAGACTCAACAAAGCAGCAATGTAACTGTAGCTTGCAGAAGCTCAAGAACGCATCGTTTCAATCTGATATGTGCCGTTATGACGTGTACAGGATTTAAAGCTGACGTTTTTATTTACGAGCCATATCTAATGGGCGCTCGTGCAAAACAAATAGTTTATAAAGGTCAGACTTCATGCACCATTAGTGAAAGCCCAACTAACACATTCAACACAGACAGACAACATGACTTCCGCTCTCAGTGCGATGCACATCATTCCTTCAACATCGCAACACATCCAGAATCTACAAATTACTACGTTTTGCAATCACTTGAAACGTTTATACGCTGCAATTATGTCTTAGTAAGGCATTTATAAGCGTTCTTATGTTGCAATAGCGTTTAAATGTGGCTAGATGTATATTGGCGGAGCAGTTGGGTGTGTCTAGAAGCCTAATCCTCCATTTCAAATGTATTTAACTCTGCATTCCTCAGATGCAATGCTTACTTTCTGAGTCCACATGGCTACAGGTTTATTCTCACCTCTCTTGATGCAGTGACGGTGGTGTAATACAGTTTGATGCCCATAGTGTTGGATCGTAATGTCCCTTTGTGTTTCTGGAGGCGATCAGTTCCCGTTCTCTTGCTCTACAGCCGCCGTTTCACTACTGACACCCGCTATTCATTTATTTAAAGAGACAGCGCCTTATTTTTACACAAGGAAATGCAGTCTCATTTTGTCTTCCTCGTGAACATATGTAACCTTTCCATTGCACAATAGGTTCTTTATAGTGGAAAAGTACTTTACATTAGTAAAATGTTCTTTACACTAAGAAAAAAAACGGTTCTTTTAAGAATGTTCTTTGGGGAATCAAAAAAACCTTATTTTACTTTATTTTTAAGAGTGTATTGACACACCCCCTCCCTTTTTACGAACATTAATTCATTAACAAGAGATCTCTATCATGATGGATGTAAACTCCTCAGGACAAGTTGAAGTCTCCTCTTTTTACCACTTCATCTTATATTTTGTAGGTTTTGTCAGTGGGAACCATTTAAAAAAAATTCAACCCTTTTTACCATGATTTTTGTAAACAACTGAATATTGAAAATAGCAAAATAAGTGAACAAACAATTGATGTAGGCTATTAGGTAAACAGCATGCAAATATTTAGAAAGGCTTTAAAATAGATCAATTAAACTCAATGTAGTAGGCTAAATTTGGTTTAATGTGTGATTACTGAGTTTTTGAAAATAATTCAATGCAGTTGTACAATGACCCAAATAGCCAAAGTAACAATTCTAAAAGAGGAAGTTCCTCCCTCAGATAAAGTTTATCAGTGTGTTTGCAGTGGAGAGATTGCTCCAATCCAGTCACAGCCCTGCACCACTGCATCAGAAATTTTCCAGGAAACTGTCAACGGTTTCCTGTTTTACAGTCCACATGGGACATTCAAGTTCTGCATAGATCTGCCTGTTTTCTGACCTTTACGTATTTATGCTAACAAAACTGTTTTAATCTAACAATAAAGCTGATCATTCAAAAGAAAACACAAGATGGCAGTATAGCATCACTTTGAATGTTTAATCAAACCACATGACCATCTCCAAACAAGGTGGCCTTTCTTTTATAAAATGCTCTAGTCAGGCCCAAACAGTTTGGAAAAAATACACAGATGAAAGCACTTCCACAACTTGTGATAGAAATGGGTTAAGAAAGTGCAGCATGTAGTATTTAGCATACTACTATTTAAAATGTGCATTATACATATATTTTTTAAACAGTAACAGCAAAAGTGTATACAACGCTCTAAAAAAAAAATCTGGAGAAAAACAGAAAAGGTACTAGCAATTTTCTGACAGGACATGTTCCGTTAAGTTTAAGTTTTCTTTAACCCTCAAACACAATACAATACAAAATAATACAATATACTGGTAAAACACCTGTGAATTAATTTGATTAATGTGGTTGATTAATTAACTTTTAGTCAAATCACAAACCTCCTGTAGTTCCCTTATAAACCCTCAGAGTTGTTTTGTTCATAATCCCCAGTTTGGGAAACCCATGCAGTGTTCCGTAAACAGTGAAGCTGCAATACCATTCAGGAATGTAACCACCATTATTTGACCAGACTGCATTTTTTATACATGAAATTGCAGAGCATAAAATTGTGGCAACAATGTAGCAGTAGGTTTGATACTTCTTTTTTTAATCATTGCATGCTATATGCATATACTGTTAAAATAGTAGCATGTAGTATACACAGTGGAACATTATTTAGTTCTTTAATTAAGGATCCCAATCAGGACAGCCAAATCACTGGGTGTCCCTTTTACATATAGAGAGAAGGATAACTGGGAAAAGAGAACAACAGTTAGAAATGCTGATCTGGTCAAAGTAAATGTGCTTCTGTTTTGCATTCCCTTTAACATCCAGATTAAGTACACTGGTTTATACTGTAAGTAGGTACTGGTTTGTTTGACTTAAGTGCAATAAAATAAGGGACCAGTAAGTGCAATAATGCTTTAAAGAAAATCAGTACACTGGGCATTCAAAGCAAATACAAGCAATCTCAATAATACAGTGCTACTGTTATTACAGACATGTGTGATAAGAATCACTGAGGTCCATCTAAAATGCTCATTAAGGCACCGCAGTGATAATAATTGCATTGGGGATGCATTGGGAATACTATCCATCTTAATAGGACATGTGCTGTAGAAAAATCTCATAATCACTGGCACAAAAATGTAGACATTTTGCTATTTTTATACTTCCCGTTAACTAATATGATTGATATTATAACATTATTTTCTGTTGTTTAAAGCTGCAGTCCGTAAGTTTTGCCTCTTTGTCGCCATCTCTGTTTGAAACCTGCAATTGCGGTTATTTGCGGAATTATCATCTTTACGTGGGTTGTGCATCGGCACAGTTTCTCAGCGCGGATGAATTTGTTTGCTGTCAGTCACCACATCGGTGTGGATACTGTACTTCGGAATCAGAGACTGTAGTCTTGAAGTATGACCAAAATAAGAATTTTCACCGGAAAATGTCATCTGAACAAGCAAGTAACATGTTTGCCACTTTTGTTCTGACCAACTGAGAAAAAAAGCTTTAGGCCTACAATAAATCATGCTGCCAATAGTGATTAAATCTAACAATCGCTTAGCTCGGATCGCGTCAAACCGTGCAAATTATCATTACTGTTATACTTTATCTCAAATTGTTAATGATAACAACATCAGCATTGCGTGACTATGTGTATTTAGTGTGTATTAGCGTTACCTGTAGATTTCAATTTCTGTAGCCACTCCGGAGTCCGAAATCTTTTGCTTTTGACTACGGGTTAATCTCCAGTTGTCACTGATGATTGTCATTCAGACCTTTATGGATTACAATCCGCCATCAAAATGATAAGTTTAATTATTGCAGCTGCTGTGAGAAAAATCTATAAATGATCCGCTACCAGCAGCATCGTCACATGCCATATAGTCTACTAGCTGGGACTCCTTTCTGTTTACAGATGTGATATAATGACGCAAAGACGGACGGCCGCATGCTCGAATTTCCTGCGGAAACCCACCAGTACCAATTTTATTATAAAACATTATTACAAGCTTACAAATCGGGCTAAGGTAAGGAGATAGTTTTGAACACTGGCTGGTTATATACTTGCTTAAAAAATTGATTTTGGACCATTTTTAACCAAAAAAAGTTACGGACTGCAGCTTTTAAAATAAGACAGCACTCAAAATCTCCTATTTAGAATCTACATACTTCAAGTAAAATCAGGCATTAAAACACCTTATTGTACTATAGAAAAGATCAACCAAACTTCCCCAAGTATCAGGCAAATCAAACCAATATGAAGTCTACACTTTTAACAAATATTTATATATTTTCTTTAAATACTGTATGCTGGTTAATTAGTCTTACTTGCTGGTGGTGTATAATAGAAGTAAGGTACATCACAAAATCATTATTAAAAGGTTAGTTCACCAAAAAATGAAAATTCTGTCATCGTTTACTCACCCTCATGTTGTTCCAAACCTGTGTGACTTTCTTTTATTGTGTGAAATGGAAGTCACTGGTCACCAAAACTGTTAGGTTACCAACATTACTTAAAATATGAAGAGTTCAGATGCAAAAGCCTCTAAGTGCCATCTGAAATTTTCTTCTAAAATGAACATTTTTATCAAGCTTGTATGTTTAGGTTCAGTAATTTCACTTTAATGGCAATTAATAGGTCCCTTTCATTGCCATTAAAGTTAAATAACTTAACATAAACATACAAGCTTGATAAAAATGTTCATTTTAGAAGAAAATTTCAGACGGCACTTAGAGGCTTTTGCATCTGAACTCTTCATATCTTCTTTATGTTTCACAGAAGAAAGCCGAAGAAAGCCATACAGGTTTAGAACCACATGAGGGTAAAAAAATAATGACAGAATTTTAATATTTGGGTGAAATGTCCCTTTAACAAAAGCACAATTCAAAATACATTCAAGAATATTAAAGGGCAAATCTCACTGCACCGAAAGATGCCGACCAGTGTTACTCCTGTCGCCATCTTTTGGCATTGGTCGGCACTTGTTTTCACCGGCTGAACATGTTGACGGAACATCTGAGAATATACATACTGTAATCTGGTGATTGTTCGTGTTGGTTGGCATCGGTCAGTGCATTGTGAATTGGGGTGAACAGGGTTTCCAAACCTGCTCTTGGAGGGCCACTGTCCTGCAGAGTTTAGCTCCAACTTGACCCAACACACCTGCCTGGAAGTGTATGTCTAGTAAGACCTTGACTAGCCTGTTCTTGTGTGTTTAATTGGGGTTAGTGGGTTTAGTGGCCCTCCAGGAGCAGGATTGGACACCCCTGCCTTAACATAAATGATGTTATCAGTTTAAACATTGAGTATTTGCTCAAAGTTCAGTACTTGAACAGCATGTCTGTAAAACAAACATAGTCATAACCTGATCCCTAACTGTAATACTATCTCTAAAATCTGATTAGTTGATAGGAATGTTGTTACAGGACCAACAAGAATATTGATCCAGGAATATTGATCACTGTTAGCTAATGGCTGTAGTTCTTAAATAAACCTTTTCATCAGAAAATGCCCTTGTTTCCATCATAACAGTAATGCTCCTTAACAGCGCCCAAAGGATGACCTATTCTAGCCCTAACTATTCCTATTCTTTACTTAGTTTTCCCCCATAGCCAAACAATCTTTTTACTTTCACCAGCATACACAAGGCTATTAGAGCAGAGATGACAAATGTTAAAATATAGAGCAAGACAAAGAACGATGCCTCACCATCAGCATGGAGATTCACATAGAAGTCTCTACGGTTGTGGTAGTCCAAAAATGAAGCATTGATCTGGCAGACTGTACACAGAGCAAGCAGCACATGAAATACTTGATGACCCTGACCTAAGAAGTCACAGTGACCTGGGAACCAGCGCTCAGGAATAGGCTGAGTGAAGAAAAAAGCACTGGAAAGAAAGAATGCCACTTGGCCAAAGTGAAAGAGCAGAGCAGGACTGCTCTTGGAATCGCCTCTCGCCCAGGAAGGAAACCAGATGATAAAACGATGGAACACAGGACTGGTATCCCAACTGTAAGCTACGGCTGAAGGCACCACTTGGCCTACTTTACGAACCCAGGTAGGAAGGCTGTAATTGCGATACTTCCCGTAACAGCAGCCGAAGCAAGACAGGCAACACAAGAAGCTTGCAATAGGCATGAAAAAGCCTCGGACACGTGCATGCCAACTTTCTTCAATAGCATAGTAGTAGTGTGCCACTGCGCTTCCATACTGATACATTGACACACCTACATAATCCAGGTAAAAGAAGGCGTAATGGCAGACTTCCGATTTTGCCGCCAACAGGTGGGCCACGGCGCTAAAGGTCATGTAGCCTGCTGATGACAAGAGAAGGATGAGAAGTGGCCAGGAATGAGGATCGTTCATGAAATCTATAGTCTCTGTAAACTGGGCAGTTCTCATGAGGACCACTAGTGCTCCGACTAGGTGCGTCCAAACATTTATAGTCTCGTTGTGCCGCTGTAAGAGCGACAGGAAGTAGTAGCGCCAGTTCTGGTGGAGTGCCCGGTAGCCAGAATAAATGTAGCGTTCACGGAAAAATTGGGGCACCTCCGTGTCACGCAGGGTGTCGGTCTTGGAAGGCAGGGCCTCGGAGAGCATCTGGGGAACTCGCCTCACCTGCTGCAGATTAATGAAGAGACGGCCAATCTGCTCCATAACAATTGTCGCCATGGTAATCTCTGGAGTACCTGAGAATAGAAATTTACATTCCAGATTCTGAGAACCAAACAATAGTCCAGTTAATAGTCCAGTTACTGTTAATACTGAAGTTAACTATAACAGAAACGCAAGATGGCGCCAGCTCCGTTTGTATGTAATAAGAGAACACGAGTTTGCAATGTGATAAGAAAAATATGAAAGAATTACAGGCTTCAAATACCTGGATGAGCAGTCTGTTATACAGCATTGTGGTTGATAACGGTCGTTATTGGGGAATAACAGACCTTGGAATGTTGTGACTGACCAATCAGAATCAAGTATTTCAGAGAGCTGTGCAAGAGAGGCTGCTCACTGCAGAGCCATGCGTGAGCGTGAAGTCCAGCTCCTCCTCTCTGGATGTAATTTAGGCATAATGGGTGGAGTTAGATGGTCCAACCACACTTAGGTGGAGCTGGACTAGTTCCAGCTCAACCCATGATGTCCAGAGAAGTGCATCTGGATGTCATTTGGCTCTGCAGTGAGCACCACTTGCCATGTAATAACATAGGTACTTTAAACGGATAGTTGACAAATAAAATCTCCAATAACTTTTTTTTTTTTCAACATCATAGTTAAAACGTACACATATTAGTAACTTTTTGCAGTTAATTTAAACTCCTGCAGCGACAAAATAATTTTTAAAATGCAAACATTCCAGCAGTCATTCAATATCACTTAATTAATGTACAACAAAAATTGTATTTTATATTTATTCACAGAAGAATTAGATAAAATAATTAAATAATGAAAATATCACACCTAAAGCCTAAGGCTGTTTCTGCTATTCTTCATGTGAACTAACCAAGCTTTACACTTTCTTCATAAGAAGATGTTATAATATCTACATGGCACAGGCTCATAGGTCCTTTACATTCAATCTGTTAGCAATCACATCATCACATCATGAGATTGCTTGTTCAGCATTTAAATAGTGTTTTTCAGTGTTTGCTGGTCCTGGTCCTCTGAAATCCTCCACCTTCCCCAGCTCCACCTGTCTAGATCTGCTATGGGATTTATATGTACCTATTCCAGTGGCATGCAGTGGTGTTCTGAAATGAGGAGGCAAAGTCCCCACAGTTTTTTTAATAAATCAAATGTAAATTCTGTTACACTTAATGTTGTCACATTTTCCTGGTTAAATAACATTACTTAACATGAAAAAGAAATAAGAAACCAAATACAATTTTATTTTATATTTTTACATTAACAATGCATTTAATGTTCTATTTATTAAAACCAAGTATAAATCTTATCAAGTTAGTGTTTTAAGCATTTTTTACAGTTATTCCAAAATAATTACTAAAGGTAACAATATAAACAAATTATTTGTCAACTGATGTTCAGCTGTTCTTTTTAATAGTCAACTTATTTTCGGATCAACAGTCATCATGCTCTTTAAACACTGGTCACAGACACAAAGATGTATCTTTAATTTCACCAAGCTGACTGCTCATTAAAAAAAAAAAAAAAAAACAGTCATCATGCATTCAAGCCATTTCATGTTTGATTTTGACATGACAATGCGGGGATATCTAAGTGGCTGAGCTGTTCACTTACTTTTTATTTAGTCTTCCCATTAACTTTGTTCATTTAGACTGATCGAACGCGCATGTAAACAAGAGGCAGGATTTATCTCGTGAACTAATCATATCTAATCATAACCAATTCATCCAATAATTGCGTGATGGAGGCATTGCCTCCTCTCATGTGACTTTCCCCCATTCATTCTCAATTATCCGCCCACCAAACCCACCACATGCTTTAGGGGGTCTGTTGAAACTCTATGGGCTCAGAGGAGGCACGAGAGACGTGGACTCCCGCTGTAACTTTACCTGCGGGTGTTGCTGTTGGACAGTGTTACTTTAGCAAAATGAGTGATTTATACACATTTTAATGTCACATTTTGTAATATTTGCATTGTTTTATTTTTGTCATATGTAGGGATGGGTACCGAAACCCGGTATTAAAATGGCCCCGGGGCTAAATTATGAAAGACCAGTGTATCGATAAGCTCTGACGTTAACGGTTCTGCTATCGGTACTGGAGAAATTATGAAGAAAATACACGTACATTTATCATTGCTATATAGACATTATCTTGCAAATTCTATCTCGCCAGAGTCGCCAGCTGTGTCTGTATGCAATAATATTAGGACATTTATCTATGATGCATTTTTGCTTTCGCAATCCAAAAGAGAGATCGCGCTCACGCAGAGGAGCTTCAGCGCGCACAGCCGCTCACATGAATGCCCTGTTTAATGGTGACGATGGAGGAGAGAACTAAACAACTAAACGTCTGCTTACACTTTAGGCCTGTGATATTAAGCTAATTTTATTTTTGATTTCGATTTTGGCTTCCAAGGATCAGAAAGAAGATATCTGAGGTAAAACTATTAAAAACTAGCAGCGTTTCGTCTAGCACACCTTCATTCTATTCACAGCTGTGCGCGTTCGTTCCTCCCTAAACCCGAACTTAACGTCAGAATCAGCACAATCGGTGATTGTTGTAAAATGCAGTCTTTACTGTTGCTAAATTGCAGTAAATGTTTGATAATTATTATCAACGTTTTAAAAAGTTGAAAGCACAATAATCCGCGCAAGAGACGCTGTTTCTCAGGTTGAATTGTGTGTGCGCGCTCCAAAACGGATCGCAAATAGACAAACAAATTACATGTTGGGCTTAAGGTACACATCCAAACGATCAAATACACACAAAAATATGTAAAAATGACCGGATTGGAGCGTGTTTAGCTACTAAGTTTATATCGTAAGTGTACATGAACAGCTTGGAGAATATCCGATGTGTGTTAATATCTATTGTCTTAAAGTGACAGCAGTCAACTTCTGACAATTATGCCATCAGTGTTAATCAAACAACAAAATGCAAAGAGAAAATCACTCACAGCTCTTCATCTGAATATAGGTAGCTTTAATAAGCATCAATCTACTGTGAAAACCATGCAGTGTTATTTTACATTTGGTTACTTTACTTAGATTTCTTTTATAGGCTAGGCCTATATTACTTACCTGAACACATGAACAAATGAAAGCACTTTATTTCATTTGTATCTTTGTTTTATTGTATTTGTCAGTTTGTTTTACTTTGTTTCTTTGTTCATGTTCTTACTGTATCTTATAAAACACCAAAAATGCCGGACACTATATAATATAAAGCAAAGTTAATTCAGCTCTTTATATATATATATATATATATATATATATATATATAAACAAAAAGTACCGATAAGAATACCGTTAAAGTACCGGATCGATAAGCAGTATCGGTAAGAGTAGTAATACCGTTAAAACCTTAACGATACCCATCCCTAGTCATATGGATTATTTTCTCATCCAATTTCTTTGAGGAGAAACTGCCCCCACTGCCCCCCTTGCCTCCTCAGAGGAAATGTCCCTGGCCTATTCATCCAGCAGCAACATATCTTACATGCTCACAGCAGCATCTCTGTGTATCTAACGGCAGTAAAAGTCCACCCTTGCTCTGCAGCTGCAGCCTGCATAGTAGATAGTCCACCAAGACCAATTAAATTAACACTGTCATATCCATTAATGTAATAAAATTATTTTGAAAGTTGTCATGGTTGAAATAAAGACACACAGGAAACCACATTTGTGAAACTCAATCCCTCTTAGTTCCTGTAGTCAAAGAGCTGAGAGGTTTGGTGAACGGAAGCATCTCATTTAAGTTACCTACATAAACTGTTCAGAGTTTAGAGTAACTTTAAGTAGAGTTTAAAGAGTTAATGACTGTACTTCAAGTTCATCCAAAACTGAAAATGCTGCCTTTTGCTCACCCTCAAGTTGTTCAAACCTATGAAACAAAGCAACAGGAAGTTTAGCAGAATGTTTAGGCAAACCTTAACATAAAATAAAACCATAGACTGTTAAGCTCCAAAAGGGCAGAAAAAATACCACGTATAGGCTGCCACATAAAAAGAAAGCACATTTGATTTGGTTACATTATTCCAACTCTTTTGAAATCAACATTTTAACAACTTTGACTGAAGACAAAAATTGTTATTCACAGAAAACCTTTTTATCAAAATCTCATTCACACACAGACACACACACGCACGTGTGTCCATATACCTATGGCTTCAGAATATTTCTGTAATATACTACATGAGTATGAACTACTTTATTTTTTGGTGCTTTTTGGAGTTTAAAAATCTCTTTCTGAATGTATAGAGTTCTCTGTTTGGAAAAGAGCTATACTAAACATCTTTTCTGTTCCACTGAAGGAAGAAAAAAACAGGCCTAACACTTTACAATAAGATTAAGTTCATTAATATTGGTTATGCATTATTATTCATGATAATAAGGTATGATTATCATTATTAATAAATGCTAGTTCATAATACCGCATGTGTGGACATTGTTATGTGTAGTATTGTAGCAACTTTAAGGCCAATTCACCGACAAACGCCAACAAAGTCGTCTGTTGGAGTTTGTTGGATAGGTGTGATACCCCTGTTGGCGTCTGTTGGAGTCTGTTGGCGTTGGTCGGAATCTGTTTTCACCCGACTGAACATGTTTAATCGGCGTTTGTTGGGTCGTGGAATGTCTGAGCAGTGTGAACAGTTTTCCAACAAACTCTGACGTAATCTGACCTGGCCACAAACCGTTGCCATGACGATGAGGCAAGTCCCCTGCAAAAACAGCTGTTTGATCGCGCCCGCGCCTCACGCGCACACAACAAAGCACTTTAAACGTGACATCGCAGCTTGTTCATTATAAAAAATAAAATACAGTTTAAAAAAAAAAAAAAAAAAAAACCTATAAAAGGTACAATATAGTCCGTAGTGCAATCCGTGCCATTCAGCAATAGCACTGCTCCACTTCACCGAAAGAGAGAGGTATAACCACAATGAGAGCAACGCAGGTTTACCTACAGTTTCGTTTCAAATTAATTCGTTTTGGCTTGTTTAGCTACATGGTTGTATAGGCCTATGGGTCACGTATAAAAAGGGTAGCGCTAAAAAAAAATAAATAAAAAAAGTTTAAAAACTGGTGTACCAACCGCAACGCAATAGGTTGCGATCAGATCGATGGCTACAGCGCTTCAGATTTCAGGTTAGTATTTTTGTTTTGCCTCAATACTTTAATACAATGAAAAAATAGATATGATGCTATATTATTAATATAATAAACTTGCCTGATAATATTGTTAACATGGTTACACGTATGTAGTTGTGGAATTTTCCCAGTCAGACTTGACTCTCTGTGACTCGTTTGTCGGTGTTTGTTGGGGCAGTGTGAACATTACAGTTTTTTCTCATAGAATTCTAAATCCAACGGCCAACATGTTTGTTGGTGCGGTGTGAATTGGCCTTTAAAGACCCCATAGAATCATTTAAATGAAGTCTGTGATTTGTATTTGCAGTAAATGGCATTGAAGACTTCAAAGTAACCATCAAGGCCAAAAAAAAAAAAAAAAAAAAAAAGAATAATCAGTCCACAGAGTCATGATAAGCCTTGTCTTAAACTTGAACACATTTCCAGCTCTTCACTTGCTGCTGAAGAAAATCCTATGATCAAACTTTGAGTTTGCATCCACTAGCTAATGTT
This sequence comes from Ctenopharyngodon idella, assembly GCF_019924925.1. Classification (NCBI taxonomy): domain Eukaryota; kingdom Metazoa; phylum Chordata; class Actinopteri; order Cypriniformes; family Xenocyprididae; genus Ctenopharyngodon; species Ctenopharyngodon idella. Next base: position 2,475,834 of record NC_067238.1, read on the forward strand.
TATGCATCTTATTGTAAAGTGTTAGCCTATTACAAGTACGCTATAACAAGCGTTTGAGAAAAAAACAAAAACAAAAAAAAAAACAAGGGTGAGTAAATGATGACATTTCCATGTGTAACTAACCATTATATAAGACATAACATGCCATTTTCTAGACATCAGCAACAGGTAGTTAACAAAGTTACTTGTTGATGGAAATCATATTTAGTTGTAAACATGTTGACACCAGTACGTATTCCAGCATTTCATTCATGCGTGAACAAGAGGCCGAACTTATTGTCACAAACGGTGTTAATACTTTATGTGTTCTAAAATACAATCAAATGAAATCTAAGACACAACTCGCTTCATACGAGAGTTAATCAAATCATAATTGTGAGATGCGCCACAGCGCAGCTCCTAAAACGAACACAGAATAGAAAAGCACAGAGGTATGTATTTACCTTCTTTGGTGTCTTCCTCAAATCTGGCACCGCAAATAATTTCCGGCTGGAAACTGACTGGATAATATGCGACTAGCTGTTGTCTTCCTCATATGTTTCTCGCTAGCCACGCCTTTTGTGTCGGCGGCACTGCGAGCTAAGGACGCAATGAGAACGCTGTCAGAGAACATATTAACTAACATTGCTGTTTTGATGACGCATAATAGATGTAAAAATAAATAAATAAATACTAAAGCAATAAAAAAAAAACGAAAATAAGAAACGCGGCTGGTTAGATTATTGTTATTTATTAGCTTTATTGCTGTGCTCTTTGTTTTAATGTAGAATTTCACCTCTATGTCTCTTCAGAAGATCCCTTGGTAACACTTTAGAATAATGGTCCGTCATTAATAAGTAACTATATAGGAAGTAATGCCTAATGAGTAGTAGCCTACCATATTAACACTTCAGCTACTACTATTAACTAATATAGAAACAAGCTTAACTAATCAGTAAGTATCAAATTTATAAGATAGTTCCTTAGCTAATCAATAATTACCTAATGAGATTAGCATTATTAATAACTATTAACTGACAAATTGTAAAGAACATTATTGTGTGTCTGAGATGTAATCAGTCATCATTTTTACTCTGAATACAGTCATAAAATGCATCACTAATTACTCAAGTGTTACCTAGTCACTATGCAGTAACTAGTGATCTGGACCATTATTTTAAAGTGAAAAACATCTTTTTCACTTTAAGATAATGGTCCAGATCACTAGTACTTCTTGAAGAATGACTAGTTACTTGAGTAATAAGTGATGCATTTTATGACCATGTTCCGAGTAAAAAAGGACAATCTTCAAGAACTACTATTGATCTGGACCATTATTTTAAAAGTGAAAAAGATGTTTTTCACTTAAAAATAATGGTCCAGATCGCTAGTAGTTCCTGCATAGTGACTAGGTAACAGTTGAGTAATTAATGATGCATTTCATGACCACGTTGAGAGTAAAAAAAAATATAATTGCTCACATCTTAGACACTTTAATGTTGTGATTATTAATTAATTAGTAATTCTTTATAATTTATTATAGTTACCTATTAGTTCTTAATGATGCCAATCTCATTCTGTAATTACTGATTAGCTAATAAGGAACTATCTTAGTCCTAAATTTGATATTACTGATTAGTTAAGCTTGTTTCTATATTATTTAATAGTAGTAGCTGAAGTGTTAAAGCAGTACTACTGATTTGTCCTGCATTACTTCCTGCATAGTTACTTATTAATGACGGACCATTATTCTAAAGTGTTACCGATCCCTTCAAATTATGGCCTATAACACATGCAGCCTAAATTCATTTTTGTTGTTTACCGTCACAGCTGATTTCTCTTTTGAGAGATATCTGTCAGGTATTAGAGATATTCTGGCACAGTTTCAAAGACAGGGCTTAGATTAAACCAGGATTAGGCTTTATAATTAGGACATTTTAAAGGATTAGTTCACTTTCAAATGAAAATTACCCCAAGCTTTACTCACCCTCAAGCAATCCTAGAAGTATATGACTTTCTGATGAACATAATCGGAGATATATTAATAAATATCCTGAGGCATCCGAGCTTTATACTGGCAGTGAGCGAGACCAAGAAAGTGCCTCCATCCACATCCATCCATCATAAACGTACTCCACATGGCTCCGGGGGGTTAATAAAGGCCTTCTGAAGCGAAGCAATGCGTTTGTGTAAGAAAAATATCCATATTTGGAAAGTTATGAAGTAAAATATTTAACTCCCGCCAGACTGCCTTCCGTATTCAACTTATGAAACAAAATGGAACTGCTGTTGCATCAGTTAAGCTTTTTCCGTAAGTTGAATAAGGAAGGCGTAGGACGTAGCGTAAGCTTTTTGAACTGCAAGAGTTTTACACTTTATTTGTAAGTTGAATACGGAAGCCGGTCTGGCGGAAGCTATATATTTTACTTCATAACTTGTTAAATATGGATATTTTTCTTACACAAACACATCGCTTCGCTTCAGAAGGCCTTTAACCCCCCGGAGCCATGTGGAGTATGTTTATGATGGATGGATGTGGATGGAGGCACTTTCTTGAGCTTCATACTCGTTGGTCTCGCTCACTGCCGTTATAAAGCTCGGATGCCTCAGGATATGTATTAATATATCTCAAATTGTGTTCATCAGAAAGAAGAAAGTCATATACACCTAGGATTGCTTGAGGGTGAGTAAAGCTTGCGGTAATTTTCATTTGAAAGTGAACTAATCCTTGAAGTAGCTTTTTAAAAATTTGCCTTAGAAAAAAAAACATTATTGGTGTGCATCTTGAGACAAAAACAATGGCACTGACATATTTATGTCAGCGCAAGTGGATTTTAGTTAAAACAGGTCAAACATGCATTTTAGTCTTGGACTAGGCTTAAGTCTTGTCTGTGAAATCGGGGGATAATGTGTAACTTTACAGACCCCACGAGACCCCACATATCCTTTAAATAGAAGAGTGTTTTTTTTGTATTAGCAGTATTGACTACAATGGCATTGAATTGCATTTAATGATCTTAAATAATAATAATAATAATAATAAAACTTCAATAAAATGGTCATCATCAAGACCAAGCAAAAATTAATAATCTATATCCAGTCTTGTCATATAGTATACAATCATTGAACATATAAAGTGATAAGATACTCTGAAGGTTCAAATTACATTTAAGATGTACACTGATCAGTCACAACATTAAAACCACTGACAGGTGAAGGGAACAACATTGATTATATCATTACAGTGGCACTTATCAAGGGATATATTAGGCAGCAAGTGATCAGTCAGTTCTTGAATTTCATATGTTGGAAGTAGGAAAAATGGGCAAGCAAAAAGATCTGAGTGAATTTGACAAGCCAGGGCCAAATAGTCATGGCTTGACGACTGGGTCAGAGCATCTCCAAAACGACAAGTCTTGTATAAGGTGTTCCCTAGGGGTTACCAAAAGTGGTGCAAAGAAGGAAGAAAACAGTGAGCCAGCATCAGGGTCATGGTCACCTAAGGCTCATTGATGCACATGGGGAGCGAATGTGTCTGATCTGACCACACAGAAGAGCTACCATAGTTCTTTGCTGAAAAACTTAATGCTGCCCATGATAGAAAGGTGTCAGAACACACAGTGCATCGTCGTTTCCTGCATATGGGCCACCCTACCACACTGCAAATATTGTTCAAGAATGGTGTGAGGAACATGACAATGAGTTCTAGGTGTTGCACTGGCCTCCAAATTCCCAAGATCTCAATCCGATTGAGCATCTATGAGATGTGCTGAACCAACGAATCCAATCCACAGAGGCCCTACCTCACAACTTGCAGGACTCAAAGGATCTGCTGCTAATGTCTTTGTGCCAGGAATATCTAGATTTGGCAAGTCGACAGCCATGAGGAAGATTGTTTTAGACTGGGCTCAAACACAGGAGCACACTGATTTTGTGTATCCTTTTCACCTGTTGCAGCTCTTAGATTTGCTCTTTCAAAAGTTACTGGAGCCTGAGACTCTCAAACAATCACAGATCCTCTTTATATGGGACGGACTGGATGTGTTTAGATTTGTAATTAATTTCAGGCCCTGTTTACACCTGGTATTAAGATGCGTTTTGGTCGATTGGATCAGACAAGGGAAACACATTCCCATTTACACCTGGTGTTTTAATCCGTTTGTTTTGTCCACTTTCAACCACTTCTGTCCTGATTTCTTCAAGGGGAGGGTCTATGGGCGGGTAAATGTATGGGCTTTTTCAGATCTTTCAGTCTAATGGATGAAATAAGCTTGATCAATTAACATATGAACACGAAAGATGCAACTCTAATAATTCCTCCAGAATATGTACAGAGGATGGTTGAACTTTATGGGTTTGACTTACAAAGGGAAGAACATATCAGAAGTGAAGTGCATGACCAAAGCGTTGCTGCAAGAGTGACTGTACACGTAAAATCATCCAGAACCCTGCACATCATGTGCTCCTTGTCATTCTTCTGTCAGATGGCTTCCACTGTTTTGAAAAAGTTTTTTATTAACAGTTGCACAAAAAGTTTTTTATTAACAGTTGCAACAAAGATCCTCCAACTCACCCTGACAGAAATGTTCACACGTTTCCTGCTGATTCATTGAAGAGAGAAGCAGAAAATCCACTAAATCAAACACTTAGGAGATCCTGAAGTTGGGTAAACTAGCTTGGCAGATAGTGGAAAAAGACACGTTTATTTTTATGGATAAGGATCAGAGAGAGACCAATACTGATCCTCTACTTCCCATCAAACTCTCTGAAGATTGGCTCTTGATTTTCAGAAAACCTGATGGGTTTAGGGAAAATGTACTGCTTCATACATCCCAGCATCCAAGAGTTCCTTGCAGCATTGTAAAAAATACTGAGTACACCTTTAACATAAATTCATAAAAATCCAAACATATTAGCTCTGATTCAAAACTTTTATATATGTGCTGCTTACAGTAAATGCACTTGAGGAATGAATTGCAATGAGTTGTAGTTGGAATGCATTTTATAACCCAACGCCACACAAAATGCAGCTTTGCATAACTTGAAGAGCCTGCTTGGTTACACTTTATTTCGATGGCCAACTTTAGATATTCTACTAAGTAGTAACTTTGCAACTACAGTACATGTCAACTAAAGCTGGGTGCACACTGTACTATTTATAATAGTCCTTTACGATTGTTGCAGACTGTACGAAGATGATCCCTGCTGTAGGCTGTGTCACACTTTAGGATCTCAGTTGTCATTAACGTCAGACTGTACGACAGTCAAGATGCGTTAAAAACAGGCGCACACAAGAAGACTTGTCTGGAGTTTTATATCATCAATCTGAGACACATTCGGTGACAGTGAGCTGCGTTTACATGCAAGATTGAAATGGTGGTGAGCAAACAAAAACAATCTAGCGTTCATTTTTGATGGCTTTTCTTAAAAAAGGAAACTGGGGGAAAAAACGAAGATGATGTGTGTGGAGCAATTGGTGGTTTGTTGTTGTCTCACCAATTGTGTCATCATGTTCTGTGCTCCTATTAGTTTTTAATTTAATGGTTGTCGTAAGAGGAGCCACACTGCAGGACTGTGCGTCAAATCTTCTGACGCTGCCAGAAATTTTGTTGGAGGTAAAATTTGATTGCAATGGTCATTAATCGGCTGTCGGCTAACATGTCCCTGCTGAAAAGTAGGGTGACCAGATTTCTCATGGTGGAATATGGGACACACACACACACACACATATATATATATATATATATATATATATATTTAAAGACATTTACAAACAAATTACAAACAATATGACAAATACAACAGAGAAAAAAATAAACTTGTTTTTCAGATACAGTAGGTTTATTTACCATGTATACATTTTGTTGTTTGATTAACATTTATGACAGACAATTTTTTAATTAGGCTACTGTCCCTTTAAGACCCTGATTCAATATACTGACACATATCCGGTTTTCACCCACCTGATTACGTCCACTTAAGCCATAACCGACTGTATTTACGTGAGATACTCCACACGATGGACATTTTGACAACAGTCTGTGCATTTGACCATTCAGGCGCAAGGAGAACTGATCGCGCGCTGTCTGAGAGAACTGGGCTCGCGCGCATGAAAAGATAGAGCGCGCGCGAGAGAGAGCGCTTCTGGTGTGTGTCATTCAGCGCGATTCCGCCTATCCCGTCTTAGCTAACTTCAAGTTAATCGATAACGAATTGTGATTGGATGGTAATTTTGTTCTAGACGAATTGATTGGGCTGTTCTGACTGGTTCTATGATCACCCAGTTGTAACGAAATTTTAGGAAAGATGAAATACGGGACAAAACATGATTTTTTCCTAATAAGTCGGGACACTAAAAATAGAGCTGAAATACGGGACTGTCCCGGGAAAAACGGGACGTCTGGTCACCCTACCAGTAAGGTATATTTGCACGCTGGGACCAGCATGGGATACTGGTTGCTGGTTTGTTGGTCCTCAGCAAGGCATGCTGTTGTGCTGGTGGACCAGCATGACGTACATTTTGCATGCTGGGAGCAGCTTGGGATGCTGGTGTGCTTGTGGACCAGCATATGTTGTCTTTTAGGTGCTGGTATGACCCTAGTCTCAGCCTGAGACGTCGCGCCCACGGACCGTTGGCTGAATGTCCGATGCATATGGCACACTTAACTGGAAACACTTCAGGATTTTCGAAGTCGTCATCTGGTTGGTTGAATTCTACAGGATGTCTGGGAGACGTGTTTGTTGCGTTCTTTAACTGTCCGCCTGGAAACAAATGCCGTGACGCTAAACCCGCTCGTGGAAAAAGAAAGCTGTCGTGTTTACAACTGTGACAATGAGCGCTTACCAGGATCAACTAAACGCTGGATTTTCAAACGTATGTGAAGTTTGCGGCTCTATTGTTGCAGTAAACTTGCATAACGTTCTTAAATGAATCATTTATTAGATGCATGCCGGTCCGTTATTGTAGGGACATGGACTTTACATTTACACACCCCTAAACATGACGCGGAACAAAACGAACTGTGATTGGTTGCGTAACATGTCAGTCAAACGTCCTCTTGGGCGGTCCTTGGCCAATGAGAGTCCAGGCCTCCTGCTGTCAGTCTGAAGGTCTGGCTACGCGAGACTAGTATGACACCAGCAAGACCACAACAAAACTTGCATGTGTGTTACATATCACTTTTCTTAGTGTGTGTTTGTAGTTAAATAAAGACCAAGACAATTTTCCAAATTAATTTTAATTTAATAAAGAAAACGCATGTTGCTGGTTACATGTTTACTGGTACACAGTAAAATCCTCAGTGTTAAACAAACTGCTCAGTTTTCATATGGTCCTAATCTATAAATTAAAAGTAACACTAAGGCAATGTTGCAGTTAGTGAAATAAATTAGATTTACTTCACAAGATGATTGAGCATTAGTGATGAAACCTGCGGTTAACAAGCTCAATCCCTGAAGATAAGATGAACAACTAGAACAGAAAAAGAGAAGAGATGAGCAGAAACAACAACTACTACAACTGACTTACAGTCACACGGCCTTTTAGATTACATCAACTGCAAATAAAATCAACCTCTCAACAGAGGCTTTTATTTCTTTCATGGTATATGTACAAAGATTGTTGAAGCACTTTATTTGTGCACGTGGCCATTGACTTTGGTTGAATTAATTCCCTTTCAGCAATTGATGAAAGTGCATGCTTGTCAACAATATTTCATGCTTCTGACTGCAATGACATACCTTTTACTATGTGTACTTTTTGGAATCAGTTATTGACAGCTGGATTTTGACACACAAGAGTTCCCAAATTAATATTAAAGTCTTTAAAAATAGATATGTTCAGTTTTTAACTATAATTATCAAGTTTATTAACTGTCCCATTGAAAGTGCTCTTCTCATAACCCCTGTTATTGAACAAACTGTTTATGATTATGATTTTATTAGGCATTTTTCTTGGTTTTCATATCTCTAAATGTTTTTGTTTTGCAAAGTACACAGGCTCTTTTTGACTGATTTGTGTACAGGTCTTTTGAAACAGGAGACAATTCCTTTGATGCTTTGAAACATTTTACAAGTTTATTAGTGACATTGATTAATAATGTAATCATATCACATATCACAATTATTTTAACAAAAATTTTCAGTTCTACTTTCAGCAGAGGGAGCAAAAGAAATGACAAAGTTATAATCATATAATTCAATAAATCATATGTTTTAACCTTATATTGTTTTTCCTTTCATCATTAATGTGTTAAACATAGAAATATCCAAGCAAAAACAAAGCTTGTCCCCAAAACACTGCTTGCATACAGACAGCTGGCCTACTCACACTCAACCCCGCAAGACCATGTGAACCAGCTTCACCAGCTCCGTTTTGCTTGAGAACAGCATGAATATGTTGGTCCACCAGCTAGACTAGCACTACCAGCATAAACAAGCCAGGACCAGCACTAAAATTAAAAGCCAAAATCAAAAGCTTAAAGTGTTAGTAGATTGTAGTAGACTGTTAGGTTAGGGTTAGGTGTTAGGGTTCAGGTTAGTAGAAAAAGTTGCTTGTGTAGTTGCAAAGTTATTTATAGTCAGTAGAACGTCTGGGGGAACATCAAAATAAATATAGTTGCAAAGTTATAGTTTGTTATGGAGCAGCGTTCTAACCAAAATGAAAATCCATATGTGACCAATTAGAACTGCTCAAAATAGTGAAGTGCATTCACTATTGAGACTCAAAATCTGGAGTTTAGCATTAGCAAGTTGCTAAGCTAATGATGCAATGCTCTAAACATAAATAGCCTAATATATTCCACTTAAACACTCAATTATTAGGAAATATTATACATTTTAATTAGAGTTGGGATCTATGGACTGGGTGGCTGATCCTTTTACAGCACCACAGGTGACAAGGCCAAACTCATCCACACCTTCCATGGTAAGTTCACTCGTCCTCTCTGCTCTTCATTATTAGCACTGGGATTTAGCTGCAAATGTGCCCCAACCTATCTGTGTCCATGACCACGACACCTGGGATCCTGCAATATGTTCAGGGGCTACAAGGACATCAAGATCAAAGGCTTGTTGGATAAACCAACATGCTTCTCCTTTTTTTTTTTAAATACAACCACAAGGTCCCATTTCTCAATACTTAGGTCACTTTTTCAAAAATATTCACACAGTGAGCACAACAGCAGTCTATGTGGGTTAAACTGTGGATAATTTTCCACAAAACACATTCAATGACTAAATTACATCTTTCAAATTACATCTACATCTACCTACAGGCCAATTTGCAAATGTTTACATTGAGTGACAAAGTGTTTGTAGGGCGATAACTTTTGTTAGTGTTATGGAAGAATGACTTGATTTGAGACATGTATGAAGTGTTTTGGTTCTTTCAGTGCGTTTTGGATATGAAATTTACTGCTGCGTCAAGATGAAAGTTGGTATAAGGAGAACTGTGTGAAGAGTTTTGAAAAAGTGACCCAAGTATTGAGAAATGTGTCCTAGTGATTGTAAAAAAAGAAAAAAAAAAAGGGAAAAAAGTTGATCCGCTAGAGGGCGCCATTCCCTTCTAAAAACCTGATCTTAAAGGGATAGTTCACCCAAACCAAACAGTTCATGGGCCCCAATGACTTCCATAATTTATTTATTTCTATACTATGGAAGCCAGTGGGGCCCATCAACTGTTTGGTTACCTATATTCTTCAAAATATCTTCTTTTGTGTTCAGCTGAAGGAAGAAATTTATACAGGTTTGGAAACAACTTGAGGGTGAGTAAATTATGACAGAATTTTCATTTTTGGGTGAACTATCCCTTTAAGTTCAGCGAGGTGGTTTTCACCATGCTGATCTAATATGATTTTTTAAATGTTTACTTTTTCTTTTCTTTTTTTTTTTACTGAGAGGATAAACATTATTTATAATAATTTAAGGTCACCAGACCAAGCAATTGATACCATAACAGTATGAAATTGCAATAACAGTACAAAACTTTGGTACAAAATCATAATGATTCTGAATTATTGCCAAGGCACGCAAGGGATTTTTCTTAGTGACAGAAGTTTCCAGTGCAGAGAAACAACAACAAAAACAACAACTGTGTGTGTGTGCGTGTGCGCATTTTTGTAATTTATGAGGACACAAATGTATAATGACATGGTTATTACACTGGTATTAAGATGTAGACATGAAATATGAGGACATTTCATAAGTCCTCATATTTAAAATAGCTTTAAAAACATACAATAGGTTTAGGGGTAGGGGTAATGTAGGGGGGTAGAATGTACAGTTTGTACAGTATAAAAACCATTACGCCTATGGAATGTCCTCACTAAGATAGAAAAACAAACCTGTGTGTGTGTGTGTGTGTGTGTGTACATAGGCTAACAAAATGATATAAAACAACAGTCTTTACTACAATCCAGTTTAAATAGATGTAACGATTGCCTTGTTGTTGTATTACTATACAATTATTATACACCAACATTAACTGCAGTCACTGTATAATAAACTGCTAGACTAAAAACTAAAAGCCTGGTTAAATTCATTCATGTAAGAATGAGCCCTCATTACAGTGTATGTGCTGACGTTTTCTTATAAATATGTCCTTCCGCTTCTCAAGAGAATTCATTCATGCTTGTTGTTTTTCACTGAAGGAATGTAATTCTAATAGATCACCTCGCTCATTACAGACATCAGTGTGAAACAGCATTGCTCCACAGCCAGCAGGGAGACTAAATTAACCTCTGTTACATATGGTCGCGATGTCATCTAGGATGAAGCTTGTTATTTTAAGCCATAGAAATATGGATGTTCCCCTTGAGATGCCTGTGTGTCGCCCACCAAGAAGGAAATGTTATGTAGCACATCCCTCAAAGCAAAGGGCAGCAGCATCTCCCGGGGCACTTTCTGCTGGACAGGTGATCACAAACAGAATGATTGCAATTATTCTCAACTTTATTTTCAACATGACAAAAATACTGCAAACTCTATAAAAATATGACAGATTCTACAAAAATTATTCTTTTCAGTTATATAAAAAAACACAACAATATACATGCTACTTAACGTTGACTGCTCAGGTGGAAAATTATCTCACAAAACCTGTCAAGCACATGGCTGGGTTATTTTGCCCCAAAATCGAAAGGAAAAATAAGAAATTATATTTTACATAAAGAAAATAAAGCCTTATAAAGCCTTATATGGTCTACTTATCTTTTTACTATCTACTATCTTTTTTCATTATTAATGTTAAATATAATAATAATAATGTCTTATTAACATAATGCAAAAAAATAAAATTTCATTCTAATTATGATAATGCAGATGTAACCCCTCCTATTCGAACCGCCCACTCTAAGGGTGCGTTCACACTTGGCATGTTTGGTTCGATTAAAACAAACCCTGGTGCGATTGCTCTGTTAGTACAGTTCATTTGAACATGTGTGAACGCTGCCATCCGAACCCTGGTCCACACCAAACAAGCGGACCGAGACCGCTGAAAAGATGGGTCTCAGTCCGCTTCCAAACAAACTCTGGTGCGGTTCGAATGATATATGAACGCAACACAGACCAAAGACATGTAAACGAACCAAAAACAGGAAGATGAGACCTTAAAAAGGACAGAATCCTCACACATATATCGGTTTTTCTCATCATAGTCATGAGTTTGCCCATCACAGGCATCAGATGCGCGTCTCCACGCAGCAGATCGTTTGTGTGTGTGACGGATGGATTCCCGCCACTGTTTTGACTCCTTTGCACAATTTATAAGCTCTTCACGAGTTCCCAGCTGGCCGAAATACCATTATATGTAGGCTACGCACATACAACGAGCGCATTTACCTCAGCACACAACATTGTTTTGGATGCTCGTTAAGCTCCGTCTCAAAATAATCAATACGTCATAAAATCCGACCAATCAGGTTGTTAACGTATCCTATGCCTTTAGGTTCAGCATCTTTTGGTTCGGTGATAAAATTGCCAATCTGAACGCTAATCGGACCAGGAATAAATGTTTTTGTTTTTTTGGGGTCCGGTCAAAACGAACCAAACGAACCGAACTACAAGTGTGAACGCACCCTAACTGGGACTTGAACTCGGGTCCGCCGGCATGGGAGTCGGGCACTCTAACAAGGAGGCTAAAGACTGCAGTCTCTAGTGTCAGTCACTAGAGCACCTCTTGAGATCAGGAGTGAGGTTTACACACACAGCTCTTACCAGCCTACGTCCGTTACACAGAAAAAAATCATGAAATTATTTAAATTGTACGTAAGGATGCACCGATATGAAAATTTTGGCCGATACCGTTAACCGATAATTCTTTATATTTAAAAGCCAATAACCGATATATTGGCCAATAAATCTAAATCAAAATTTATATTATTTTTGAGAGCCTGATTACAAAAACATAAGTCTCACCATCCCACCAAGCCATGTCCCAAACACACAATTATAATGTTCTCATTATAATATTATATAGCCTATATGACAGACTCGTGCTGTACGTTGCACTTAACTGAAGTGATTTCAATGATATTTAAAGCAATTCAAAACCATGATGGTGAACAGTGCACATCTGAAGTGTCTCAGCTGAAGGAAATAATCCATTATTTATTGGCTTTAATATATCGGCCAAATTTTCTTATCCGGCCGATAATGATAACATTAAAAATCAACATATATCGGCCGATACCAATATGGTTGCCGATATATTGTGCATCCCTAATTGTAAGACATTATCCTGTGATGGTGTTTGTTCTTCTTTTGCAACATTCAACTACTCCAGCATCAAGATAAAAAGGTGGATTTTTGTAGCTAAGCTAAATATTTTGAGATCATTTTAATTGCATGCATACAAACGACCTTGGAAAGGAATAATCTAGAAGGAAAGAATAGATGAAACATCTTGGAAGTGGACTTTATGAAGCTGATGTGTGTAGACACTACCTGCATCTTCTGGCCTAATTGGGTTAGATGTGGGCAGAAATTGAAGTGGCATTTTGCAGGAGAACTCCCTTAGCTCGGCCATGATGAGCCCACAGTATCTGTGTCACTATGGCTTCGTTTATCAATGTCCGCTGGCTTTTGCTGAGTAGTTTGTTTTTGCCGTGCGCACCATATATCACCTGTCAGGTCTAATGGGGGCCAGTGAGGAGGACATATGGCTGCAGAGCATTCCCATGAGCCTCTCTTCTCCTCTAGTCCGATCCTCTTACAATGCAATCCATACAGCACTGAGGGAAAACTTAAGGCTAATTGATCTATAACTTACAAAAGGATCAGATACTGCAATGCTAAAGTTTAAGTGGGCTAGGCCTACTATTGAATTGCATTGTTTAAATATTCACAGTTAAACACATCCAAAGAAAGAAATGCTTAGTAGCCTCAATTGCAGAGCTTATCATATATATCATCATATCTCTCTTTATTAAAGTGAATTCATAACAAGATAGCACAATCAGTGCTACTCGCATAAACAATGATGATTTTTTTTTTATTATGTAGAATATTCTTTATTCAGAAAATGAAGTGCAAACAAACCAAGTCTGAATTTTTTTTTTTACATTTATTTATATAAAGGAGAAATCAATTAAAAATCTTTTACATTTTGAGTTATAGTTCATAATTTGGTGCAGTATGAATTTTTCATTTATCTTCTAATTTATCTTGATACCTGTGGCCATTGTTTTAATTGATATTCTCTTTGTATTGATGTAATAAATAAATAAATAAATACATTCACATACATAACGTGATGCCCAGATCCTCTCATACAGAAATGACTTTTATACTCATATATCTGTATATTCGTGTCAAATATGTCCTCACACAATGGTTAGTACTTTAAGTTTTGTTCGCTTGATTTTTACCATTGAAAAAGTGTGTGGTCTGCAGTGGCCATAGGGACCCCGGAAACGCGCCGCGCGTGTCGCCAGCGCGCTGCAGCTTCCAGGAAGCGGAACGAATGAAGTTCATTTCTCACAGCTGGTGATGGCGGATGCTGTCGAAATAGAGACCATGAAGAATTATAACATAGCGTTTGAGAGGATAGACCCGAGCATAAGCCGCTATCCCTACTGTATTGTATGGACGCCAATCCCTGTGTTATCGTGAGTGATTCTCGCCTCCACTGTTGCTTTTGTTTCATGTTAATGCTTTGAAAGCGATTCAGTCCCGTATAAAGAGGTTTGTGTTTATGATGGATGCATTACACACCAAACATTACACCAGCAAGCGACGCGTTGCTTGGCGTCATTGTGCAATTGCGGTATGGACCGCTTTGTTGATGTGGCAGCGTTCTGTCGCGTCGCTTTGACAGTAGTGTAAATCGTGTGTTGTTAAACATTAACTGATTTGGAATTTGAACTAGTTGTCCTGACAAGAAAAACCTGGTCGCTGTGTTTAAAGGAATAGTTCACAGAATTAAAAAAAAAAAAAAAAAAAAAATGTCATCAAATACTCATTCTGATGTTGCTCCAAACATGCAATTCTTTCCCGGAACTCAAAATATAAATATTCGAACACCGAGCACACGTTCTTGGAAGTATTTTAAAAAGCGTTCACACTCTTTGAAACAATACGAGTGGATGGGGACTGGCGCTATTGTGAGTGAATGGAGACTGGAGCTGCTCCAAAAATTACAAAAAGTAGTCCATACAACTCATGCTTTATATTCTGAGTATAGCTCTCTGTGAGGAACGGACAGAACTTCAGATTATTAGCTAAAATAGTATGTGTTTGTAATAAAAATATGGTGTGTAAAGGGCAAACAAGAATTGTTTTCAATTAAATGAAACCACATATGATCATCATTAAAGGCAAAATATGTAAGATTTTTGCAGTAAATATCCAAAAATCACTAGGCCAGTGTTATATATTTTGTTCAGTTGAGTACTTACAATATCTCAAATGTTTTCAACTATTTGTAAATCGTGAGAAAATCGCGATTTTAACCAAGGATACGGGATGTGTCCAGGATTCGCCTGTCAATGGCGTCATATCCGCGTTACCCTCAGTTTCCGGTTTTATTTTGTAGAAACCATGGAAACACCAAAGAATCTTTAATATATTACATGTTTTATTAGACAAGGGAACAACTGTTTGGTTACATTTATAGACAGAAACCGAATTATTGTTATAAAGCTCAACACGTTTAGTCTTATTGTTTCAATCTAGTTTTCTTGATTTTTCAGAGAGTACCATGCTCTTACCATGCCTCAGAGAAAAACACTATTTTGTAAAATAGCTAACATAGCATAATCAGATGCAGCTTTATTTTTTTTAGTAACAGATTCTTTTCCACCGGCTGTGAGGTAAAGACAACATCTCCCAAGATTCCGCGCTCAGCGTCATCAAGCTACGCCTTTGTTTTGAATAGGCGACCTCTAGCTGCGAAAATCTACATTTTGCAGCTTTAAGTGCTTCAGTGATGACATATTTTTTGTAGGCCAACCTGTAAGTTAGCATCACCCTGGTTTTCTTTCTTACATGTTTTGTTAATCATAATAATCTAATGATCAACTATATCAATAATCAAATGAACACCTTTTATGAATAAATACAATCTGCAGAAGTAAAAAGATAAAACAAAGTACACCATGGTTGCATGACTTAAAAGTCACTTCCAGCAACTCTTTCAATCTTTATTTGAAAACAAAAAAAGTCTCTGAAAGTTTTGTGTTGGAGTAGTTTGCATGATTATAAACACACATGAGTTTACCTGTTCAGTGTGATGACATTTAATTTCCCCGACAACCTCTGTAGTCCCATTTAGATTCTTGTTATCAACCGCCTGTAAAGTAAAAGCTTTATAATATCACATAATACCATGACAAGTATTACATCATAGACTAAAACGTGAAAATATGACACTAAATGTTAGAATGTACCAGGGTTCCCATTGTCATGGAAAACCTGAAAATAAGAATAAGAAAATAACCTGCAAAAGGCATGGAAGTGTCAAAAATCCCTAAAACTCATGGAAATTTCAGTAACTATTTCATTGGCTAAAAATTACTCTTTGTGCGTGCAAACTCTATCCCTGTCCTAAATCCTGATCCTAAATGCACGATATCGTACTGTTTATTGTAAGTATGCGCTGCAGTTACGTCGTCTGCCGCTTTAAATGCTCGAGCTCTTTCAGGTCGGGTGGATTCTGATTGGCTGTCTATGTTTTCATTGGTCAACAGCTGAAAAAAAAATAGTTTTGAAAGTGATTTCAACGATATTGTTTTTCTGTGCTGTTATCATTATAGTTGTGGTGCGGATTTCCCTATAGGGTGCAATAGTCGGGTTCTGTAAGTAAAAACTGATTGAACTAAAACTGAAAACTGATTGATTTTTAATAATAACTTATAAAACTTTAAAGACAGCCTTACTGTGAGGCTGTTGATCGTTAGTATTTGCTTCTGTCGAAGCCGTTAGCCCACATTATTTCAGCTTAGTTTTAAAATAATTGTTTAACAGTGGGATTTGTGGTGGAAAAACTACATTACCCATGATGCTGTACAGAAAATTTCACTAATCAGAGAGTCAAAACAAGCAAAACACGGCAAAAGATCTCTTTAGCTCCGCCCACTCCTATGCTCTCAAACTTCACAGTCTTGTATCTTTTGTATTTTTGTACTTTTTTGCTTCAAATCAAAGTTTGTAATGTTAGGATTCTCCTCGTAGCTGGTTGGCTTGGCTCATGGCTTATAACGCTTTAACAAAGAATTTTTTTGAAATCCCTATGGGAGAAATTAATGGAAAAAATACTTCCGGAACCAATGCCGCTGAAAAAGTGGGTGGAAAATGTTGCACTCTTCTTATAGAATTAGAACGATTATTAATACTTCATTAATACTTCATAGTTACAGTTATTGTCTTTGGTGTAAATGAGATTTTACACTTTCTGGTCAGCTTCTGTATTTTGTTTGTCATATAAGAAAGTGATTACAGTGTTTTCTCTTCTCCTTACAGAAAAGTAGTGTAGAAGTAGCATGGTACAGTGATGGTACCATTTTGTAATGCATATCACAGTAATTCGATAACATACATTATAATTTATGACCATTAGTTGCAAACACGACACCTTTGCTGAATCTTTGATGCATTAGTCTTAGGATGGAACTTGAGTTCACTAACATCAACAAGAGGAACCCATTATGTTCTCATCTGGGATCAGAATCCAAACTCCTTCTAATAATCACATTTGCTGAGATTAGACTGCTTACAGCTGATCTTAGACCAGTCCCCTGGTGTCCTTCACTGCAGATTATCTCAGTGTGAGAGTTCCTTGCCCCATGTTTTGTTTGTCTCCTGTATTTGGGTCAGCGGCTTGCTCTGTAGGACACTCTGTGATAAATATGCACATGGACAGGACCGTATCTGGGGTGCCGGCGTATGCCCTACTCCACTTCTGAAACTCCACTGGGGCTGTTTTATCCAGGATATTCATACTGTTATTCATATTACACCCCTGAGAGCTCTGTTGATAATACCTTTTTTAATCACTTTTATAGGAATGTTGGTCTAGTGTCTAATCCTCTTCCTTATCTGGTTGTCCTTTGGATTGCTGGTTCAGTTTCCCTGCTTGTTTGAATTCCAAAGCCAAAATAATATGAATATGAATCAGCAGGGGAAGCTGGATTTTGGCCAGGTGTATGATATTGAAAAGGGCACTCTCCAGCATCAAGCCTTGGGCTCACTTAGCTGTCCTCCCAAAACACACACAGTGTATGCGTACTTCCAACCCTTGTGAACAATTTCAAAATTTTTTTGTCTTTTCTTGAGCAATTTCCTTTTTTCATTTTTGCTCTTGCCATGCAGGTCTTGTAGGGGTTTATTTTACGTCAATGCTTGATGTTTAATGTCCCTGACAACAGCAAGAGCTTTAAAAAATTAAAAGGGGTAATACTGCTGTTTTATGTTGAAGAATAAAATATTCAAATATCTTGAGCTTGTGTTACTACAGACCTTAAGACCAATCAGACCAATCATAACGCCATATCCGCCATTTTGTCCGACAAACAAACCAGACACGAGAGTTAGTAGATTAGCGTCAGTGAGCTTGAACTTGAAAAATTGTGTGTATTGACGTCTTTCTGCAGTTGAAACAACATACATTCTGATGTTCATTTATGTATATTTCGTGCTAGCTAGTAGTAGGAGAGGATCTGTTCACGTGCTGATTAAACTGAGGTGCTACAGCGATCTGTCATGACACACTAAAGAGCCACAAAATGGTATTTGTTTGAATTTCTTAAAAAAAATAAAAAAAATAAAAAAAACTACAAAATTTGAAAGCTGAGACTTTGTTTCATACCAAAAGTAACCTCCTCTGTCTTGTCTGTCGGCATGTTGTCAGTGTCCTCTTTGCTTCGTGATGTATTTTTCACTGCGTGAGAACATGTGTGGCGTGAGCGCGCCATGGCTTGTCAGACATAACAACAGTAACTAAGGGGGGTGGGTATTTGCAAAAGGTCAAGTGGAATTGAAGTTTTGTTGTTTTTAATCTATGTAATAATAGGTTTACACGACAGCGATGAAATATTTTTTCCTTTGCATTTTTCGCTGTAATGTGCATGTCAGGCCAGTAGTTGGCAATGTCACTTTGTAAAGAAACACTACGTGCCTGTAGACTGAACACATAATGTGCACAGAGACTATAACAGTACAGTTTTCAAAAACGTGCACCATAAAGCCCATTTTCAAAAGTTTGGCGTTTTGGTGGCCTAAAAATGCATTGTCGTAAAAATGAACGGCCAAAGTTTTCCGTTTTTAGTTGAAAATGGTGTTGTGTAAACGGCCCCTTACTGTTGAGGTCCTCTGTATGGTATTGTACTCCTAAAAGTTATATTTATAAACAAAAAACAATTTTCGTCCTGGAAAATGGATGAACATTGATTTGAGGCAATGTTTCTCCAATAAAACAGAATGTAACATGTTTTCGTTGCTTTTCTTTGTTTTTACCCTTTCAGATGGCTGTTTCCATTCATTGGCCACATGGGCATCTGCACCTCCACTGGAGTGATCCGTGATTTTGCAGGTCCATACTTTGTCTCAGTAAGTATGTTCACATGCACGGTTGGTTTGTCTCTCCAGGAATACATGAGAGAGTGCATGAATGGACGTTTAAAACACATGCAGTAAAAAGCAAACATCTTTCCAGACATGAGAAGCATTTATTAACATCTTGTCCAACAAAAGACAACATTTAATAACATGTTTTTACTACAAACTCACAAAAGTTGAGCATCCTTCTGTGAGATGATGTGGCTTCTTACACAGAATAAGGCAGTCGTGTGTTTATTAGTCATGTTTAATCAATCAAAGCATTTCAATCTTCTGTTTATTCAACTACAGCGACATGACGTGTTATCTTCTTCTGCAGCAGGGCATATTTAGAGTTTCTGCGCAAGAGCGCCCTCTGGCTTTCAGATGGAGAAGCATTTACTACTGATCACAGAGCCGTACAGCTCTGACAAGCTGCGCATGAAAAAATCACAGCCTTTTCCAAATTGCGTGCGGTTTAATCGTGAAAAATCGTGCAGCCCTAGCGCGTATTGCCACCTGGTGGGCTTTTCTGTCTCAACATTCACCTTGCGCATGCGCTGTTGTACGCGCACCGTCCGGGGATGTCAACGGATCCTCCTGATGATGAAAATTACGTCACATGGACAGTGCGCTGACCGTCACAGAACGTGGATGGCCGAAGTATACTTTGGACTTTAAAGGGATAGTTCACCCCAAAATTACAATTTTTTCATTAATTACTCGCCTTTATGTTGTTGAATTTTTCTGAACACAAATGAAGATATTTTTAATATTCTCTCATCATTTTTGTCCATCCATTGAAAGTCCATTCAACCAAAATTTGAGAGTGTACCGTTAAGTTGAGAAGAAACACCTGCATTTCTTTGAGCATCTATGAACATTTTTGCCAGCACTTTTTCACAGTGGAGAGAGAGCACATGCTCATGGTTGCCAGATTGCATAAAATGAGTATAAAATTGGGAAAATTTCCAAGTTGTGCAGGTTTAAATCTATAGATGGTTTGGATCTCTTTTAATCTGGCAACAATGAGCTTGTTAGAAGCCCGTGGAGGCTTGTTACTGCAAGATGCCTGTGCCGTGTTATAAATGGCTGACTGGGCTTGTACTTTGCTCCTATCTGACCTCAACAATGTCAAACAACCTTTTGTTGACATATAAAGGCCTTATAAAGTTTGACTTATCAAGTTTGTACAGGGAAGAGTGTTCCTGTAGATAAAGGTCTCTATAATTTGGTGCAAAATTCCTATAAGTTCCGTTCATAAGTGGATCATTTTAGCTTTCACTAGAAATCACTGGAAAGTTCAATATTTGCCACCAGCTTCCTCTGTGACTCTGTACAAGCACATCGTGTTATTTCCAACAGAAAAATCTATACCTGTGCAAAAAGGTGCAGAGCAGAGGAGGAATCTTGTCTGTAATAGGACATGTGGTGAAAGCTACACCTCCATCCTTTTGCTCCGTGGGCTTTCTGTCCTGATAATTGCAATGTTCTCAGCCAGTTCTGGAGTCTTCTTGTTAAAAATACATGATAGTATCTTTGAGTTCACAGTCAGGGCAGCTCTATCTCATAATGCACTTAGTATTAAATGGAACCACAAAAGAGACCCAACCGCTTGTTCATAAGAATCCTGAACAAATTTAGACAAGCTGTTCATACAAAACTTAAATTTAACATAATACAAAAGCAGTCTACTTCAGGTTTGGACATTATCCTTTAAACAGATCTCTGTTAGACAGGAGCAAAAGTGAAATGTCTTGGGTAGAGCGAGGCCGGTAACATGAGAGGGATGTGGTTATTTGACCTGCGGTGATACGGGCCAGCACACATTGAAGTGCACTACAATCTGCTGCACTTAACTTCGCTTGTGGCTGACAGGGACTTAAACACATCTCGCATGTGGAATGAGCGGGCGATGTGGGTTGAGGTTAGTTCACAGTAAGTTCACAGAGTTTTAGAAATTCCTAATTCCTGATTATTACATTTCAGAAGATTATGTATATGACGCTTGCACCTTCAAAATATGTTGCAACAGTTAGGTGCTTTAGGTGGTTGCTTGTGGTCTTTTACCACATTGCTATATGGATGCTAGGGTGTTGATTAGCAGTTGCTTACAGATCTATGTCAAAAGACCACAGATCTGCTGCTTCTGCCCATTCTTTCACAAATGTTTCTAGAAGCAGTCTGCATGCCTAGGTGCTTGATTTTATACACCTGTGGCCATGGAAGTGATTGGAACACCTGAATTCATTGATTTGGATGGGTGTCCTAATACTTTTGGCAATATAGTGTATATGCATTTAGAAAATAGGGTGAATTTTAAATTCATGCTGACTTGAGTAGTTTTGACTTTCCAGTTCCCTCTTTTCCGAGAGCCTACTCTGCTCTGATTGGTCAGATGTGTCTGTTGTGATTGGTCTACCGCTTACAGTGCGTGTCGAAAAAGAAACGCTCATTATCATGTCTGAATTTCAGTTTTGGAGGCTTTCTCAGTGCTTGTATACACAGTGATACGAACAGTAATGATGGCGTCGTTTTAACCGTTTCAATTCGAATGCAAGTCCTCATCCTTTGGAAGCGCAGTGCAGAAAATTGCGTCTTCTCTACATGTCGACAACACAAACTAAACTCTTTCAGGCCTCAGCTACAACTACAGTGTTTGAGGGCGGGTCAAAGTAGACGTTGTTCACGAGCAGCCAATGAAGATCATAGGCTGGCATTATGTAAATGTCTTACAAACATGCGTTGGTTTGCAACCATTCCAGTAGGACTGGAATTACTGACGACTCATATCGGCAGTTCAGAATCGACAATGGCTGTGTCTGAAATCATCCCCTGCACCCTTAAATAGGGCAATATTTGAGGGGACAGCCATTTGTAGTGGTGTCTGAAACAATAGTGGATGTTATCGAGTGCACTCATTCAATCCCATAATGCACCGCAATAACGAGTGTTCAGAGGCTAAAAATGCCCATAATGCAAAAGAATTCCCGCATCTCGTCAGAAAATGCCGCCTGCAACTGAATCATCCATCTATCCGTTTTTCCAAACCGGGTCCAATGTGTAAAATAAAGAAAATTTAAAAAATATATGTCCAATGAATTTTGACTAAGCAATATTTAAAACTTTAATATTTCATTATATGTTACTGTAGATGCTGTTTGATTGTGTAGTGCTATTTAAAGTGTGAAATAGATTTGAATGGACTGAAATAGACTTGTTACAGTTGCTATTAAAGGGGCTTTTTGTTGCTACTGGTCTTGTGGTGCTGTCAGGCAATTCGTGCTGTCATCAGCTGCAGCTCTACAGTCATTAGTCACATGGCCTGGCAGCAGAATTGAGCTGCCTTGAGCAAAGATAGCTGATTTCAATAAACTTACTTGAGATGAGTGGCATGCTAACAGATAGCTCCAGGTAATACAAATCTCACTGGAATACTGGATCCCACAGAGAGAAGTGTGAATTCACAATATCTGTCAGGACAGAGGGATGTGTATGGAAGTTTGTTTCTGCCACAGAATAATAATAAAAAAGGTAATTGTGGCTTTTTATTATTTATAAAGAAAAAAATAGAAGTGTGAGATATAAACTTGCAATTAAAAATGTAATTGCTGCTATTTATCTCACAATTCTGACTTTTATTTATTGCAGTGCCAAGTTTATTTCTTGCAATTATGTCTTTTTTTCCTCAGAATTGCGATATTTAAACTCATATATTCAAGGGAGAAAAGTCATAATAATTGTGAGATAAAAAGCCTTAATTACCTTTTTTTTTTTTTTTTTTTTTTTTTATTCCATGGTGGAAACAAGTTTCCATACATCTGTTATGAATTCTTTAAAAATAACAACAACAACAAAACACCTATGCTTAGAGATTTGTTGTTGTTAGTTGTCACATTGTACACACATACAGAGTTTATTAATGGTCTGTTTTGCTGCTCTTGCAGGAAGACAACATGGCGTTTGGAAGACCAACAAAGTGAGTCAATGTTCCTGTGTTGGGTTGGTCAGCATGCTCAAAACACATTTACTTTTTTGGGGGGGAATCAATCTATGAATGGCTTACTTCTAGTTCTCTCTGTATATTAAGCTGGGAAACAAAAAAGTATTTAAAGCTGCAGTCCGTAAGTTTTGCCTCTTTGTCGCCATCTCTGTTCGAAACCTGCAATTGCAGTTATTTGCGGAATTATCATCTTTACGTGGGTTGTGCATCGGCACGGCTCCTCATCGCGTATTAATCTAATGCTTTGAGGAGAATGTGTGGCTGTCAGTCACCGCACCGGTGGATACTGTACAGGTACTTCGGAATCACAGAGTGTAGTCTTGGAAGTATGACCAAAATAAGAATTTTCACTGGAAAATGTCATTTGATCAAGTAAGTAACAAATCTGCCACTTTTGTTCTGACCAACTGAGGGAAACAAAAGTATTACAATAAATCGCGCTACCATTGGTGATTAAATCTAAAGATCACTTAGCTCATATCACATCAAACTGTGCAAATTATTATTATTGTTATACTTTGTTCTCAAATTGTTAATGTTAACAACATCAGCATTGTGTGACTACGTGTATTTAGCATTACCTGTAGATTTCAATTTCTGTACAGTCTAATCTCTAATTGGCCATTTGTCATACCATAAAATCCGCCATCAAAATGATAAGTTTAATTATTCCAGCTGCTGTGAGAAAAGGCTATAAATCTTCCGTCACCTGCAGCACATGTGATATAGCCTACTAGCTGGGACTCCTTCTTTATATAAACAGACGTGACGTAATGATGCAGAGACGAATGGCGGCATGCTCGAATTTCCCGTGGAAACCCACCAGTATCATGCGAGTATTAGAAAACATTATTACAAGTTTACCATTGTGAATCGGGCTAAGGTAAGGAGTTTTAAACACTGACTGGTTATGTACTTGCTCAAAAATTGATTTATTTTCGATAATTTTTAACCAGAAAAAGTTACGGACTGCAGCTTTAATGATCCAAGAAATTAGTCTATGTTCAGACTGTCAGTCAGAATACGATTTTTGTGCATATCCGATTGGAATCCGATCATATTTAGCAAAAAAACAAAAAAATCACAATTTTACCAATCCGTTTTGAGCTATATTCATATGTGGATTGAAATGCTATTCAAATTGCATTCCTGAAATCCGCTTCAGTCTGACTGCTCTAATCGGATTTTGCTTGGTTTGTCATTCTCTCACACCATGTAAACATGTCAGATGATGTTATAGAAAACAAGTCACTGCAGAAACAAGGTTGTGTTGTTACGAGGTGCCGGTCGAGCATAAAATTACAATATAATGAAGACAGGTTGAATTTTGATTGCGAAGGAGACAACAGCACGGAATAAAGCCACGCACGTGGACGCAGTAGTTCAGCGCGGCAGCTAACATTGTCATGTTATAAATAAAAAAAACACCTCCATGTTGCTTTTGCTGTTGTTGTTTTTGCCGCATTCCTACTAAACGCAACGTCATTGCCATAAAAACCAATGCAGATATTCATGAAAGAGCACCACAGGACACATAAATTGAACCAAACAGTTGCGATACACAGTGTGGACAGTCAATAATTTAGATCAGATTCCAATTCGATATACAAATAATCGGATTTGGACTGACAGTGTGAACATAGCCTTACAGATGTCACCTTTAAGGTCCTCCAACAGTGGTTATAAAAGAAATTACTTGGCTTGTTGAGCTGCGTTGTGGGGTTAGGCTTTATCTGATAGATGTGCTTAATGATACATACTGGCCATGTATTTGATGCAGTGTTTATCTGCTTTATTCCCAGGTACTGGATGTTAGATGCAAGTAAAGTATATGCCAGTGGATCTAACGTGTGGGACACAGCAATTCACAATGCATCAGAAGAGTATAAACAGAGAATGGTAATATGTGTTTCTTCCCTATTTCACATTAAAAGAGTTGAAATCCATATTATGAACTACAGTAAGAAAATCAAAAACTGTAAATGGTCCCTTGCAATCTTATGTTGATATCTCATGTGACAGTTTATTACAGAATGATGTGGTGGGTAGGGGGGGATTCTTTGAGCATCCGTACAGAAAAACTGCTGTTTATTTCCTGACGGTTATCTCTGCTTTCCCTGCAGCACAACCTTTGTTGTGACAATTGTCACTCACATGTTGCCATGGCACTGAACTTGATGCGCTATGACAACAGCACCTCGTGGAATATGGTGAATCTCTGCCTACTCTCACTCATTCATGGCAAACACGTCAGGTGAGATTAATAGAGCTTTTCACACTGTTGCTTTCAAATATATTAGTGTTTGTGCTTTAATCAGATTTCTAAATTTCAAAATCTTTTGTTGGTGTAATTTGTGCAACTTTACAAATAGGCTACCAAGCTACTAATAATTAAAACTGACTAGACTCAAGTTATCCTTTTTAAAAAGTAGTTAGCTACACACCAGGCTGCTAATAATAAGTATACTACCTTTCAAAAGTTTGGGGTCCTTTTTTTTTTTTTTTTTTTTTTTTTTTTTTAATTAACAAATACTTTTATTCAACAAGGATGCATTAAATGTCAAAAATCAATTAAAAGTGGTAGTAAAGACTGTTACAAATGTCTTATAATGTTACAAAAGGTTTATTTCAAATAAATGCTGGCTGTTTGGACTTTCTATTTATCAAATAATCATGAAAAATGCATCACAGTTTGAACAAAAATATTAAAGGATTAGTTCACTTTCAAATGAAAATGTACTCACCCTCAAGCCATCCTAGGTGTATATGACTTTCTGATGAACACAATCTGAGATAATTTAATAAATATCCTGACACATCTGAGCTTTATAATGGCAGTGAGCGGGATCAACGAGTATGAAGCTCAAGAAAGTGCCTCCATCCACATCCATCCATCATAAACGTACTCCACACGGCTACGGGGGGTTAATAAAGGCCTTCTGAAGTGAAGCGATGCATTTGTGTAAAAAAATAAATAAATAGAGCCTTGGTGAGAATAAGAGACTTTCAAAAAACATTAAAAAATCTTACCGACCCCAAACGTTTGTGTAGTAGATAATTACACAGAAGCGGTTTAGGTGGGGGAATATCTTTTCAAAAGTGTAACTATCAGATAATGCCTTTTTTTTTTTTTTTTTTTTTTTTCAGAGCAGTATTTATCTGTCTCAAAAACAATCAATTGAGGATCACTAATCATAATGGGCTCTATTCACTTTTGCTGCAATATGATCAGCACTACAGTGTTAGACTGGATGTAAGTTCAAAACTTTGTGATAAATCGCCACATTTGAATAATTATTAGGCCTGATTGTTTTTTTTGTTTTTTTTTTGTTTTTTTAGAGTTGTTGTAATTAATGAAATACGTTTATCTTGTATATTCCGGGAAAAAAGATGTGGCCGTACAAATCTGTAAATCTTTTTTCAGTTGATTTATTTAAATGATCCAACTGAGTGCACTGTTTTATTTTTGCAGTATATTTTGCCATCCAAGTAGTGTCTAGTAAAGCACAGCCAAAGTGAATGCTCCCTGGTAATGCTTCTCAAAAAAGTAACCTATAGACCTAAAGTAGAGCACCACTGCAGTGTATTTTATCATTTCAACTATAAGATTAGATGTAGTATGTTTTAATAAAGGTGATAAAGTGCATCTCATAGTAACTTTAAGTTGAATAAGCAACAAACATAAACAATTAATTTTTAATCCCATGGATTACAGGGATTCTTGTAACTGTCAAGCAGATCTTAAGGTCTGATTATTATTACTTATTGTGTCAACATATATGAGACTATGGGGACTTAAAGGGATAGTTCACTCAAAAATGAAAATTATCCCATGATTTACTTAACCTCCAGCCATCCTAGATGTATATGACTATCTTCTTTCAGATTAACACAATCGGAGATATATTTAAATATATCCTTAGTCCTCTAAGGTTTATAATGGTAGTGAATGAGGGCCTGCATTTTCAACAAAAAATAAATAAATGCATCCATCCATAATCAAAGTAATCCATACGGCTCCAGTGGGTTAATAAAGGCCTTTTGAAGCGAAGCAATGCATTTTTGTAAGAAAAATATCCATATTTAAAACTTTATAAATTCAGATAACTAGCTTTCGGCGGACGACTGGCCATTTTATATCCAAAATTCGATTTTAAATCTTCTCTGCTGCAGGATTGCATAATTATAGGACTGAGAAATTGGACCCAGTGCTCTGTTTTGGGTGTCGGCTAAAAAGGCATCTACATGGCACCTGAAGCTGTCCACTCAAGTCTAATAAGGGATTGCTTCAGACACAACTTTTTATTTATTTATTTATTTATTTTTTCACACTACTGGTTGCTGTCTGAGAACACAATGCATGTGCATTGGCCCCAAGGGAGTGAGAGGGATTCACACAAGGATAGACTGTCATGGCGTCTCTCACTGGCACCCAGGTGTAATTGAAAGCGTTGCATTGAGTGTATGTTTCTCATGGCCCAAAGTGTTCAGTGTGCATCCATCACTGTTTATTATGAGAATTCTACTGTCAGTCACTAAAAACGAACTGCCGGTATGAACTCATGATGCAGCTATTTTGTCCTCCAACTTGTGGAAGCACATTGTTGTGGTTGCATCAGAATGTAGAGTAATTGGAAGTCAGACAGGGCCGGAATTTTGACTATCAGCATGAAGTCTGGTCCACTTTACAACATATTGTAGATTTTGCAGCATATTCTACTCTTATATTGTTAAATCAACAAACAGTGTATGTGCTGTTCAGTGGAATGTAATGGGATATCACAATAATAATTTGTCTTGTTTTTCACCATTTGTTCATTTTGCCTGTGATTAATGGAGTTTGCTTTAGGCAAGCATCACCACCCTTGTGAAAAAGAAGGGTGCTTAATTGTATTGAATTATTAATTAAATCAAAGGCCACTTAAGCGTACTTAAAGGATTAGTTCACTTTAAAATGAAAATTACCCCAAGCTTTACTCACCCTCAAACCATCCTAGGTGTATACGACTTGCTTCTTTCAGACGAATACAATCTGAGTTATATTAATAAACACCCTGACGCTATCAAGCTTTATAATGGCAGTCAACAGGGGTCAAGAGTTTGAAGCGTAAGTTACGCTTCAGACGCAAGTAGAATCCATAAGGTAGTTTGGCCGGAAGCTAGTTATTTTACTTTATAGCGTGTTTAAATATGGATATTTTCCTTACACAAATGTATCGCTTCACTTCAAAAGGCCTTTATTAACCCCCCGGAGTCGTGTGGAGTACATTTATGACAGATGGATGCACTTATTTGAACGTCAAACTTGTGACTCCCGTTCACTGCCATTATAAAGATTGATAGCGTCAGGGTGTTTATTAATATAACTCTGACTGTATTTATCTGAAAGAAGAAAGTCATATACACATAGGATGGCTTGAGGGTGAGTAAATCATGAGGTAATTTTCATTTTAAAGTGAACTAATCCTTTAGCCTTAACCCTAAACTTTCATGACTTTCTTAACACACACTGAAGTACACTACAAAGTACACTTTGTAATAATGCCAAACTAAAAATTCTACTTAAATAAAATAATCTTTTGTCATGCTTTAAAGAAGTACACTTATTTTGATGTATTTACTAACATACTAAAGCACATGTAAAGTATTTTATTATAATTTTAACTGTAGTATGTTATTCAATATTACATTTAAAATATTTTAAATGTGCAAAAATTACTTGTGTGCATTTACAAATATATTTAAATACATGGCTTACAACTTTCAGTATAAATGACATTAAAGTATATTTTATTTTACCATAAATGCTTGTGAGTACATTCAGCAGTAAATGTTAACCATATTTCAAAGACAACAGAAGTAATTATGAAATTATGTAAAGATGTACTTTAGTCCTTACATTGGTCAAAAAAGCCCACAAAAATACAACTAATTGCATTTATTATAAATTTAAACTATAATTCATTTTAGTTTAATTGCAAATAACATGCAATTAAGTGTACGAAAACATTACATTCAGTTCGCACTTGTATTCTTTTAAAGTATATTATAAGTACAGCTGTATGCTAGTGTACTTCTTTTTCACAAGCACATTAGTGTTGCTCCTACATTGGGTTAGTGATCTGAACAAACCCTAACCATAAGCATTATATTATGTCAAGTAACTTGATTGGACTTACAGAAAGTACAATTGTAATAATAATAATATTAATTATATATATATATATATATATATAATATATATAATCTGCTGACCATTCAGAAACCACCCAGAAAACCTTTGCATCATGCTGGCATGTTTTGCGCAGACAAGCACCACTAGCATATGAGAATATTTCGTTTACGTTTTCATCTTCGGTTAAAATTTGTCTCACTTCCTGTGTCCCTCTCACAGACATTTTTTTTTCTGTCCTTCTACAGTTGCCTAGGCTTCCTGAAGACCTGGCTTCCATTCTGCATCTTAACCAGCGTCATCCTGGCTGTTGCCCTGTCTCTAAACCTGCGATGACCGCGCAGGATCAGATAGAGGTGGGGCGGCTCAGGGTGAGTGGGCACAAAGTCCAGTGCCCATCGGGGACCCATTTCTTCAGCTTAAGGGGGACTCCAATGAATGTCAACTTGAAGTCCAGCTCTTCAAAGCGTAGAGGAGCTCAACATCAAAAATCAAATGCTAAACCTCTTTGTCGTAGGGTAGAGACAGCAAATACACCATGGCTTCAACGTCTTGTGGTGATGTAAGAAACGCTATTCTCAAAAACCTGTCTTCCAAAGGCATGACTTTGGTGTCTCTCTTGAGGGTTATGGTGCTCATTTATTGTTTGGTCAGATTTTGATCTCCAAACTATAACTGCTGTTTAGGAAAAGTAACACTATAACTTATATTGTCTTATATACATTGTCTTATATTTTAAATATAACTTGAATATGAATTTCTAATGATGCTGTGTTCTTTCTGAGAACATAGTTTATTGCAGAAACAGTGCATTATATATTGAGATATACTGGAAGATGGATGACCTTTTAAAATTCTTACCATGAATATGAAAGCTTATTTTAATTATCACTTTTAATATTTATTTCATTTAAAGTATTTGTTCACTTTCAAATGAAAATTGCCCCAAGCTTTACTCACCCTCAAGCCATCCTAGGTGTATATGACTTTCTTCTTTCTGATGAACACAATCTGAGATATATTTATAAATATCTTTATGCATCCGAGCTTTATAATGGCAGTGAGCGGGATTAACGAGTATGAGCTGAAGAAAGTGCCTTCATCCACATTCATCCATCATAAACGTGTGAACTCCTCACGACTCCGGGCGGTTAATAAAGGCCTTCTGAAGCGAAGCGATGCATTTGTGTAAAAAATATCCATGTTTAACAAGTTATGAAGTAAAATATATAGCTTCCGCCAGACCGCCTTCCGTATTCAAATTCCAAAAAAAACGGAACTGGCATCGCGTCAGTTAAGCTTTTTCCGTAAGTTGAATAGGGAAGGCGTAGGACGTAGTGTAAGGTTTTTGAACTGCAAGAGTTTTACACTTTCTTCGTAAGTAGAATATGGAAGGCGGAAGCTAGATATTTAACTTGTAAAATATGTTTTTTTTTTCGTTTTTTTTTTACACAAACACATCACTTCGCTTCAGAAGGCCTTTATTAACCACCCAGAGCCGTGTGGAGTAAACGTTTATGATGGATGGATGTGGATGGAGTCACTTTCTTCAGCTCATACTCATTGATCCCACTCACTGCCATTATAAAGCTCGGATGCGTCAGGGTATTTATTAATATACCTCCGATTGTGTTCATCAGAAAGAAGAAAGTCATATACACATGATGGCTTGAGGGTGAGTAAAGCTTGGGGTAATTTACATTTGAAAGAGAAAAAATATTTTAAGAGTACCCTTTCAGTCATTTTATTGGCAAGGCTAACCATCAACCAATATAGATTTTGCTTTAAATATTGCAGCTTGGCATGCTTTAAAGTGTAATTGTTTTTTATACAAAAAATCTAATTGCATATGGAGAATTGATAGTTAATGCATAAGCAAAGTTGTTTGCATTATAGATTTAAAATCATTCTTTGCATAAAACTGCCTGACCAGCTATTATTATATTACATAATTTACTGTCATTTTATTAATTTACTATTATTATATTGCATTAATCATTACAAAATGGCATTCTCAACCTATTTGCTTAAAGTGGAATGTGACATATTCCAAAGTGAAACAGGATATTCAATGAGGAAATCTAGGCTGGGATTTGATTTTATCCATTGGGAATTGGAGTTCCATAGAAGAATAGAGCCAGACTTGAATGCAAGGGGTTGAAATTAAAGTGTCATTGGTGACTTTAGCTTAAAAGGACATTAAGTCAGTTAATTTGAGGAATTATAACAAAGACAGACATGATCCTAATCTAATCCTGCACAGTAAGACTAGGAGCAAAGGAAAATAAATGAGGTCATAATTTTGATGTCATGTTTCCGTTAATAAATCTTTGTTGTTCTGCGAATCACTTGATTCACATTGCAGCAATTTTGAATGTTCTGTTTGAAAGCTTTACTCTTTCAATCATGAACTATGAAATGACGTTTAATGCTTCCAAATGTTGTTTCCAAAGGAAATATCAAAGGGTATAAATGGCAGTATATGCCTAGTCTATTATATGCCACACAATGTATGTACTCACACACACAGAGAGTACATGCATTGTGTGGCACACACTCACACATTTATAATAACTTGATTTAGGATCCAGGTACTGTATGTATTATGATGTCAAGCGTATTATTTTGACCCAAAATCAAAAATGTCAAATTTATGTCACATTTAATGGCAATTGACCATTCGCAAAGACCCGCCTCCTTTAGTTACTGTTGCTATGTCCGACAAGCCATGCCAATCTCATGCTACATGTTCTCACGCAGTGAAAAATACATCGCGGAACAAAGAGGACACTGACAACGTGTCGACAGACAAGACAGAGCAGGTTACTTTTGATATGAAACAAAGTCTCAAATTTCAAATTTTGTCATTTTTAAAGAAATTTAAACAATAAATACCATTTTGTGTCTCTTAAATGTCTTAAATCGCTTTTCAAGTGGCTCGTGAACCGATCATCTCTTCTCTTCCTACTAGTTCATTTATAGCATCAAATAAACATGAATGAACATCAGAAGGAATGTTGTTTCAATCGTGGAAAGACGTCAGTACACACCATTTTTCAAGTTCTAGTCCACCTACCTTAATCTGCTAATTCCCCTGACTGCTTTGTCAGACAAAATGGCGGATTCGGCGTTATGATTGGTTAGATCGCCTGTCAATCAAACTCCTGGCGAAGGGTCAATTAAGCACATTTCCTAGCATGAGGAAAAACTATTATTATATTGTATTGTATTTATACAGTTACTTGTAGTAAATCTATATTGAGTAAAAGCTGCAAGAAATTAATGAAAATTTGGGGCAGGGAGTGGATGTATTTGTCATAAAAATCTTAATTATCCAAATAACATGCTTTATTTTCTTTATACAAAATATATTTATTTTTCCTTCTAATTTTGGATGTAAATGGCCTGTTTTTGTGAGAATCACTCGTACATCTGAATAGATCTGACTGGTGTATAATCAGGAAGAAAAACAAATCAAAAAAGTCAAATTGGGCCCTCAAAAATATTACATTATTTTTATTATAATAACAACAACAACAACAACAACAACAGTAAATACTGTATTTAAAGTAATGAAATTTTTGGGGATTTCTTTTTAGTTGTCATGAAAAAATTAGTTGTCCTTCTAATAGCAGGCTTTATTTTCTTTATGCAAAATATATTTTTGTTTTCTTCTGATTTTGGATGAAAATGTCTCACTCGTACATCTAAATGGATCTGATTGTAGTGTATAATCTAAAAGAAAAACAAACCTGAGGTCAAATTGGGCCCTCTGTGTTCTAGATTGAACTTAACCATTATTACTGTAATCCAGTACACAGAAATCCTGTTAGAGGTCTGTTTGCTTTTCTCCACTGTAGCCATGAACTGTGCATTTATTTTCAAACACATATCAAACCCTGCTGTAATCTTAGACTATGATCTGGACACCAAATCCATTTCCATGGCTCCTGTGCATAAATGAAATCCCCCCCCCCCCCCCCCCCTTTGTTTAGACTCAAAAAGAAAAATCACTGAACTCCCCTCTTATACCTATTTCTCTCTTCTCACATTTTTCCTTTTCATTCCCCCTTTCACACTCTCTTGGTCTTTGGAAGTATTGCCAAGAGCAGCAGGTAGCCAAGTGTCTTGAGCTCTTTGGAGACTCTTCAGATGGGCTGCTGTGTGTGAGGAGTGTGTGGCCCCTGCTGGCACCGGCTAGAGCTGATCAGATTAGAAAGCCTGTGTGAAGTGTGACGTTCTTACCGACGGCTTTCCTGTCTTCAAAGACGTGAACTAGTGGATCAGAAGCGCATTTGACTGTTTTAATAGTCACTGCAGCCCAGTACTTCCCATTTCCTGTTTGTAATCCCTAAAGATGAGGGCATTCCACAGGTTTATACTTTTATAAAACATTCATTCATTCACTGAAATCTTTCTATGGTTATAATATCTATGTAAAATGTTAAATTCACATGCCACTTTCCACAAATAGGGTACAAAAGCGCCTGAAATTAAATATAAAAGATTTTATTTTCCATGTTACAAAGTGATAAAAGATTTTATTTTCCATGTTACAAAGTGGCACTTACATTTTTTGATAGATTTTTGGCATTAGAACAGTTTAATTAGCAGATTCCATAACTATCCATATCTTATCTATGCGTAAAAATGAGCTGCAAATGTTTTCCTTTCATGCACTGCTGTTAAGCTCAGCATTACACTACCTTTGCACAATTACTAACACATAGACTTTTAATATTCACAAAACTATCACCTCAAACCTTCTGCAGCTGCATTAGTGTGTTTGAATTAGCGTGTGTGCGTGTGTGCGTGTGTGCGCGTGCGCGCGCGTGTGTGTGTGTGTGTGTGTGTGTGCGCACGTGAATGTTTGCTTATTAGCATGTTCTCTATAAGCCAGTACGCATGTGTCTGTTACTGAGAAAGTATGATATTGGTGATTAGTATTTAACACTTGATAGTTCTGGGTTTCTTATTTATTGCTAATAATCAAATGTATTTTAATATCAAGTTATTAGAATCTTTGTAATAATATATTTTGCCTTCTAGAGAACTGGCTGCATGTATTTTGCCCTCTGGCTGTAGTATGTGTGGTATGTTGAGTGTTCTAGATAAATAAGAGAGGCAGAATGCTTCTTTTTTTTTTTAACCCTGAATAACGTCAACCATTCAGTAAAGCACATGGAACAACTAGAAACAGGGTAAAATAAAAACACTTCACAAGGCCTTTCTTACTCCAGATGAGTTACCACTTAATTTTATATTCATAAGGCAATAACCTTCTACACTATTCTGTATTCAATATAAGAAGGTGAAGAAAGATGACTGTATGCTTTATCTGATTTGTTTTTATAAATTGTGCATCCGTTTAAATTGGTCTTTCATTGTCTTTTACTTTTCCTTTCTTTTACTCCAAAGCACCCAGTAATGGGGATTTTAAATCGAGTTATTGAGTTTGCACAATTAATTTCCTCATAGCTGAGTCTGTGTCCATAGCAAGACCACCAATGGCAAAAGCCAATATCCTGCCATCAAAAACCAATGGAAACGTAAAATCATCTTCTATGTCATTTAAAGTTCCCAGTTTTGTATAATTATCATCAAATTTCAAACAGATTCTGCCAACAATATAATGTATGATATTTAATGTCCATGCATTATTGATATCAATAAAAAATGTTTACTATTACTATATACAATGTTTGTTTGTTTTTATTTGTAGTGCAAAGCAACATTGTCTCTATATGATGAAAGACTTAAAGGGTTAGTTCACCCAAAAATGAAATTTCTGTCGTTCCAAACCCGTAAGACCTTCGTTCATCACAAATTAAGCTATTTTTGATGAAATCCAAGGTATTAAAGACATAGTTAAAATAGTCAATGTGACTACAGTGGTTCAACGAGAAGCGACGAGAATACTTTCGCTTTTTAAAACGGTTAGTTCCTGTCTTTGATTCTGATCGGTCAATAGCTGTGTTTTATTCACAATAAAACACGGTTATGACCGCTTCACCCATCGGTTCTGTTTATCACTACACAACACCCTTAGCAACCACTCTTAGCAACGTAAACTGTATGTTCTCAATTGATATTGTTCATTGAAGCTTACTGTATTATGTAGAAGAGTATTGTGAGAAAGAGATCAAGTGAGCGAGTTTATTACCTGCATTCAGATTTAGCATTTTCCTTCAGGTCAGTCCTATGTTCATAATAAAAAATCTGTTTAAATGTCTGATGTATTATCTTGTCCTTTTAACAGTTAAGGGGTTTTCCGTCACTGACAGCGCTAGT
Source organism: Ctenopharyngodon idella (assembly GCF_019924925.1). NCBI lineage: Eukaryota > Metazoa > Chordata > Actinopteri > Cypriniformes > Xenocyprididae > Ctenopharyngodon > Ctenopharyngodon idella. The sequence goes on from NC_067238.1 coordinate 2,511,308, forward strand.
CAAAGCATTTGTCAGTTGCGTCTTGTTCCGTGTTCACAACAATTCAGTCTTTTCAATGTAAATGTCTTTGCTACTGACTGACAAACTCATAAAGACCATCTTTGCCGCCATCTAATGGCGTTATAATGTAACTTCTGTTGCTGTTCACGGTCAGGGACTATTTTTTCCGGCGGAAGGAAGGCTTTTAGTTAAAGTTTACTTCATGAAAGTTGCATTAATACATATTTTTGACTTTAATATTTGTATTGTGTGGTAACTGTTTTATAAAAGCAATAAGGTACTCGAGGCTAGTGCTGTATCGTGATTCACAATACAGCACATCCTCTTGTACCTTATTGCTTACGTAAAACATTAAGGATGAACCACTGTAGTCATGTTTACTATTTTAACAATGTCTTTAGTACTTTTCTGGACCTTGAATGTGTTAATTGTGTTGCTTTCTATGGGGGATCAAAAAAAAACCTCTTGGATTTCATCAAAAATATCTTAATTTGTGTTCCGAAGATGAACAAAGGTCTTACCGGGTCTGGAACGACATGAGGGTGAGTAATTAATGACAGAAATTTCATTTTTGGGTGAACTAACCCTTTAATTAATAAACAATCAGATTAAACCGTTCTTCTAGCAAGTATTGTAGTTCATTATCCTAGCCATACACTGTTCACGGTTTCTAAACAACAAGTGCTTTAAAGGATTAGTTCACTTTAAAATGAAAATTTTAAAGCTTGGATGCGTCAGAATATTTATTAATATAACTCTGATTGTGTTCATCAGAACGAAGAAAGTCATATACACCTAGGATGGCTTAAGGATGAGTAAAGCTTGGGGTAATTTACATTTTAAAGTGAACTAATCCTTTAACAGGTGTGCATATTGGCTATTTTACAACAATTACTGCCTTATTAAAAAATGCAGAGACTATAAGAGTTCTATTTGATATGTAGTTTTTTTTTGTGAATTTTATTTTATAATTTACAGGTTTTTTTCAACTGCTTACACACAAAATCCTTACTTGTCACACAATTTCTGAAACCTGACACTCAAACACCAGAACCACAGACACCAAATCTGCAAAACCATACACTAATTCTCGGCCTTTGACTCCGTTTTCAATTTCACAAAACTTTTTTCAAAACACAACACACAATTCTCAACATGAAGTATCTTGATTTCCTTTTTCAAACACAACCTTTGTTTCTGTCCAAATACACGTGGTTGATGTATTTATTTTCTTTCATACTGTGTAATACTGTATTCACAACCACAGATGCTTACAGTAAAAAAATAAATAGTTTGGTTTCAATCTTGCTTTCGTGTTTACTGTTAATTTTTCAACATCTCTCTGCCAATTACTTTCAATTTTGTACAGAAACATAGGAGCTCATGAAAGAAGAGCTTTAGGTTTTGAATAACTGTGTGTATATGATATATCCAAAAATAGAATATTATGGCAAAGGTGTTTGCAACGTAAGACAAATGTTTGCTTTTGAGATGTGTTTGTGATATTTTGAATGCAGCGCTTCATTTTGCAAGAGATGTGAGGCATTTTGCATTTTGTGTGTGCAATTCTTGGATTTGTGTGTAAAGTTTTGAAGAAAAAAAAGGCAAAGTTTTAAAAATGTGTGTAAGCAGTTGAAAAAAAAAAACTGTAAAAAACTGGACAACAGTTTTGACTCAAGATATATAGTATGAATTAAGATGCATGCATTTTCAGAATGTTTCAAATGTTATTTTTCGTGGGCTTCTTTGAACTGTTGCCCTGGAAACATTTAATTGCGCTAGAGAACAAATGACTGACTCAGCAGGCAAAAGAACAATGTGTTGAATTCACAGCTTATTGTCCCCCTGCACTTCAACAGACCCCCGCCGAGTTCAAAGGATGAGGAGTCCTGTGGAGTGGGATATCAGATCAATGTTCCCAACTTCTCCATACAAAAACATTGAACTGGATTAATCTTAAGAAAACCTGGTCAGAAATCCGAAGCCAATAACACTGACCTGAAGTATTCAAAGCTGTGATTTGACCTCTTCCAATTTTAATAAAAGGAATAAAGATTGTCATATATTCAAATAATAAATCGTAATTAATTTCAAGAATTTTTTTAAGGTTAACACTTAACAGTTAACACTTTTGCAAAAGCTGCTGTGCACTGTAAAAAAAAAAAAATATTTTCATGATTTGTTATCACAACATTTTTTCTTTTGTCAAATCAACTTCAATAATTAATGTGGTTCAAATATAATATTTTAAGTTTCTGTTGATTGAACCAATTACCTTCATTGTGTTAAAGGGTTAGTTCACCCAAAAGTGAAAATAATGTAATTTATTACTCGCCCCCATGTCGTTCTACACCCGTAAGACCTCATTCATCTCAGAACACAAATTAAGATATTTTTGATGAAATCCGATGGCTCAGCGAGGCCTCTATTGCCAGCAAGTTAAATTACACTTTCAGTGCCCAGAAAGGTACTAAAAACATATTTAAAACAGTGAGTACATTGGTTCTACCTTAATATTATAAAGTGACGAGAATACTTTTTGTGCGCCAAAAAACAAAATAACGACTTTTCAACAATATGTAGTGATGGGAGATTTCAAAACACTGCTTCGAAGCTTTACGAATCTTTTAGTTTCGAATCAGTGGTTCGGAGCGCCAAAGTCACGTAATTTCAGCAGTTTGGCAGTTTGACACGCGATCCGAACCACTGATTCAAAACAAAAGATTCGAAGCAGTGTTTTGAAATTGCCCGTCACTAGATATTGTTAAAAAGTCATTATTTTGTGAACTAACCTTTTAACTCAATCTTTTAATTTCAATGAACTCAAAATTTTAAGGCAACCAGGTAACTTTTTTAAGTTAAACCAACATTTTTTTTTTTCTTTTACAGTGTGGATATCCTTAATTTAGACTCCTCAATTATCTTTAAAGGAAACTTGTTTTCCAATACATGTTGTGTTTGCCATGACTTTACAGTGAAAATTTGTGTGTGCGGCCTAGAAAAATTGACATACCCTTTGTTCAAATTATGAAAAATGTGTTAAAGATTTTGTAAGCATATTGCATAGTTGTGCTTGGAGTCATTTGATTTATTTGTGATAACGCAATGAAACATCCCAAAGTGTGCGAACATAATTTTTGGACAGGCTGTGATAAAAATAATTTATGAACACATGCAAAACAAAAGAGAACCAACAGAATATTAATAACTGATTATGTTGTAGTTGATGTATGCTTTTTCCCATGAGCTTTTTGTTTTTCTATGCATTTTTTGCATATTAAAATAAAACCTGTAGCTGTAGTGTACCCCTTTTTTGCCAAATAATTTGTCAGATAAATACCTTACCAAGTTATTTTTTTAAATTAAATATATAAAATATTTCCCTCATATTTTGATGGTTTAATCAAACTTGTAGGATCATTAAAAACAAATCCTCATGCCAATCCCCTCCTGACATCACTTTTGACCTGTATATGCTTAAAGGCCCCCTTTGAAAGTTTACTGAGGCCCCCTAGTGGGGCCCCACCCCCTAATTGAGAATCCCTGCTCTAATGTAACATCAATAACTTTGCCAGTCTCTTAAGAACATTCAGCCACATTAACTTTTACAGAACCTACAAGGAACTTTTGAGCAACCATTTTTAAGTTTCAAGTGTGTATTGACACTTGCAAATTGGAGACCTTGAGCTAGTACTGAAGTAAAAGATGAACTAAACTGCGAGATCTTGGATTGTCATAATCTTTTGATGAGCTTTAATCACTATTAATTAAGCCTATCAATCACTACGATGAGTGTGAGATGTAAGTGATCCTAGTATCGGTCTATATGGTGAAGTGGAGGGGGAGAGGTGTGAGTCCAAAGCTCCTCCCAGCTGATTGTTGAGAGCAGGAGTGATTCAGTCCCATTGTTTGAGAGGAACGGATCAAACGCCCCACACAGAGAACCTCCTTTTCTCATGGAAATAAAGTGTCTGCCTCTCATTCATACATGAGTTTCTCTAATGCAAAGAAGTCGAGCACGCAGGGAGACTACACACTACTAAGTGAAGTTACGAGCACACGAGACTGAAGTCTTGGAGAGACACTTTGGAGAAGAGGAACCCTGGACGCGCGCACACCATAAATGAGGGTATTTATTTAGTGAGATTGATGAGGTATTGCTGATATTTCACCATGTTTGCCCTTGGACGGTGCGCGCTTGTTTTTGGACTGCTGTGCGCTGGGCTCTCCGCGGGCGCATCGGTGTGTCCAGCCGGCTGCGAGTGTTCAGAAGCCGCGCTGACGGTCAAATGCGTTTCTAAAGATCTGCGGAACATACCGACCGGCATCCCGAGCTACACCAGAAACCTATTCATCACCGGAAACCACATCAGTCAGATCGAACGCGAATCTTTCCAGGGACTGGATAACGTGACAAATTTGTCACTGTCCAACAACAGGTAAAGTCAATGATATGTCTCTGAAGCTACATCTAATTCATAAAATGCCACGTTAACCACTGTTAAAGTCATGGTGAATTAATATGGTATCTCCTTCAAACTTTGTAAGAAGATTTATTTATTTTATTGACACTCAGATATTTTTAGCTTGTGTTTTATTTTTAAATGAGCCAGATTCTATACATTGTGCTGCAAAATGTATGACCTAGTAAAACAGGTTTATGAAGAAATTTAGTAGAAATTATCTTATTAGTCAAGGATGTGACCACATAGGTCTATCCAGGACCAGATGTGAAAATGCCATCATAATATTGAGTGAATGTATCCGACACAATTGTTTTATCCAGAAAGTTACTCAAAAGAAGGTTTTAGCAGTGTTAACAGGAAAACTGCACCTAAAAATCTTTCTGTAAGTAAATGATTTATCATGTTGGCCTTATCTTTTAAATATGTTTGTCAATTTATATGCATTTTCAAAAAACAGCTAGTGTTACCGTTCTTTCCATAAAATAGCCTAAGATGCTGACATGGCTTAAAACCAACAAATACGTAAATAACCCCCTTGATATAACTGGTAGTTCGGACCCTGCAACTGTACTTTTAAAAATAAAGGCTCTTTATTGCCCATGATGGTTCCATGAAGAACCTTTAAAATCCATGGAATCTTTCCATTGCACAAAAGGTTCTTTATAGGTGAAAAAGTTTCTTTAGATTATTAAAATGTTCTTCACACTAAGAAAAAATATGTTCTTTTCAAAACTGTTCACTAAAAGGTTCTTTGAGGAACCCAAAATTGTTCTTCAGTGGCACCACTGACATAAACCACCTTTTGGAATTGTTCATTTTTCTCTGTCCAGGATCTCTGTGGTGAAGTCTTACACATTTTCTAACTTGCGGAGCCTCAGATCGCTGGACCTCAGCAACAACCAGCTGGCCATCATCCATCCTGAGGCTTTCACTGTCCAGAGCCGTATGTTGAGGGAGCTCAACCTCAGTCGGGCTCTCTACAACCACTCATCTGTCATTGATTTAGCCACCTCTCTTCGCTGGAGTACCTTGAGTGACCTGCTGGGGCTGGACCTGTCCAGTAATGGCCTTGTCTACTTGCCCCCTGGCATCTTTTGCCATCTTGTTGGCCTGCGGCGCCTTCACCTTGCCAACAACTCTATAGTGTCCATACATAATGGCACATTCACAGGACTGGATCACCTCCAGGAGCTCGATCTCACCCATAATGCCCTCAGGACTTTGCGTGAAGAGGCTCTGAAAGAGCTGGAGCAGTTGCGTTCGGTAAGGCTCCACTTGGCGGAGAATCCTTACACCTGCACATGTGACATCGAGCCTTTTGCCGCCTGGCTGAACGACTCAAGAGTGCGTGTAGAGGACGTTGAGCGCCTGACTTGTGCGTTCCCTGTCGCGTTGCAGAACACATCGCTATTGACGGTGGGCGAACTGGAGTTGGGTTGCCATAAGGCGGGAGAGGGTGACAACCTAGCACTGCAGACCTCGTATGTATTCCTGGGTCTTGTGCTGGGATTTGTTGGTCTCATGTTTCTCTTTGTGCTTTACCTGAACCGCAAAGGTATTAAGAAGCGCATCTACGACATGCGTGATGCATGCCGGGAAGTCTGGGAAGGTTACCACTACCGATACGAGATCGACTCAGATCCCAGATTGTCGCAATTTTCTACAACAGCTGATGTGTGATCAGACATGAACTCTTCCCAAACCAAGCTCCTTATACGAACTTGTTTTCTATTGCATTTATACTTGGAAAATGCCCGTATGTGATGCGAACATGTAGACATATTTAAGTAGGCACATTTCTTGTGAAAAGCATGTACTGCCTGTCTTGTCGAAGCCTTTATAACAAGCGCACCTCCCCCTCAAGTCTGCACAGAACTGGCCCCAAGATGCATTTGCTTCTCAATCATCATGGGATGTTTGAGGATTAGCCCAATAAAGGGGCAGAAGCCATAAAGCAACTCTGACCACCACCAACAAACCCCCCACCAATCTCCATTGTCCTGTACTGGAATATTGCCCACCTCTTTAGTGCTCAAGTGCCTTGTTTATTGGATTTAAGGGGCTGACCAGCTTCAATAAGGGACAACTCATATATATATATATATATAGATATATAAATGCATACTGTGCTGTTTGTGGAGTTTTGAGGACTGTTTTATTGCATGCTTGTGCAGCTCTGTTTTTATGGAAGCGTATGCAGTTCTAGTGTCGGACCCTGAGCAACAGAATTAGCAGCTTTCTATGGTCCTTTCTGTCCCTCTATCCACAGGGAGTCTGCGAAGAATGTGCCGGATTTTCTCTCCAAAAGCATTCCAGCAGGAGGATAACCTCCTCTAAGCTCTAGAAGGAGGATCTTTTGAAGAAAGAGACCCAGTTTGCTGAAATCTCCGGCTGCTTTTTTTTTTTTTTTTTTTTTTTTTTTTTTTTTCTGTTCAAAAGAGACGTTTTGCTTTGTTTTTATTCCACTCATTTTTATTGTCAGAATGATGAGAACCAGCCCTTACGAGAGCTGCTGAGCGAGACCCCTCCTCCGTGAAGCCTGTTCGCTCTTTGAAGACTCAGTCTGGCTCAGTTCCTCATATGTTCCCCAGCTTTTTCTGTTTAAGGGACTGTTACGGTGATAAGATACAGATGAAGCTGGGGCCGTTGTGCTGAAGGGTCTCATGCTCTATTTTTTGAGTACTGTTTCCAAATGTGTAAGACTGAAAAGAAATATCCTTGATGTGTTGTGCCTGTGTGCTGCACTTGTGTTTAGATAACATGGTTTTATGCAGCATATGTTTGTCAAAAGACTATTTAGTCTTTGAGTGAATCTCACAAAGACCGGCAATTTCTTGTGTAAATAAATTCGTATTTCACCTTATGAAAAGAAAAAAATAAATATTTTGCATAACAGAAAGACATTTTTTTATTTTTTTTATTTTTTTTTTTTTGCATTGTGACATTTTTTTTATTACAATGAAGTACATGCTCGCTCTCTCTCTCTCTCTCTCTCTCTCTACATATACTACTTAACAATATATATCAATATTATATATAAGTAACACCGTGTCCTAACCAGACGTGATAAAAGGTATCTTTTCCATGTTAATCGGAGTTTTCCAGCAACACAAAGAATGGCAATGATAATATCAGGTACTGTTTATATGCTTTATTTAATGTTAAAAGCGTCTAATATGAGTTTGAATATAATTCTGTGTTCCCAGCTTTTTAGCTGTAATGAAAATAACACTGGCTAATTTACCTCAGATCTTGAAAATAAATAAATGGGCACAAGTCAACTCAATGCGAACAAACAAGTGTACTCTATGACAAAGATTGATTCAGTCACTCCGTTTGTACTTTAAATAATGTTTAAATGGTGTAATATTTATGAATTTTACTATGTATTTACCGATTTCATCGTGTCTGCTGTGCTCTTGCCAAGAGAGCCCGCCCACACTCTCTTCTGATTGGCTGTGGTTTTTGATTGATTTTATCGCTTCTCATTGTCGCGTCGCGTCAAATGGACAGTCAAATTGCTTGTTGCTGGAATCTTATCGCATCGCTGTAGTTAGGACATGGTGTAAGTCATGGTAGTATTTCTGAATATAATTATTGTTGATTTTATTATTGTGTGTCACAGTGCGAAAAATAGGCCTATTTGTGAAAATGAAATTAAAATAAGTGAAAATGCATATATCTTTGTGAGATTCACCAATATGTTTTCGATTGAAAACATTATCTATGGTAAAAACATCATATCTTTGCTTGAGAAATTATGATAGGAAACTTAACAGAAATTGGGCCGTCTTCCATTGTGCTTTTATAGCTTTCTACTCATGTATTATTCATTATATTCAAATGAACCTTTCCATAAAGAGATAAGGAAAACCGTTTAAGTGGGATGCCAAAAGCAAAATGTTTACTCATGAATTTATCAGGTATCAAGTGCAAAACAACTCTTATGTGGATGTGTCATGCATCGCATGGACAAATACATGGTCTTTCTTCAGGGCAGAGTTTATTTTGCATGCTAAAAAATAAAGGTTTTTACATTTTAAATTTAAATTAGCCTTGCGTCTTGTTGGTCAGAAAGATGTTTGTGGTTTCATGTTGTGGTATCCTGTTCCTTGATAACAGGATAGCTCATGGATAATTCTCCTTTATTTTACAAAAGGAATTATTCATTACAAACTTTCCTCCTTTCAATGGAAAATCTCTCTATCAACGTATCTCACAAATTACTCCACAAGTTTTTCCCTTCATTTTGAGTACCTTATTGTATTATCCTTCAAATCAATCCAAATGAAACTGCATATTGCAGAATAAACTCAGTGAAAATGCGTTATATGTTATAATGTTGATGCAATATTATTCTTCCTCATAACAAAAGGACTTTACCAAGAGCTTGCAGGCCATCAGAGGTGTTTCATAACTGATAATAACTATGAGCAGGCTTAGTCGCATTTTTACGGCTGCAAATCTCCACATGCAATACGTTATTGGAAACACATGAGTTCAGCATATGCATGATAATCGGCTACAGTATAAAGTTGCATGTAATGCCTCATTGAAAATCATCTGTGGTTCAGAGCAAGGCTCTGTGTCTTAATCTAAAACATTTTAATGAACATTTTAAGTCAGCCTTCTACCATAAGTAAATCAGAATAGTTGGTCAAAACTGTTAAGGATCATTCACATTGGCAGCAATCTGGAGAAAAAAAAAAGAAATAAGACTTTTTTTCTTTTTTTCAATGCGAGTTGGCAATTCGAGGTGACTTAAAGGGATAGCTCACCCAAAAATGACAATTCTGTCATCATTTACTCACCCTCAAGTTGTTCCAAACCTGTAAAAATGTCTTTGTTCTGTAGAACACAAAGGAAGATATTTTGAAGAAAGTTTGTAACCAAGCTGCTCAGCGGCAAGGTTGACTTCTATAGTAGGGGAAAAAATACTATGGAAGTCAATGGTGCCCAAAACTGTTCAGTTTCCCACATTCTTCAAAATATCTTCCTTTGTATTCAACAAAACAAAGAAATTTATACAGGTGTGGAACAACCTGAGGGTGAGTAAATGATGACAGAATTTTCATTTTTGTGTGAACTATCCCTTTAAGCAACAGTTGGTAATGTGAAAAAAAAAAACTGAGTTCAAGTTTATGCAAACACTAAACATCGACCAATGACAGAGTATGTGATCTACTGCCAGTCAAGTGAAAACTGTACAGCGATTTAATCTCTATATGTGTGAAGGCCCCTATATAATGAAGCGTTTTTATTGCTATTGCTTAATGGTATCTTGCCTGGTTATGACACAATGTTAGTATTGCTGATAGTGAAGGCAGCATGAGAGCAGAAGTGAAGAGTTTACAAAGTATCTCTTTCCTCCAACAGCTCCCTGTGCAGAAGACCGTGGTGGGCTTGTTAAAAACAAAGAAGAAATTTAGCCAATTAGTTATGAATTTATGGTTGTCCTAAGGCTCAAACCCACAAAAATTGCTATTTACCTGGCATCATCTGGCTGGACACCGCTGTGCCAAAGAACAGTAGTGAAGATTAATGTAATCTTCTCTCGGCCTCATGGTAAGCCTGCAGGCAAGACAAAATATCCCACGGCTCTAAATTTCATCTTGTTTGCGTCTGACTTTCAAGCAAACTAGCCTTTTAAGAACAAGAACAAAGAAATCCATGTTCATGTGACTGCTGTGCTGTGCATGAGACACACTTGTTTTATGTTCATAGTTTTATTCTTTCTTGATGGCCCTATGCTGTGGTTTTGCTATTAAAAATGAAAGTGCCTTTGGGATGTTACAGAGAAATGCTGCTCTTTTGCAATTAGTCATGTATTTGCAGACTCTAATGCTCTTTGGTTTAGAAACATCCTGGCACCATTAAGAGACATTTAGTGGATTGATATATGGGTTCATGAAATGAATCTACCATCTTTGAGGGATTCAAAACATTAAAGGCAAACCCACAACAGTCAACAGCGATTTAGTGGCAGCTGACTGTCTAGAGAGGCATTTTTCTCCTCAGGTTTCTTTCTTAACCTCAATTCCCGCCTCTAGATTGTCCCTTCATTTTCAATTCTTTAGTAAATAACTCTTTGTTACACTTCTTGTCTCTTTCCATATCTTTTATTTTCATTAAGAAATATATGACCCGTTTTATCACCCTAAGACACATGTTTAGTGGTGTTTGCTATGACAAGCTTACAGTGAGGGATTGAATATAACCCTAACCCTATATTAAACATCAGTTCATAACTCATCCTGCAGGAAAATTTTTGCCTGATGGATGGTAAAACGTAGGAAGAAATACTATAGACTTCTGAAGGAAAGTGTCAAGTCATATCTAGAGAGAGGTATTTATTACAGAAATACTTAAAGGGTTAGTTCACCCAAAAATGAAAATAATGTCATTTATTACTCACCCTCATGTCGTTCCACACCCGTAAGGCCTTCATTCATCTTCGGAACACAAATTAAGATATTTTTGATTAAATCCGTTGGCTCGATGAGGCCTGCATTCACAGCAATGACATTTCCTCTCTCAAGATCCATAAAGGTACTAAAAACATATTTAAAACAGTTCATGTGAGTTCAGTAGTTCGACCTTAATTTTATAAAGCGACGAGAATATTTTTGTGCGCCAGAAAAACAAAATAACGTCACGTGATTTCAGCAGGAGATCCGAGTCACTGATTCGATTCGTAAAGCTCCGAAGCAGTGTTTTGAAATCAGCCCATCACTATATTGTTGAAAAGTCATTATTTTGTTTTTTTGGTACACAAAAAAGTATTCTCGTCTCGTTATAATATTAAGGTAGAACTACTGAACTCGCATGAACTGTTTTAAATATGTTTTTAGTACCTTTATGGATCTTGAGAGAGGAAATGTCATTGCTTTGAATGCAGGCCTCACTGAGCCATCGGATTTAATCAAAAATATCTTAATTTGTGTTCCGAAGATGAATGAAGGCCTTACGGGTGTAGAACAACATGAGGGTGAGTAATAAATGACATTATTTTCATTTTTGGGTGAACTAACCCTTTAAGCTTGTCCTAGACTAAAATGTATGTTTGAGCTGTTTTAACTGAAAGCAACTTGCAATGACATATCTTAGAATATGTCAGTGCCATTGTTTTGTCTCATAAGATGCACACCAGTAATGTTTTTTTTTTTTTCTTTTCTTTTTTTCCGAAGACATATAAAAGCTACTTAAATGTCCTAATTAAACTAAGGCCTAATCCTGGTTTAATCTAAGCCCTGTCTGTGAAACCAGGCCAATATGTAATTTCATAATCACATCAATTGTCTTTGAAATATGGTTAAAGTGTACTGCAGAATGTACTGACAAGCATTTTTGGTAAACTAAAATATACTTTAAAGCTGCAGTCTGTAACTTTTTTTTGCATAAAAATGATCCAAAATCAATTTTTGAGCAAGTACATAACCAGCCAGTGTTCAAAACTATCTCCTTACCTTAGCCGATTCACAATGGTAAGCTTGTAATAATGTTTTCCAATTCGAATGGTACTGGTAGGTTTCCGCGGGAAATTCAAGCTTGCCGCCGTTCGTCTTTGCGTCATTATGCAATCCCAGCTAGTAGGCTATATGGCATGTGAGGATACTGCATGTGACGGATCATTTATAGCCTTTTCTCACAGCAGCTGAAATAATAATTAAACTTATCATTTTGACGGCGGATTATATGGTATGACATATTAACGTTAGAGATTAGACTGTACAGAAAGTGAAATCTACAGGTAACGCTAATACACACTAAATACACAGTCACGCAATGCTTGCACGGTTTGATGTGATATGAGCTAAGCGATCGTTAGATTTAATCACCATTGGTAGCGTGATTTATTGTAATGCTTTTTTTTTCTCAGTTGGTCAGAACAAAGGTGGCAGATTTGTTACTTACTTGTTCAGATGACAATTTCCGGTGAAAATTCTTATTTTGTTCATACTTCCAAGACTTCAATCTGTGTTTCCAAAGTACATTATAAACCGGTGCGGTGACTGACAGCCACACATTCTCCTCAAAACATTAGATTCACTTGCGCTGAGGAGCCATGCCGATGCACAGCCCACGTAAAGATGATACTTATGGACTGCAGCTTTAATGTATGTAACTATTTAAGAAACAGTCATGAAAGTGACCTCTTAAAGTATAAGTGGCCTTTTATTTCATAAATATTATATTATCTGCAAGTACAGTTATTTAAAACTATACTTTGAAGTACACTACAAGAGAACATTTAATACAATTAAGTGCACTTATTTTCACAAAGGCATTCATCTAAAAAGCACCCACAATAATTCCCCGGAGGCCACCCACAACAACAATGCATTGAGTTTTGCGCAGGGAAACACTGCTCTCCAGAAAATGTCAAAATCTAGATCATTTTATGTCTTCAGTGAGACTTAGCATGCTAAGATGTTGTAAATCAAGTGATTTCATTGTGGTTTTAGCAAGATTGCATAATGTACTTTTCTCTTTTGGATGGATGTTTATGTACATGCTAAGTTAGTTGAACAGATCATAGATTTTGCCTTTTGCCTCTCTCACACACACATAAAGCATCTAGTTCTCTCCCACAGCACTAATTATCAGCTTGTGCTGTTTATTCAGATTTATCTATTTGCTTAGTCCAGTTGTCCAACCAGCCCAATGACAATAGGCAGCTATAAAGGTCCTACTCCCAGCGGCGGTGCCCCATTGTCCAACTGTTGGCTGAGCTTTGGCAAACAATTGTATTTTGAAAGCTTTACTAAACGGGGGTTTATTATAGCTGGAGGTAGAGCCAATGTGGTGTCTGCTCCATTTATCACTTTCAATTAGGGGTAACAATCAACTCACACTCATTCACACACCAGTATGCACCTGCTTACACAAACACACACTCCCAGCCAAGCACACACACAATGATGGATGTGCTGCTATATGCTACATACCAAATGTACTTTTCCTCACATGGCCTTTTCATGTATAATAATATAATCTGAGCAAATAAAGTTGAAGGTATTATTGCAGCATTCTATATTGAGTAATGTGCTGTGGTGAAAGACAGAGGGTTTAATAAAAGTCAATAAATCACGATTATTGCTCACTAGCATGAAGTAGGAACCATAACAGGCTTTCAGAACTCTCTATGATGCAGATATTTCATGGCCCATCAGGTGAATCCCATTAAGAAATGTTCAGGTAATGTTTCACCCCAACATAAAAAAGAAAAAATATCAATATTTAGCATAAATGAAGCCTATATGTGTTATTTTTGCAATTCCCTATATTCTTTTTTTTTTTTTTTAAATGAATAAAAATCAGTACAAATTTAAAGCTGATCTAATTTAAAATAATGAAACAGTTCGGTTTACTTAAAATATGTCAGTTCTGTGAACTCAAAAGAAAAATAAAGTGCTAAATATTATAATAAAAGTTAATTTGACTGAACTAATTAGTTTAATTTAAGTGTGTCCCACTTAAACCAATTAATTATTTTGAGCGTTAGGGTTTACAGTGTATGAATGTAATCTGGATGTACTAAATTTGCCATGTTGCCCTTATCATGTGACCTACCAGCGTCAGTTGCGTTGTGTCACCGCCATTCACAAATCCTCTTCCGTTGCCTCATGGGATAATAAAGTGTCCATTGTATGCACAGTTTAGAATCTCGCTGGAAGAAGTAGGTCATTCAGGTACTTTTTGCCTACCTATTTTATGAGTACTGTGAATTCAGACATACTTCTTTTGTCACATGCTGTTTTTCGCCTACTATATAGTAGGGAAGTATGCGATTTCAGATGTAGCCCAGGTTTGCTACTTGCTAACCGGTTCCAGGTGTTGTTTGCAGTAGGGTCATTCTTATTCTAGAGAGCATTTGATCGGACAAAAATTTGTGTAGTGCAGGTCAGGATGAGTCATCGATATTTTTTCTGAAAGAAGAAACATGTAGGAGTACAATAGCATAAAGATGATTCCAAAGCTAACAGACATGGACTAAAAGACACGAAACTCTACTACTGATTCATGGGGCCTTTATTTTAATCTTAATTTTATACTAAATAATTTATTTTCTATTGTGATTTAATGTGTTAATGAAATCTGAAAGACAATAAGTCAATAAATCATGAGTATTGTTTGCAAGCATAAATAAGGAACTATGACATGTTTGCAAAACCCTCTATGACACAAGCCTGGCTTCTTCATGGCCCCTCACACAAACAAAGAGGCGTAATGAAGGACTGGTTTTCAAATTAAAAGCAAATGCATGTAGAACTCAGTGACCTCGCATCCAACAATAGGAAAATGTCTCTGACATCCCAAACAACAAAAGAGCCATCAAAAGCTCTTTGATCTCCGAATGCATCCATCCTGCGTTCCCTTAATGCAGTACAGTCAGAAATTATATCATCCCTCTGGGTTTTCCCTACCCTCTGCCCAGCTGTGGGTGCTGTTATGTGGGTTTGTTTCTTGTGTTGCCTCCCTGTCTGTTGGTGTGTCCTACTAGCAGGACTTGGAAAACTTCTCGTTGTTTAGTTCTAGTCCTCGTCTCTGGGTGAAAAATGGCATTGGTGGAGTTATGACATTGCGTGGGTTTGAATACAGCATATATGTGAGTAACAGTTGATGATAAATACTTTCACCGCCATGTCAGGATATGAAAGAGCGTCCACAGTATCACAGCATGGTATCTTTCGACATTGTATCTTCTGTATGTGAGTCAAAAACACAATTTGTTTTACAATCCTGTAACAAAACTGTTAGCACTGATCTTTACAGAACCATCCCAAGTGTGCATCCATGGGGAATTTCAAGGAGTTGTCTTTACACTGTCTTTAAGAACAAGTAACCTAATACCATTTCCTAACAGATGCAATGCAATAAGATTTCGGTGACAAGTAATTTGTCTTAAGATGACTACAAGACGTAACAAAAAATTCACAGTCAATCAGAAGAGAGTGTGGGCTAAGCTCTCTCTGCAAGCGCACTGCACTCACAACAAAATTGATAAGTACATAGCCTAATCAAATTCATAAATATTACACCATTTTAACATTTTTCCCTAATTCAACTTAAAAACTTAAGTTGAGTCAATGAGTCGCGTCCGTTACGCTTTTTTCGTAAGTTGAATACGGAAGGCGTAGGACGTAGCGTAAGCGTTTTGAACTGCGAGAGGCATTACACTTTCTTTGTAAGTTGAATACGGAAGGCGGTCTGGCGGAAGCTAGATATTTTACTGTATAACTTGTTAAATATGGATATTTTTCTTACACAAACACATCGCTTTGCTTCAGAAGGCCTTTATTAACCCCCGGAGCCGTGTGGAGTATGTTTATGATGGATGGATGTGGACGGATGCACTTTCTTCAGCTTCATACTCGCTGACCCCCTTTCACTGCCATTATAAAGCTTGGACGTGTCAGGATATTTATTAATATAACTTCGATTGTGTTCATTACAAAGAAGAAAGTCATATACACCTAGGATGGCTTGAGGGTGTTAAAGTATTTTTAAAGTATTGTCATTAGCTTAGCAACATGCTAACATCAACTCTATCCCTGCCTCAGAATATGCATACTTCCCTACTGTATAGTAGGCAAAAAAAAAAAAAAACCAGTATGTGAAATTAGTAGTGTGTCTGAATACACAGTATTCAGAAAACTAAGTGAAAAGTACACGGATGACCTACTACTTCCGGCGGGGTTCTGAAGTTCACATCCAATGGACATTTTACTAGAGTATTTGTGAATCACAGTAAAGCTACGCAACTGATGCTGGTAGGTCACATGACAATGACAACATTACGAATGTATGTCCAAATTACATTTATACTACGTTCATTCTATATAGAACATAGTATATAGAACAAACGGTCAAAAAGTTGCATATTTAAAAGAAGTTGATTGATGAAAAAAAAATGTTTTTATATTTAATAGCGTAGATGTGGCATCTACTAGCAAAACCGCAAAACTAACCCGCAAAACCGATGAATGGCTCAAGCACAGAGAATTACTTTAACTGACCTTGTTTAATTAGGTCTCACCTGACCATTTAGGAGAATGCAGGAGACATTTTCCTAATAATCCATGTAATTAAAGATTTTCTGGAACAAGATTGGGCCTGTTGTACTGGGAGTGCTAGTCAAATGGAAAGCAATTGTTCATGATTTTTGACGGAAGAGCATGATGAGAAGTGGGCGTATCTTTCTCTAGGTAATCTGACCTTTTGTTCCCGCTGAGCATTAAGCCCATTATGACTCAAGTTATTGTTATTACGTACATTATTCAAGATGACCAGATGCCTGAGCAGGAGGGGGTTTTAAGTGCCAAGCCAGGGATAGCTGTGCGTGATTGGCTGGGATGTGGAGAACGTTCTAGAGGTCAGAGGGCAGATCCTTCCAAAGGGAAGACACCATCTGGCCCACTGCTGACTCATGACAGACTCTGATTTTGATCTTAGTGTTCCTTCCTGTCAATGAGAAACATGACAGATTGACTAAGATCAATAGTAACATTATACCAGTGCAGCATCACACGCTTATTATAATATAAAAGTATGAGCATCAAGAGCCAGTTGGCAGAAATAACAGCAAAGCTGCTATTCCGTTTTGTCTAGTAATGAGCATTTTAATGAGCTTTAGATATTTATTCTATTTACTAGACACCGTTTTTAATATGATGGAAAGCATTACTACTAATATTGTTCATATTTGCCTACTGATTTGAATAACCATAACCACTAAGTAATAAACTTTAAGTATTAAAAAAAGGATTAAACTTATTTTACAATTTTATATACTTCAGAGCCATGTGGAGTACATTTATAATGGATGGATGCACTTTCTTGAGCTTCACTGCCATTATAAAGATTGGATGCGTCAGGATATTTATTAATATAACTCCAATTGTGTTAATCAAAAAGAAGAATAAATATTGCTTCGGAGCAGTATTCAAAGCTAAGCGTATCCCATCATGCATCATGTTCAGGAACTCTCATGCCCCGAGATGTCAAGGAAAATATTCCACTGTAAGTAAAATGAATTAGATATTACATGTAATGTGCTAGTAAAACATAAAGTGCTGCACATTTTATTGGTGCAAAGATGAGTATGTGTATTTTGTACAACATTTGCAACTGCTTTTTATCACTAAATTAGAAGCACAATTACTAATTTGTGTCATCTGTTACATTGGGACTAGTGAACAGACATTTAAAAGTTTATTTTAAAATGCAAATTATTGAAAATCAATCGATTTTGAGCTTAGTTTTTAACAGCAGATGGTGCTCTAGGCTAGTTTTTAACCGCATGCTCAAATGCTCATGAAGAAGAGCGCTCGTGCGTTCAGCTGTGTCTGTACTTGCACCTCAGAATGCTATTACGAACCGAGATTAATGTAAACAGCCCACTGCAAACACCCTTGTAATTCAGTTCAACCATTTCGAACTTATGAATGATTATTTTACAGAAGGTTCAAGTGGTGTGAGTAATGAATTGGAAGCAAGCAGAGTACGGGTTTTTCTAAAGCACACAGTGCCATCTGCTGTTAAAAAATAAGCTCAGAATCGATTCCAGAATCATTTTGCAATTCGTGATGCATCAATTTATTTTCCCAGCCCTAATTATTGCAACACTATAAGTGTATCCTGTCGGGTGATTAAAAGTTCTACACACACTTGCAGTCTTTTACGGAGCCCCGCACATGACATGCAAGAAAAAAATAAATTGTGCGCACAATTTACTAATACGTTCCCTCAATTTACTAAATAGTGCGCACGACTTACTAATACGTTCCCTTGATTTATTAAATCGTGCGCACGATTTACTAAAACGTGCACACAATTTACTATTTCGTTCCCTCGATTTACAAAACATGTGCATGATTTATAAATCGAGGGAACGAAATAGTAAATCGTGTGCACGTTTTAGTAAATCGAGGGAATGAAATATTAAATCGTGCACATGTTTTAGTAAATCGAGTGAACGATTTAGTAAATCGTGCGCACGATTTAGCCTACTATTTTTTTCCTGCATGTCATGTCCGGGGCTCCGTAGTCTTTAAGCCCACTTGAACACTTAGGCTAAATACAGGAAATATGTCATGTAAGTAGGTAATTGGTCAAGTGCAAAGAACACAAATGTTTTTATTTGGACAGGCCCGTACTGTATTTTAAGGGTGTACTCACACTAGGCACGGTTGCCTTGAACCGAGCCTGAGTGCTTACACTGCATGCGAACCACGCTTGAGCCCAACCGAACCGTGCTCTGGCCCACCTCTTCCAAGCAGGCCAGGGACGGCTAAACGAACCGCGCCCGAGCATGGAACGGAGCGATCACACTTATCAAACGAACCGGGCTTTGGGGGTCAAACACGCTCGGGCACGGTTCAGAGAGCCTAATGTGAGTACACCCTAAGGGAGCTATATGTAGAATTCAGAAACCTTGTTATTAGCGACACTGGTGGCCATTAAGTGAACTGCAGCCAGGAACTTGCTGCTTTTGCTTGCATTTATGCACACGTAATGTACAAGAGACAATGTGATTGAAGGCCCCAATATATTCACAGTGAAATTCTTTTTTGTTCTTCGCTTAGAAGTAAAAAAGAAGTCGGAAACACCTTTAATGAATATCCTGATGCGTCCACGGTGCTGAGAGTGATGTTTAGACAAATATGTAAATATGTGCTGCGCGCTTTCCTCTCAGTAACAAAATAAACATACAACCAAAATGACAGTGGATATGTTTGCACCAGCTCTGCAATTCACCGCCATCATGTTGACAGATGGGGTAACTGTTATTATGATAGTTTGATTAAAGCAGTGGTCTCAAACTCAATTCCTGGAGGGCCACAGCTCTGCATAGTTTTGCTCTAACCCTAATCAAACACACCTGATCCAGCTAATCAAGGTCTTCAGGATTACTAGAAACTTCCAAACAGGTGTGAGTTGGAGCTGGTTGGACCTAAACTCTGCAGAGCTGTGGCCCTCCAGGAATTGAGTTTAAGACCACTGGTTTAGTTCCAACCCTGATAAAAATTCACCTGCCTGTACCTTTCTAGCAGTGTTGGGAAAAGTTACTTTTAAAAGTAAAGCATTACAATATTGCGTTACTCCCTAAAAAAGTAACTATTTGCGTTACTTTTCAATCGATTACTCAATCGATTACATTACTTTTGCGTTACTTTTTCTTACCTGGGCTGGGGTTGCTTCTTTCTTTTTTAATAACAACAAAAAAAAAGTTCTATTTTTGGCAAATGTAAAGTCCCTTTCACAACAAAAGTGAAATGAATAAGCCTCAGGCTAAAGGAAATGCATATTTATGCCTGTACAGTAGAGGGCACAACTCAAACCTTTCAGCTGTGCTGATTAAAGAAGAATAGGATACAGGAGTAGAAAGTTCAACACTCGTATTTCAAAATCTAATCTAAAGTCATTTTTGCTTGTTTGTATGGTGGAATTGGTCAGCAGCAAAGACATTGGTTAATAAAGTGAGATTAAATACATAAAGTATATTTGTGTAATTTAATATGGATAATTATGACAGGTTTACGTAAAATTCTGAGATTGCATTTCACTGTTTTTATTCATTTTGAGGAATACTGAATGTATTCGTGCAAGTGAGATGAGTAAATGCATGTTCACATTTAGTCTAGAACTACAATAACCATCATTTTTTACACAGCGCACACAACACCTCTGCACTTTATTTCTCTCAACACGGGGACAGGAAAGCTGTCAGTCAATAAATGTGAAAAAGTAACTTGCATTACTTATTTGAGAAAGTAACTTGAAAATTGAAAAAGTAATGCATTACTTTACTAGTTACTTGAAAAAGTAATCTGATTACGTAACTCAAGTTACTTGTAATGCGTTACCCCCAACACTGCTTTCTAGTAACCCTTAAGACCTTGTTCAGGTGTGTTTGATCAGGGTTGGAGCCGAACTCTGCAGGACTGTGGCTCTCCAGGACCGACGTTGGCCACCCCTGCTATAGACAATATAGATCTGACTATGTTAGACTATAGTTTGAATTAATCCCTTTTCTTTGCATGACACATTGACATTACAGTAGAGAATGGCTCTTTCGGCAATTTCCTGAACATTGTATAAGCATTCGTTTCATGTGTCATTAAACGAAAAGAGAGGTTTTCAGGAGCACGCGTAAACATTAACTGCTAGGTTTACTAGGTTGTCTATAATGTTAATATCACTTTTTTCTTAACACAAAATGATAAATTCATAGCAGACTGTCCCTTTTTTCCATGAAATGACAGTAGTATCATAGTTTACAGTTTATTACAGTAGCTTCTTACTGTGAGAATTTAGTGAGAATCTCTAAAGAGAATAATGAGAAATAAAAAATAAAACCCTGGACATATATTTGCTAATGAGATTGAGAAAAATATGTTTAGTAGGATTTATTTTAGGGTGACATATGACCTAAACATGCTTAAAGATTAACTCATATATTGTCTGAAATCCAGATCTGTATAGCGGTGATGGTGCAGAATGTAAGATTGATGAGAAAATACAATATCTAGTCCAAGTTTCATAATAAGAATCCTTGAATGTCCGATGATGAATAGATTCACACTACACCTCACAATGGGACATTCTCTCCTGTATGTCACCGCTTGCTAAGGAGAATCTGCTGACGATGGAATTTGCCAAGTGTGGCTGGCCATTACTGGAGCTTATTCTCGAAAATTCCTTCATAAATGCAGACTAAAACAAAGGATTCAGAGCAGGACTGATGGAGTGTGTTTTCCTGGATACATGTTTTCTGATTAATGAGGCTCATTGCAGTTGAAAAAAAAAACATTTTCATTTCTATTCATTTTTTCCCCATACTGAGTCACTTTATTTGTGCCACTATGGTGATTTCTGATGATGCTAGCAAAAAAAAACTTGCTTCTTTACTAAACTTGATATGTCCTTTTTCATTTGTTTCTAAACACAGCAGGAATCAGGCATTAATTTCATTGATTCCTTTCTATAGAAAGCTGAAATCTGAAAGTGCCATTTATTAACAGCCACCAAGTTACCTTCCAACATTTTAACGTAAACATGACTCTTAATCACAGCTCCATGTAAAGGTCACACAGTCGCATCACTATCAATAATGGCAGGTGAAGAGCTCATGTGGGATTCCGTTAATAGATAGGGAATTATCCGTTCCAACATTCCCTCTTCACCCCTGGTTGGAGGAATAAATGAGGGACAATGTAAAGGATGAAATGACATGCCAAGGAAAAGTAGGACGGTGTGACAGATCTCCTCACCTCTTCAAGTACCTGGTATCAGGAGACGAATGCTTCTCCTTCCTGCTGACTGCAGGAGAATGACAGTAATGATCCCTATCTATCAAATGTGCACTGGTGGGAATGGGAAATTGTCAGAGCGGTGCGTGTATGCGTGTGAGTATGAGGGAAGGCTATGTATTAGACTGCATTAATGGCTTTCATACCTCCTTAAGGAATGAAACCTCATACTGTGAACACATGTCAGTGCTTCAGCTTGATGCATTAGAAAATCTTCCTAGAAAGCACTCGCTTCAGAATATACTGGATGTGGATCCTGACCATTACTGTATATTATACACAATGAATACTTTTGCAGTCTGAACTTTAACACAAAATGCCTGTAGTTGTCCATATAAATATGATAAATGATATCAACGTTCAGCTCATGAAAAATGCCTGTATTGTATTTTATTGATGTGAGCTCCTAGTGATGAAAATCTAATTATGGTCAGATGAGGTTGTGCAGCAGTTTATAAAGCATATATTCATCACGCAGTCTAGAAATTATTTTTTCAATCATAGAAAACCTATAAATAGCAGATAATGTTTTCAAGGTCTGAAAGGGTCATAGAAATTAATGATATCTTTAAAAGTTTTTGACATATAATGATCATACTATATATTTTATTTGTGCACCTTTTTTTATTTTCTTTTAAAACCTGTTTGCAAGTTGAACTGATTCGCAAATGAGTCTGAATGATTTATTAATGATTTTCTAAAATCCTTATCCAGTGATCAGAAATAACTGTAAACCCTGTAAATACATTCAAGTGAATTGTGAACAAATAAAAGTTGTCAGCAATTTCCTCCTGATCTAACCCTTAAACACGATTTATATTGGTATAACCTAATGTAGTCAGGTTCATTAGCTATGTTTAAATAAATAATATGTAATATTTTGTTTAAAAAAGTTCATTTTCACCACATAAAGCACATTTTATGTTACCTGTCAAAACATTTTTAAATTAATTTTAATTTAATTTATTATCATTATTATTACATTCTTTTATTTGTCAGACATAGTAAAAACAGATATATATTTTTATAAAGTGATGTAATTATTGTTAACAGCTGCAACTTGCAGGTATCTTGATTGCTGATTGGCTGAAGGTGAGGAGTGAAGTCTATAAGAGATTCCTATAGAGGTTTGTGCTAGAATCTATCAAGTGAGGGGATTGTAACAAAAGTTGCTGGTCTTGTGGGTGCCTTATTTAACAATGGGTTCTAGATACTGCTTAAGGTGAGCACTAAACTAACTGAAATGAAAGTCGTTTTGGTGGTTGTTGTTTGGTCCAAAGCTGATTGAACCTGTACATTGCTCTACCAAATGGTTGACTTCTTGCTTGTTTTCAGGATTCTTTTTGCCTTGTTTCCTGCTTATGTAACCTGTTTGGGGAATTATGAAGGTAAGCCTATAACATGCTTCTGATATTTATCTGAAACATTGCTGACTCTACCTGTTTGTGTACTTTTTATTTGTTTCTAACAGGGAACGTGCCAACTGCTAATATGCAAAGAGCTTCATCTCACACTTTCCCAGTGATTGCCCCTGAGGTGAAACAAATAGGAAGTTGGAATGACCCTGCCTACAGTTCTGTTCACCTGCCCCACAGTCAAGGCACCCATGGAAGTTATAATTATCATAAGGGGAGATTGTTTGCGGGCTCAAATATAAAATCAGATTCAAAAGCTTGTGAGACTCAAGCTAAAAGTGACAATCAAGAAAATATTAACTTTAAGCCTTCTGCTTCTGTTCCAACATATGGCTTGTCAGGTTTTGGTCAACCCTCTGCTCAGTATGAGTCTCGTATAGCTGCTGATGCCTTCAAAAACGTCCAGCCTAGTAGCCGACTGGCTTCTACTTCATCTCAGAGTGGGTCCACCTTGATGAGAAC
Source organism: Ctenopharyngodon idella (assembly GCF_019924925.1). Lineage (NCBI taxonomy): Eukaryota > Metazoa > Chordata > Actinopteri > Cypriniformes > Xenocyprididae > Ctenopharyngodon > Ctenopharyngodon idella. The sequence continues at coordinate 2,534,966 of NC_067238.1, forward strand.
CCTAAAGGTACCTGAACCCAACCCCTTAAAACCCTCTAGAGGTGAATCTAGTAATGAGGTGGCTAAAACTTCTGGATCTAGCAAGATCTTTGCAGTGAAGCCTCATAAAAACACATTTGGCCATATGGAGTTCAACTCTGAAGTTTCTAGAGACCCACATGCAAGAGACCCAAATCTTGGATCAACTTCTATTTTAAGTCAGATGTCTCATCCGCATAGTTCATCTAAGTGGAGCCAAAGCACTAACAAAGTCCAGACAGCCAGTAGCAGTTATGGCCCATTGCTGAAGGAAACGTCAATGTATTCAAGTACGAATCCAAGAAAACCCTCTAATAGTGGACTTCAGTACACTGAGGTCAAGCCTTCGGTTGTTAGCTCAGGGCCAATCTTTGTAGTTCAAGGTAGAGGAAGTGCTCAAGGTCATGGGGGCTATAGTGGGCATCCCGATTCTGTAAAATCGCTTGGAGTTCCCAGTCATGTTGATGCCTATCAGGCCAGTCAGACTTCTAGAGATACTAGATTGACTGCCAGTAGTCAGGGCAAGTCATGGAATGAACCTCTTCACTACTCCATGAGTGGTACTCAATACCGTCCCAGTCCTGAGCTAAGAAAACCTTCCAGAAATGATTGTAGGGACAGTGTGGATAAATCTTCAATTGTCAGCTCTGGTGGGATTCTTTTCAAGGCACCAGAAAGTGCTCATAGAAATAAGTTACCAGCTCACTATGAAGCTACTCACCCCAAATTCCAGCAGGCCTACAATGTCCACGGTCAGCCTAGTCAAATCTATAAGCCCATGTACCCTTCTCGAAGTGGGGCTCAACACGATGTTGCAAAGTCCTCAACTGCCAGTTCTGGAGCTATCCTGATAATGCAGGGTCCTACAAATTTTCAAAGTAGAACTGAATCCAATAAACCCAAAGTTCATCCTAGCTTTCCAGAGCATAGGATAACATTTGCCTCTGGTCAGACTGCTCATCAAAACCAGCCTTTTGAAGTGGCCAAAAATTCCAGAAATGTCCAGCCAGCCACTAGCACTTATGCCAGCTCTTCCCAGACTGGGTATCAGACCTTCTCTTCTGTGAAGGGACCCTCATACAAACCAAATTCTAGGCCCTCAAAACCTTCTAGAAGTGAATTAGGATTCAGTGCCAATAACCCCACTATTGCTGGAGCTAATGAGATCAATACAGTCCGTGTTAGGCTTAATAAACCACCCACAAGCAGCTTTGGTAACTTTCAGAATCAATGGGCTTCTGGTGATGTTAGCAGTGGTGCTTTCCAAAGTTCCTTACCTCCAAGTTACCTGGGCCAGAGGCCAGGTCAAAATGTACAAACACCTGTTAGTTCTTCAGCTCCTCAATATCATGGTTCCAAAGCAGTCCAGAGCCAATTCACTGTAACTCAAGGAAATACCGATTACACTAAGCATATTACTGCCATTCCAAGTGAGTTCGGCCAAGGTGCCATCCGAAGGCATTCTCCTACACTTTCCAACAACTACAGACAAGGTTTGCTCTAAAGTGCACCACAATCAATCTCACTGCATGTTTTAAATATGATTTTCAGTCAGAAAATAACATCATTGGTCCTTCTGCCGCAGCTGAACAAAACCAGCCTCAAGTTAACAGATTGGATTCCTCGGCTTCTAAATGTGAGGTGGCCCAAAATAGCCCTGCAGGTCTTGGTCAGCAGGGCCTAGTCAAATTCCAGGAAGTTAACCTCTCCATCTAGAATCCGTTCTCAACGTCTGTTATAAAGTAAGTAATTGCTTAATTTATATCTACACAGATCTCTATTTTTGGTGTTTAGCAGGAAATGATCTGCCCTGCAAGCAATACTGTAGAGTCCAAAAGTGGGATGTTTATTTCAGCATTTACAGCATCCTAGCAATCTGTCTTCGCTTTACATAGTGGGCAGCCTCATTTCCTAAGTGTAATTCAGGATGTTTATGGCCATGTTCAGAATAGGATTGTAGTTTACATACTGACTGACAAAAAAAAAGAAAAGTTGTGTAACTATGTATAATGTGACAAACATTTCAAACAGCTGTACTCTACACTTTCACATAACAGTTGGATGTCACAATTGAATTAAACCGTCAAAATGTCACAATTTTAGTCCAGTAGTAGGCCTATTTGAAATTTCATACTTCTCAATACCAATTTCAATACCAAAACAATACGGATACAATATACAGTGTTCAACAAATATATATATATATATAATATTTTTTTTTTTTTTTTTTTTAAATATTTGACTTTTGGCAGCTGTGGTTGGTCATCGGGGTATTCAGTGTGTACAGAAAACCTGTGTACAAAATAAGTACAGAAGAACATGGCCTACAGCATTGAAGCCTGTGGAAAATAAGTTGCTTATTTTAATGATTGCATACTTGTGTGATTCTCAAATGCCACCCATTAACTGTTTTTCAAATTCTTGCAGCCTTGATTAGGTGTGTTGGGGAGGCTGTCAGTCATCAGGCTCTGGTCTCTGCAAGGACTATAGGATGCTCTGACTGATCCAGTCCATTGCTGTTCAGTGATCATAGAAACTGTGGACACAGGGAACTGTCTTGGCAATTTGCAGCTCAATTCTTGATGCACCGCCCTTTCAAAGACTGTACACTTCATGTTAATGTCAATAAAACCTTTAAACCCACAAAATCTGTTTTATGATTTCCAAATCCTGTCACACTTTTTGTTTTTGCCTTGTATTACAATGAATGGGGAAAGAACTTGGTCTTTTTGACAGTTAAATGTCAGTTTAATGACCGCATCACTACTGTACAGAAGTAAGGTATCTGGTGTGGTGAAATTTGCAGCAGAAATGAGTAGTTATGCTATGAACCTAATCCTAAACAGAACATTTTAATCCTCTCCGCTGTAACCGAGGAGCATTGACGCCATCTGTTGGTTAAACATCTCAGCGCTTTGTTCACTGACCACATCCTATTAAAATGTAGATTAACTATCCATAGCAATTCTAAATGTATCAAAGGTTAAAACTACTTGTTTTATTAGAATAAAGGCCTACGTGTACACTTGGTTGCAAATGTCTTCTGATATGATTTACAGTCAATGAAACAATTGGTTAGATTTTGCAAATTACGTCACCAGTGTCCATGTCCTGATGTACCTGTAGAATCAGGTAGCCCTCTAGATCTGCCTGTGTGTTTATGGAAACGGGTACGACGAGCATTCCGGTCAGATCATTCTCCTCCAGTTTTTGCTCTTTTTAATACATTTTGAGGACCACTGAATGAGCCGCGGCGGTATATTTGTGGACTAATAGTGAAATCTAAGTCGAACAACCTTTTTTAGCTCTCCGGACTTCCGGAAGAATCTCGTCAGACTTCAACTTTTCCCCCATATGGCGTGAGTAAAGAAACAAACAAAGTTTTTATTATTATTATTGTTAATATTACTCCTTAAGATGCACCGCTCTGTTAGTGTTTTCCACAGTCGTATGCTAGTTAACTAGTTAGTTCCTAAAGCCACGTATCGTTCGTTTGACTAGATTTTTAAAGTAAACTGCGGCATGTTTGTTTGGGGACAGTGAACTTTGTAGCTTTTCCGAAATTGTAAACAATCAATGGCGGCCTAGATATGAAAGGATATTAAAGTGCATGAATGTAATTTACTCTGCATTACAGTTGTTTTTATTGTCTAATTTAAAACTCTGATCTAAAACTGTAGATAATATTTAAGTTGGAAATAATTTCTTATTTACTTATCTATACAGCCTAGACTGCTTTTAAAGATTTATTGTTCCAGAAGTGGAATAAAAATCAGTAGTCTACAGTAAAATTAAATGTATTTTATATACATATTTGTTATTTCACTTTCATAAGGCTTTAGATGACAAGTACAATTTAGATTATATTGTTTTGATGGTGTTGAGGTGAAAGTTTTACTTTCACTCTCTTATTAACAATGACAACAGCCAAGAAAACAAACACAAAATAGCTCTTAAACTGGTTGGTTTACATCTCTAAAGAAAATTTGGGACAACATGGTGCAGTTTTGTTACTGAGACTGACTGAAAGGGTAAGGTAAAACTTTCACCTCCTCCCAGTTTTCTCATATTAAGTCTCTTTTTCTTTAACAGACCCTGAGGCCTCAGTCCAGCATCAGGTAACTGCAAAAGCAGCCACCAGAGGACGGTCCGGGCCAAGTGTTGTCCCTATGGAGAGCACCCCGTCCTGGACCAGTGGTCCCATTGATGAAGGGCCATACCGAGAACGCTCTGTCGATCCAGTGGAGATTGAGATCCAGCACTTTGGAGTGAGGCACAAAATCAGCAAGGATGCCAATGGCAATACGACTGGGCCAGAGACTGTTAGCTTTCTTCCTGCCAAAGAAGAGCCCGTTTCAAGGACGTGTATGTGTGGACCCTGCTCATCTGTGGGTAGCTGCAGGAAGCTTTTTTGTAGCGTGTTGACTTGTGGACTGTACCGCGTATGTCGGCGCTTGCCTTGTCTCGTTTCGAGCGAGAGCTCAGCTACCAGCGTGCAGGTGGAGAACCCGTCAAGACCTCCACAGGTTGCGAATGGCTTCTATCCCGACGTCTGTATTGGTGGTGTCAAGGTGGACACATCTGTCATAGAAGAAGATGAGGAGTGTGTGTCATTTTCCACTTCTAAAATCGATATGAACAGTACAATCTACTTCAGTAGCTTACCGGAAGATGACTTCATCAGAGGCAACGAGACAGAAGATGTGGACAAACTCATCACCCGGAAGCTTATGGAGGTCTTCTCTGAGTTTGAGATCAACGAGCTGGCCAAGTGCACCTCGGACTCAATGTTCCTGCGGCGTTCCCGGGAGATCAGTCAGCTGATCTCAGATATCGTGCAGGAGCACAACATGGAGGAGCAGGAGGCCGAGTGCAGACTGGTGCGAGAGATTATTCGCATCAGTACGCGCAAGAGTAAGAAAAGGCCGCAAATTCGTCCACAAGAGCTACAGAGAGACAGCGGCAATGACACCTGGAACAGCAAAAAGAACAGCCAAAAGAGCAGCTATAATTCTATGAGTGATGGAAGTGAGTGACTTAAACATTTCTCTTTCTTTTCCTCAACATCTAGTCCTGAACTTTGCGAAATATTTGCTGTCTCATTCTCAGTGGCCTCTTGCAAATGTTAAAGTCACCACGAAACCAAAATTGACAATTCTTGTGTTTTATGGAATATTGCAGTTTTTGTTATAAATTATTTACCGTGCACATCATTATTTATTTATTTTTTATTATTAATGTGCCCTCGTAATCTTTCATCAAAATAATTTCAAAATAATAATCAATATCTCTTCTCTGATGATGTGTTTACTGGCGTGAGGGTGGGACAATGTCCCACATGAAATTCACAGCAATAACAAACCACAACCATCCAATCAATTCCAGATTGGACAACTGGACAAAATCAAGTCCCATTCTACATTTTTCTTGTTTGAGAAGCTGTTTCAATCGAATATACGTCACAAAAAGGAAGAAAAGATTATAGCGACTTATGTTTCATGCCATCACTTACACACTCTCGCCCAGTCTTTCCAAACCTGTATGATTTTTCTTTAGTGGAACACAAAAGGCTCTTTTTTATACAATGAAAAGTGAATGAATGATGAATGATTGAAATCTCTGTATGCCATATGTTGCATATAATGGCATCTGAATATGTAAATAAATCATTTTATTCTCTCTTTAGAGTTGCAGATTTCAATGGAGAGGTCTGATGACATAGAAGCCAGGAAGTTGCGCAACAACAGTAACCAGTGTAAGTAGTGAATTTGATTTTATGAACTGTTTACACAGACTTTTTTCAATACAAAAACCTGCAAATGATTACGGCAGTATGAAAATATCTCTAGGATGCATTTCGCCCCAGATCAATTTTGAAGACAGCATAAATTCCCATGATGTATAAATGCAATTTAAACATTAGTATTACAATAATACAGTACCGTTCAAAAGTTGTTGATGTTTTTGTTGTTGTTTTTTTAAAGATATTAATATGTTTATTAAAAAAAAATGCTTTACATTAATAAAAAGTGACAGTATAGATATTTATAATGTTCAAAAGCTTTCTATTTCTAATAATCCTAGAGAGAAAAAAAATTACCACTGTTTTTACAAAAATATTAAGCAGCACGATTATTTTCAACATTGATAATAATAAGAAATGTTTCTTGAGCTACAAATCTTCATATTAGAATGATTTCTGAAGGATCATGTGACACTGAAGACTGGTGTAATGACGCTGAAAATTGATGCTGGCTTTGCAATCACTGGAATCAATTACATTTTAAAATATATTCACATGGAAAACTGTTATTTTAAATTGTAATAATATTTCACAGTATTACTGTTTTTATTATCGAATAATGTTGAGCATGAAAAACGTCATTCCAATACATAGACACAAATCTTACCAGCCCCAAACTTTTGAACAGTAGTGTACATTACAATGTTAATAATATATTATTGTTTGTTTTCACTTTACAACATGAGATTTTATTTACAGTAGTGAGAGAATTTAAAAGAAATATCATGAAAATAATACTGCAATGTGAAAAATCAATGGTCCTAAAACTAGGTTTTATTTTTTATATGCAAATTATATAATTTATTTTCTTTCTATTGATTTTGGGGAGCAATATGACCTGAACTTTCATGTGACTCTCCCACAGTTTGTTTTGCATAAAACTAAGCAAAGACCTTAGCTTAACCTCATGCTAATTTAGTTAGCTAGCAGCTGAGGCTGGTTCTGTGTCTTAGCGTAGCAGTGCTGTGGGCCTCTCTTTGCCTGAATTAAAGGCTGTTGAGTGCCTGCATCAGCTCTGGGAGAATGAGAGGGGTGTGTGATGGGTTTCTCTCGAGAGAGTTTGAGGGGTTTGTGATGTAACCAACCACATTGTCAGAAACAATGCTCTCTTGTCTGGAAGCCATCTGATCGGTTACACTCCTCTGAATTTGAATGTCTCTCTTTTCCTCATCAGTGGTGGTTTACCCCTCCCTTTCATTTTGCTTGATGTTGTTTTCATGCTCTGCGTTATTGGCAAGAAACAACTGGATTTTTTTGCCTTTATTCCATTATATAAACGTTTGTGGGAACATGAAGTTAAGAACATAATAGCTTTCAGCGTGTCGTTCTGAGAGCACACATTTATTACTTCAGCATTTATACTTTCTGTAGGTTCATGTCATAGTTTTTCGTTTAATTGTTATTATTTTTCCCTGTGTTCTGCCATTTTTTCTTCTTTTTTTTTTTTTTTTGCCAGACAGTCATAATCACAGTCACCTTCAGAAATAAACCGGCTTTTCTTTTTTGCTGCTGTGCTTTAAGACTATGTAAATATCCTCTTCTCATGTGAAATGAGATGCAAATGCAGTGAGATGTAAGCTTATTCACAGGCTGTGGGTTTTCTGTCAGGTCAGCCCTTGAGTAAACTTTACCAAGATTTTTAAAAAGATTACTTGGAAATAATACACTTACAGAAAAGAATACTTAAGTGTGAACTGAATGTTTTTGGAAATTTAATTGCATGTTGTTTACAATTAAATGAAAATGTGTTATAGTTTAAAGTAATAAATGCAATTAGTTGTATATGTAACTTGTATGTGTATGTAATTTCATAGCTACTTGTATCATCTTTGAAATATGTGTGTGATGTAATTAAATATATTTGTAATTACTTATTTGTAATTAACTTTAAATGTAATACTGAACAACACACTACAGTTAATATTATAATCAAGTACTATTACATGTGCTTTAGTATGTTAGCCAACACATCAAAATAAGCGTACGCCTTTAAAGCATGACAAAAGATTATCAAAGGTGACCTGTATGTAATATATATGTAATATAAGTCTCAGGTGTCCTCAGAATGTGTCTGAAGTTTCAGCTCAAAATACCCCATGGGTTTTTTTATTATACCATGTTTTAACTGCCTATTTTTGGATGAGAGAAAAAATGCGCTGATTTGGTGTACCTTTAAATGCAAATGAGCTCATGCTGCCTGCCCCCAGACTCGCGATTCCAATACACTGAGGCATAAACAATACAGGAGAAGCTCACACAGCAAATTTAACTCTCAAGATGGATCATTACAAACTGTTGCAGCATATCAGATCACATACTGTAGGTATGGCATGTATTTTGTGGATGTTTGCTAACATTTGATTCTGAATGAGTTTGATAGCGATCCAACTCGCCTTCCTTCACGTAGATTTAATAATCCTGAAGACATTCAAGTGTGTTTGATCAGGGTTGTAGCTAAACTGCAGGACAGCTGCACTCCAGGACCAGTGTTACTGGTACACTGTTGTCGCTTGCGAAAACAAAATGGTGGCAGCGTGGGTAGAAACATACAGATTAAGAGGCGCTAATATTATAATAAGATCCCCCGTCCTACATCACAAGGGGAGCGAAATTTTCTCATTTTTTTTTTTCACATGCTTGCAGAGAAAGTCTTACCAAAAGTGTATTTTTTTTCACATTTTCTGGGTTGGTAGATGCACCGGGGACCCTGATTATAGCACTTAAACACAAAAAAAAGATTTTCATGATATGTCTCCTTTAAAACAATGATTTAAAATGTACTTTAAAGTAAAACTTTTAATTTGACATTATTACAAAGTGCACTTAAGTGTGTTAAACAGTCTTGAAAGTGTGCCGTCTTTAAGTACACTTCAGTGACCATTTATTTCATAAATATATTATGTGCAAGTAAAGTTTTTTAAATATACTTTTAAGATATAAAAGTAAACATTCAGTACAATTAAGCGCACTTTTTTTTTTCACAAGAGAAGTATAGTTCATAACTGCTCCATCATTCAACAGCCTCTTGTAGAGAAGCATTACATTGTGAAAGAGTCATAAAATAAACAAATTAATAAAACAATATGCAGAGCAGCAACTGAGAGAGACAGCTAGGAACAGCACAAGGTTTGGTTAAACTGGTTAAACTGCGCATAATCTATCCTGTTTTCTCTACATTACCTTGCCACAACTGGACATTTTTGAACAAATTGTTGTTCAGGAATTTAAAATTTAGTTCTGATACCAGAAATCAAAAATTTTAAAACAAGCCATTAATGCAGCTTGTTTTTTTTGTTGTTGTTTTTTTTTTTAATGGAGTAGATGTTTGGGGTTTTAAAAGTTACATGGTACATGGATTTAAAAGAGTAAAATAAAGAGTAGATCAAATTGCATGTTTATTTGCTTTAATTTGAATCAAGTCTTTTTCTCTCTCTCTCTCTTTCCAAACAGCATTCTCTCCAAGTTTCCAGGAAACTGGTGTGCCGATCACGTCGGACACTCCTTTACTACCCAGAAGCACACAGGCGTGAGAGTTTACCTTCAGATCATACATCTTTTTCATTTCCAAACATCCTTAAACAATGAATACTTAATCCCTGTGAAGAATATGTCCTCTGGCTTGTAGTCAGTGGATGATTTTGAAGTATACCCCTGAAAATTGTGATTTCATGGGTAGTTTTTTAACATATCTGAAGATATAGTTGTATGTATGCTTCTATTTCACATTTTTGTTCTTTGGTCTCTTGTGATGGATGTATGAAGTATTTCAATGTTGCTGTCCAGAAGACAAATGAATTTGCTTGACTTCCTGAGAATGAAGAATGGAAAACAGTCTGACCTCTTTATAGCCAACAGATGGACATAAACTGTAGCATGATTTAACTCTCCACTCAGTTCTGCCTTTTAAAGAGTTAAAAAAAAATCTGTCATAATATATTCACCCTCATGCCAGTTTTCCTTCCTTCATGAAACATCTCCAAGTTGACAAAAAGCGATGGTGTTGTAGATGACACACAAACAAGAAAAATGGCTTTTGAAGACTTGTAATATAGCAAATGAGTCCCCAAAGATTGGCCAGAATATTCAAGAATTCACTTTTTGTGTTGCACTGAAGAAAGGAAGGGTGTGCAGCAACATGAGGGTTAATAAATAAATGACATTTTTCATCTTTCTTAATAGTGAACTATTGCTTTATTGATAAGTTGATGAATGTATTAGTCAAATGTTGGCGCTTCAGTGAAAGTTTGGCTGTGTGTAGTTTGTTGTACCAAACATAATGCTTTGAGCCGGAATGAATGTTAAAGAGTGGTAAATGGACCTGCTTATTTAAATGTACAAAGAAACAATATGCACTTCACTTGCCATAAGCAGTCTAGGATAGCATTTAATTGATTGCTTGTTTAAATTTAAATGTATATTTTAATGTGAATTTCACTGTTGCAAGAGTAATTTGTTAGGAAAAAACATTCTCTTATGTAAGACCCTTAGGGTTGCTTTAACATGGATTTTAAAGGAAATTGATTTCATGGTACATAGAATGCTTGTTTTGCTCAAAGACCTGGTAAAAGTTGTACGCTAACTAAATTAAAATATTTTGCATTTGCATGTGCCTTCAGTGAAGACAGCTGACATCATCAGAATGGAGTAAATGCACTTGTGTTCAACACAGAAATCAATTGTATGAACATTCACACTACTGTAATGCATGTAAAGTATGCAAATAAAAAAAAATCCCTTATGCAAGATTGCGCCACAGGTGATGCCGGAAACGTGCTGTTACACAACTCATTTAAACAATGGTTCATAGGACGCAATGTCACATTCAATTTGGAAATGCCGGAGTTAAGCTGCTATTCAGCACGTTTCGTATATCGAAGCCATAAAACCCCCTGAGAATACCAGGAAATTGTAAAGCAGAAAGTGAAATTTAAGGAGAAAGGGCAGAGGAATAGTGTTTCAACAAATACTTGAAAATTATCCTTTGTATCATATTTGATGTACATTGCATATTCAGTGAATCACTTTTTGATTCATTAGACTTTCAGTTTCTGCCTTAAGGGGAAATGGCAGTAAAAAAGTCATGTTTTGACATTTAGGAAACACACTGCCTGTGATCCAATGGATTAGTATTTCTGAACCCTTCAGGCATTCAGTTATATATGGTAAAATGTTTTAAAGGGGTTTTGCGTGGCAACATACATTATGTGTAATAATGGTTTACTGCAAGAAGCCAATTCATATTTGAACTATCAGTCAATGTGACAGAAGAGTTGTTTTAATACGTCATCCACCTTGTTTGATATACCAAAGTTTATCTAAGAATTTATCATAAGACAAAGCCAGCTGTGAGATATGCTTTTGTATGTGTGTATATATATATATATATATATATATACACACAATATTTTGTGTGTTTTTTTCATCATGGCTGATTTCATACTAACTATACTAATGTTATCGACATTAGTCAGAATTTTCCTTTGATGTAATAGCCTATAATTCTAACCCATACAGACCACAGCAGTGTTTATAGAGCTTTCACCACAATCCATTCGCTTTCTTGATTCTTAACCTAGATCAACCAGCCCATAAACCACAGCCACATGACCTTACATAACCCTGCAGTCAGTGGGTTACGGATCTGTCTGTATAGACCACAGTCTTGGTTATGTGGTTGTAATTTAATTATGTCTTATGTGAAACAAGCACAGAGTCAATCATTCATAAATTATTGTGTTTGATTCTATCATTGGCTCAATATCAAATAAATCCAGGCGTGATTAAGCATAATACTCTCATTGGCGTGGACATATTTCCTTATAACTCCAAGTGTATTTGCACTGAAACTGTCGCTTCTGTATCAGTTTAACAACAATCCACCCTTGTTTAATGAAGACTCCTCAGGGGGTTTTGGAGTCTGGCAGGGGAAAATAGGGTAATTTGTGTGTTTGTCAAACATACCTACTTCCAGGATGTTCCTGTTGATGATCTATGAATCATCAGGTATATGATTCATCAATGGTTCAGCTACCATCGAAACTACTGAAGCTTGTCATACAGGTTCAATACTGAGACATATGATACTTTTAGTGTGTATTTTTACACATATCTGAGGAAAATGATGTACATGAATAATATAAGAAGTAATGAACGTTTTAATTAGTTGAATTAAGGTGTGTTTGTGCAGTACTATAAGCCTGAAGATATGATTTTATATCTCTCCTATAAAACAGAGCTCTGGCTACAGCAAACAAACGCAACAGGTTTGACAAGCTCTTTTCATAGATGGGTAATAACAACACTACCTTCATATTGGTGCTAAACAGAGAGGAGGTGCTGCACTGTCACATATAATTTTCACATTGGCAGAAAAAAACAGAGGCCTTTTAAAGGCCTGTTCAAACTAAGGACGATAAAGATATAGCTATAAAAATCATATTAAATCATTCTAGGACACCACAACTATAATGATAATGATAATGGAGAACATTGGAATCACTTTCAGAAGGATATTTTTCTGTGTTCACGCCATGTCGTTATAACCGTAATAACGAAATGACAACACGTGACGATCTACTCGGAATTATGTGCTTCTATGTTAACACTATCAATGCCAAATTGAGGCTGCATTCCAAAACTTGTATGCATCCGACTTATCAGGCAATGACTTTGTAGGCAGTGTTTACGCACGAAGGTACCTGCTGAAACTGATTTTGGACCGACTTCTGAGGCGGTGCAATGGTTTAATGATCAGCAAAATAGAGAGAGCTTTAGTTATAACCAAGTGAATATTTAATTACTACTATACTAATTTCTTGCTAGAAATGACATCAAAAGTGGAAAACATTGGTCAAAAATGTACATTTACACACAAACTGACCACGAACCACAACTTTCAGATGCCATATATATTTTTAAGCTCAACTGTCACTGAGTGGAACACAAAGGATTGTGGGATATCATAGGCAGTGAAGGATACATTTATGCTGCCTTCAAAAATTGATCAGATGAAGTTATCTCAGGAGACAGGAAGTGAAGCTAACATTGGTTTCAGACGTGCATTGATGCCGTCCTACCTTGAAATGCATCCTCCGAAGGCAGCATTTTTCACCTTTCAGACGCAGCCTGAAAGTGCGTTCATGCCATGTCTTAATTACTGTAACAATTCTTAACTGGAAAAAGCCTTCATGTACTTGTAGAACTTGTAATTACAATGTGTAAACTCATAATTTTCTGAGAGCTATGACTTGTATCACGTGGCCGCTGGACCACCTGACCACTGCAGATTTAAGGTGTGTTCGACTTGAAGCAGCGCTGTGCAGACTGATCGATGTATGACATCAAAGTACCGCAAGAGCCATTTTGAAAAAATACAGAGATTTGTTTACGGTAATTACGACATGGCGTGAACGCAGCATGAATCTGCAGCAGTGAGGTGGTACAGAGGTCACGTGGTACAAGTTGGAGTTCTCAGAAAATTCCTAATTTACAAGCTGTAATTACGAATATAAGCCTAGTAATGAAGTCTCTTCAGAAAACTTGGACTAAACCACTCAATTCATATGGATTAGTTTTATGATCTCTTCATGAACTTTTTGAAGCGTCAAAGTTTCAGTTGCATAGCTGTCTATAGAGGGACAGAAAGCTAGCAGATTTCATCAAAAAGATCTTCATTTGTGTTCTGAAGATGAAAATTGTAAAATTAAGGTTGAACCGCTGTAGTCACGTGGACTATTTTAATGATGTCTTTACTACCTTTCTGGACCTTGAAAGTGGTGGTTAAATTGCTGTCTATTGAGGAGTCCGAGAGCTCTCGGATTTCATCAAAAACATCTTATTTTGTATTCCGAAGATGAACGAAGGTCTTACGGGTGTGGAACGACATGAGGGTGAGTAATTAATGACAGAATTTTAATTTTTGGGTGAACTATCAGTATTTCCCTATCAGTGAAATATCAGTTCAGGTAAGCTGAATGATACTGATTCTGCCTATAAATTACTCCAATACATTTTTATTATACAGGTTGATTTCAATTTATCGCATTGTTATATGAAGGTCACATTAGATCCTTTTCTTCTGTTCATAATTAAACAGTAGAGCATGACACAAACAACAATTACGTCAAGGTTTCGATTCCTAAGGAATACATGAAATGATAAACAATTTTTAAGGGATATTTCGCCCAAAAATGAAGTTTCTGTCATCATTTCACCCTCATGTTCTTCAAACCTGTATGCATTTCTTTTTTCTATGGAACACAAAAGATGATATTTTGACAAATGTTGGTAATCAAACCATTTTGGTTACCTTTGACTTTATTTGTAGGGACAAAAAAATAGGAGATATTTATCAAAATGTCATCTATGTTTCACAGAAGAAAAAAGTCATAGGCTACGGGTTTGAGGGTGAGACAGTGATGATAGAATTTTAATTTTTTGGGGTGAATTATCCATTTATTAAACTGAGTCACTTGGGATAAAAAGGTTTTGCCAAATGCATAAATGTAAATCTTCTATCATGCCTTCATCAGTTATTTTTACTATTTCGCAAATTACTTTATCCTTGTTCCAGACCTAGACGTTTAATCCTAATCTATGAAAATCCACTTTAAAAATATTAGTTATTAGATTCTTACCCGGAGAAGCATTGTTGAGATCTGTTACATATGGAGGTTTTCACACATATGTTTTACACAGTTTCACACAGTTTTATCAGTTTTGTTATCACAGTCCATCAGACTTTTGTGACAGTTTGAAGATTCATGCTCTAATCAGAACAAGATATGCATACTATTTTTACTATTTACTTTATTTTTACTACAACTGTATTCTTAAACTGTACATAACATATGCAAATTTTCTGTATGCACAGAATTCCCTGATGACAGGCTACATTACGGTAATCGAATGCTCTTCATTAGATCTGCATTCAAACATGTTGGTCACGTGACAACAGTTAAGTATACTACAGTTTATTGTTGTATGTGCATACTGTTTTGTCAGGATTCTGTACTTCATCATGTCTCTTATTTTGAAATTTGCCATTCATTAGTTCATGTCCTTTTTGTAGTCCTTTTGCAGATCAAGGCCACAAGCTACGTTTCATGTCATGTGTTCCACGGTCAAGTCATGGATATGTATCATGTTTTGAGCCATTAAACACTTTTTTATCTGCAATTAGATCCAGACTCATACTTGACCTTGAAGGCAATGTTACACTTTCACATACTATTTTTTTCCTCAAATAGTAGGTTCCATCTCAAACACAGCCAAAGACTTTTGACCTGTGTATGTCAACTTGTGCCATGAGAGGAACAACCAATAGGTGGAGACAAATATACAAGATATGAGCATGGATCGCTGTCAAAATGCAATTTTAGTTTTATATGATTTTAAGAAGCAAAAACAACAACTCTCTTTGTATGACTTTGTGCTTTTATTATATCTATATATATATATATATATATATATATAATATAAAAGGTTAATAATACATCTTTGCAAAAATGACACACAAGTGTTGTACTCGATTGTATACTTATAATCCTACATTATTCTATTGGTGACGATAATCTCATTTAGGAGTTCCTGGAGATCTGTCTGGCCAGTGATAGGTCTGAAAAACAGTTCTGTCACCAGGCTTCGGGCCTCCATCTGTAGAGTGCTAGCCATAAACAGCATGTCCTTGAATGTATGGTGATCTCTGGGATGATGTTGGGAGAGAATAAGCATGTGCAGAGCTCTGTGGGCCTCCTCCTGCAGTCCTGCTGTCACTGCCAAACTCTTCAGGCCAGGAATATCTGAAACAGAGGGAAGTCAGTGAAGTGACAGAATTCCAAAGAATATATACAACATTCTGTGATCATCACTTTCGCATTTCAAACATTAGCTTTATACAATGTAAAGACAACCAGAAACACTTTACAGAATCCATGCTACATGTGACATATTTATATTATGCATTATAGATTATATACACCTAGCAGAGTAATCACAGGTGTAATTTATCACATTATGAACATGAACACTTTGAACACTGTTCCCCAGTTTCACAGACAAGGCTTAAGCTAGTCTTAGACTAAAATACATGTTTGAGCTGTTTTAACTGAAAGTAACTTGTACTGTCAGATCTTAAAATATGTCAGTGCCATTATTTTGTCTCAAGATGCACACCAGTAATGTTTTTTTTTTCTAGTGAACGCTTATAATAGTTATTTAAATGCCCTAATTGAACTAAGGCCTAATCCTGGCTTAGGCTAAGCCCTGTCTGTGAAACCGAGCCTATGATCGTTATCCATTACGAAACAAAAATAGATAGGAATATATTGGAAAATATATTTCCATATATGGAAAACTAGTGCTTACATTTTTTTCAATATACTGCAATAAATGTAAGGACCATGTATGACTATTTAAGATACATAGGCCTAAATATATAAAGCTGAATACATATTCATAAACTTCTGTCTTACTTTACTGTTTGCATATACACATTTCGTATATGAAAATATGTAATGGTATTTAAAAAATGTTTTTGTTATATACAGTGTATCTCAATATATATTTTCCTCATAATTATAGGACTAATTAAAATATATATTGCACATATACATGTATATATAGTACATGTTCACATGTACTTATTTTATTCACAAACAATACCATATTTTAATAAATGAAAAGTAACAATTACTAATGTATTCAATATACTGCAATATATTATTATAGTATATTATACTGTATATTTTTAATATACATTAAAAAACAATATATTGATCATTCGTATATAAGGAAACATATTTTCTTTGCGTAAGGGATATTTCTTTTTATCTTCATGTTGAGACTATTTTTTAATTTCATTTATTTTAATTTTTGTGAAATGTTTTGCTTGAAAAGTGTGCTACCATCCTTCCAAATAAATGGCTTCATTTTTTTTTATTTCTAACGTAAAGGCGTTCAGACATTTTAAGCGTGTTTCTTGGGCGCACTCTATGTAAATACACAATGACAAACACTTAATACTTAATAATGTCCTGTTTGTAGGCCTATTTATACTGTATATAGCCTAATGGGATTAATTTGATTTGTGATCAGGTCAATGTTAAAGTTACACTATAAGTAATTTTTTATTTAAAAAAAAAATGCAAAATATTATTAATGCGGGAGTGCAAAAAAATCCATCTGACTAACCAAGTCTTTACTTTGATAAATGACAATAATGTCGGGACGGATTTCGAGGGAAACTGAATACATACGTCATTCGCCCGTGCGTGTCACGTCATACCCGTAAACAGAGAAAAGTAGTTGTAGTTGTGGTGGCTACCATAGAAAAGTTTGTTGAAAGCGGAAACTTTGTTGAGAGATTTGTTTGGTTCTAATAACAAACAAACAAAAAAACGTATTTATTTGTCCATCCGTTGTGATGAGATGTAGGCTAGGCCTCGAACTACGTTCATCCGCGCAGAACACCAGAGCCGATATCAGCCGAAACACAATCAAAACAATGTTCTGCAAGGCGCATGCAGTTTAACCGCTAGAGGACCAAACGTACAGTGCTGCTTTAAATGACGAAGTGCATATGAAGCTTTTTCATGTCTGCAGACAAAGAGGGTTAGGCTATAACTGTCACGAATGTGGCTCTCGCGCCTCCTCCTCCGCACCACCGGAGGGAGCCGTCACCTGAGTATTGACTGGTTTACATTCGGACTACGTTTCCCATAGGCCCTCATTCCTGGGACTGATTGCGCACACACCTGCACCTCATTACACTCACACTATTTAAGACACACACACACACACACACACACACATACACACCCTTTGCGAAGTCTTGATTTGTCCCGGTGATCACTACTGAGCGTTTTCTTGTGGATTGTATTTCTGTTGCCGTTGGACTGTGTTTGCTCGCCGCCTGCCCTGATCCTTGCCTGTTTATTGGACTGTGTTTGCTCGCCGCCTGTCCTGATCCTTGCCTGTTTATTGGACTGTATTTGTTCGCCGCCTGCCCTGATCCTTGCCTGTGACTTTACCCTGTTTGTCTGCCGCCTGCCTCGACCATTGCCTGTCCCTGTTTGTGTCTCTGCCTTTGCCCCTGTCTGCTTTGGTGATTATTTTAATAAAAGCTGCAAATGGATCCTCATTCTGTCGACCCGTCATTACAATAACATGACTTTTCCCATTAACTTCTACTAGAGACCCTTAAGACATAATGGGACAGCTATTGAGTCGACATTTGGCACAATTATGAAAGTGGCTAACATGCAAACAGAAAGAGATACACACATAGCCTGTTATGTTTGTTTATTCATAGTCTGTTTTATGTCTTTGTTCAATATAACTTGTCTGTTGTTTTAGAATAAATGCTCACTTTTTAACATTTTGACTAACATTACAAAAGATTAATAAATGTTGTAATAAACGCGTTCCTCATTGTTAGTTCATGTTTGCTAATACATTAATGTAATAGGCCTACATTTATTAATATTTGTAATGAAGTTGCAATTTTGTAATTTTGTACAGTTAAACTAATATATAAAAGTAATATATAAAATAAGTACTTTACACGTCCTTTATATTAATCAATATACCAAAATAAGTGTACTTTTTTAAAGCATGACAGATTATTGAAAAGAAAGATGAAAGATTATTAAAACAATGATTTAAAATGTAAACCTTTTGACATTATTACAAAATTGTTTAAAACAACAAAAACAAAATTGTTTAAAACAAAAGTGTTTTAAGATACTTAAGTGGCTTTTTATTTTATATTATCTACTACAGTTCATTAAAAAAATACTTTTGAGATTCAAAGTACACTACAATATAATTAAGCACACTTCTTTTTCACAAGCGATGTCAAACCATGCTCTTGAATTTCTTTTTAAAAATCTCACCTTGACTGAACAGTATTGCACACTTGAGATATGCATACTCATTTAGACTCAGGTCGAGACTCCATACTTTGTTCAGGAACATCTTAAGTTTGTACACTTCTGCCAGGGTGGGCGGACAGTCATCTGATTTCTGCTGACCATTCAACAATATGTTTCTAAGGATGCTGACAGCAGGGAAGTCCCACACCTCAAAAGTGATGTGCTCCTGCGCAAGTCCCAGGAGGAAAAGAGGCACCCAGCGGTTCTGAAGAAGGACGAGTCGGTCATTGAGCGGCAGATTTTGAAAGGAAGGTAAGCTCTTCATGAAGTGAATCGTTTTTACTAAGACACCAAAGGCAGCATGACAGGTGGTATGTGGGTTTTTCAAGCACACTAATCGCTCACAGTGACAGCTGTGTGTCTTTAGATAACTGAAGTGTTTAAAGTCACACTTACGGCTTAGGATGCTGAAGAGAATTCCATGAGGATGTTGTTTGCTAAAGTATTTTTTCATTTCCTCTCACGTAATGCCTATCTAATGTGAAGCTGTTGTCATTGTGTGAATGGCCCCAGTTTGAATCCTCAAAGGCTTATTTATAGCAGCTCCTTTAGTATGTGACTAATCTTTAGCCTTGACCTTTCTGAACCCTTACACATCAGACAGACCAAACTATTGAATTTCAAGGAAAAGGTTTGCTCCACGTGGAGACGGTAAGGTTCACGCTCTGGGAGCTGAATCATGGTCTGCACAAGGAAAGGGGTTAATGACATTTATTATCATTATCATTATCATTTATTGCATTAACTCAGCCTGTACCAAGTCACCAAGGACTAATAGAGTCATATTATCTTGGCTTGAGTTTGGGCCCAACGTTCAGTATGTCACTACATAAGAACTGATAATATAATCATAACAGATACGTGTTTTGCTTTTCTTTTTCTTGGAGGTTAATATTATATTAGTGTAAGAGTATTTTATATATATAAATCAGTTAGAGTATCTACTACTGTTTGAAAAGTTTGAAAATTATCAATATACATAATTATTATATCAATGTGTATTATACCCTTTGAGAGTCTGAGATAACAGACTCCATGATTTGTTATCTTAGTCACAGGTTGCACTCTTGGTCATTCACCTCACATTATTATCATATTAATCAGCATTTGTGTTCAGAAGCTGACAAGCCAAGTGAATAGATGATAAGTTAACTAACTATTAACTATTAACTAACATTAACTAACCATGAGCAATACATTTGTTACTGTATTTGTTAATCTTTGTTATTTTTTTGTTAGATCTTTGTTAGAAAATCATATCATGTTTGAAAATAATGCTTTTATTGTTTTTATAGTGCCACTTGAAAGTTTGTGAACCCCTTGCAGAATCTGTGAAAATGTGAAACATTTTAACAAAATAAAAGAGATAATACAAAATGCATGTTATTTTTTATTTAGTACTGTCCTGAGTAAGATATTTTACATAAAAGATGTTTACATATAATTCACAAGACAAAAAATAGCTGAATTTATTAAAATGACCCGGTTCAAAAGTTTGTGAACCATTGATTCTTAATACTGTGTGTGGTTACCTGGATGATCCACGACTGTTTTGTGATGGTTGTTCATGAGTCCCTTGTTTGCTCTGAGCAGTTAAACTGAGCTCTGTTCTTCAGAAAAATCCTCCTGGTCCTGCAGATTCATCAGATTTCCAGCACCTTTTGCATATTTGAACCCTTTCCAGCAGTGACTGTATGATTTTGAGATCCATCTTTTCACACTGAGGACAATTGATGGACTCAAACACAACTATTAAAAAAGGTTCAAACATTCCCTGATGCTCCAGAAGGAAACACGACGCATTAAGAGTCAGGGGGTGAAAACTTTTGAACAGGATGAAGATGTCTAAATTTTTCTTATTTTGTTTAAATATCAGTTTTCTTCATTTAGTACTGCCCTTTGAAAGCAACAGAAAATACCTACATGTTTCCCAGAGACAAATTAGGTACAATTTACCTTGATCTTCAAATTCAAAAAGTTTTCACCCCCCATCTATTAGTGCATCGTGTTTCCTTCTGGAGCATCAGTGAATGTTTGAACCTTTTTTAAAAGTTGTGTTTGAGTCCCTCAGTTGTCCTCAGTGTGAAAAGATGGATCTCAAAATCATACAGTCACTGCTGGAAAGGGTTCAAAAAAATGCTTGAAATCTGAAGAATCTGATAATTATTATCTAATAATTTTCACTGATAAATTATAGGCCTAATTATCAGTATTTGTAAAGTATTCATATATTATGCTATATATTACGCTGCATATTATTCATACATACATTATTACAGCTGACACCACATCATCATCATCATGACCATGTTTTTAATTAACACTTATATAATTATGGTAATTAATTATTATATATTATTTGTACAGTATAAATGTGACCCTGGACCACAAAACCAGTCATAAGTCACACGGGTATATTTGTAGCAATAGCCAACAATTCATTGTATGGGTCAAAATTATCAATTTTTCTTTTAATGCCGAAAATCATTAGGATATTAAGTAAAGATCATGTTCCATGAAGATATTTTGTAAATTTCCTACCGTAAATATATCAAAAATGTATTTTTGTGAGTAGATATGCATTGCTAAGGACTTCATTTGGACAACTTTAAAGGCGATTTTCTCAATATTTTGATTTTTTGCACCCTCAGATTCCAGATTTTCAAATAGTTGTGTCTCAGCCAAATATTGTCATATCCTAACAAACCATACATCAATGGAAAGCTTATTTATTCAGCTTATTTATTTCAGATGATATATAAATCTCAATTTCAAAAAATTGACCCTTATGACTGGTTTTGTGGTCCAGGGTCACAAATGTAGGCTAACTGACAATGTGTTCAAACAAAGTTCACGTGTTCATTGTGCATTTATGGTTTTCCTTTTTCAAAACCATTTCCTGAGCTTAATATAAAGACAATCTCACAACTGTATGCATTATTCTGTCTGTCCGTATATCAGTCTATCAGTGGTCTCTAGAAAGTTCTGCCATATAAAGGTCCTCAGGCCTCATCTGTGCGCTGTAAGAACCGCCTCACCCACTACAGCTTCATAAAACTGTCATCTGATTGGTTTGCGCGTTTGTCCTTCAAATGTATGTGATCTGATTGGTCCTAAAGATTATGTGGGCGGTCTTTGTATCTAGGAAGTCTAGGCAACACATTGGTGTTAGCGTGACTCTTAGCATCACACATAAAATTGTAGTTCTTTAACCTGTTATCGCTATTGAAAATGGGTGATGATGAGGAGAAATTCGATGGGATGTTGCTCGCCATGGCGCAGCAGCATGAAGGAGGAGTGCAGGAGGTAACATGTCAACACATGCAGCTGCATGCTAGCAGCCGAGCTAACTGATGCACGATGACTGGCTCTAATATAAAGTACATCTGTATGTACATTAGTTACGGAGTACTTGGCTGTTTATTAGTGTTGGCTTGGCAAAACAGCACATTAATATGCTGTTATCATTTACATGCACTACTTATATGGGGTATTAGAATGTTGTAACATGTGGAGAACATGGTTTTGTTTTAAAACCTTGTCAGGTGTCTTTTTACACAGTCCTTAAATGTGCCTGTGATGTCAGAAATGCTCACTAGGTTTTTGTAACAGCCATTTTATATTAATAAGGACTGTGAACATGTTACTTTGGTGTATGTCTTATAAGATTGAATAAAAATGACCATCCAACCCATAAACCTGCTTTCTATGATATGCCATTCCAGTGAACATAATATCACTTTTGGTGTCTTCTCTTTTCTTCATCATTATTATTGTTGACAGCTGGTGAACACATTCTTCAGTTTTCTAAGGAGGAAAACAGATTTCTTCACGGGAGGAGAGCCCGGAGCCCCAGAGAAGGTTTTGATTTTAATTGAATTGACTGTCAATTGTACTACTAGCTAAGATTTAATTGAAGCCTTGTCTTCTTTATTTATATTTGAGAATCATTGAATGTTTGTCTTTTTGCATCTTAAAGTCAGCATGAAACAGAAGTTGCAATAGTATTTTGTTTCCTATTGTGACGTATATCCGAGAGAAACCGCTTCACAAGTTCTCAGACAAGTGACAGTGACAGGTTGTCCCATCCTCGTGCCGAAAAACATATCATCAGAGAAGAGATGTCATTGCAAGCGGGAGAGGAATGGTTATTTTGATTAAAGATTACAAGTAAATAAATATTAATATTATATGAATAAATTATTTATAATAAACTGCAATATTTCATTAAAAAAAGAATGGTCAATTTTGATATAATGATGACTTTAAACCCAACAGTTAAACATTTCACATCATTTACTCGCTCAAGTAGTGTCTTTATATATATATATATATAGCATAAGATTTTTAGCAAGATGTCTGAGCTGCACTTTTACATATAATTAAAATCAGTGGCGATTCAGGCTATCAAGCTCCATAAAGATCATAAGAAGCTCAATAACAGTAGTCCATACATTTAGTTTATTTAAGCCATTTTAAATATGAGAAATTGTTTGAAATGGTGTTATTCACATTTTTATTTAGAATTAGAAACCAATGCCATTTTAGAATTTTTCAAAATATTATTTTAAATAATTTTTTGTTTCATGATGAGCAATTACGGAATGTATCTTTATTCTGCATATAAATTTGTGAGCATTTGTTATCCCAATCAATTATTGATCTGCTTTCTTTTTATTCGTCCTATAGCTGGTTAAAGAGGTGTTTGCTCATCACAATCAGCTCGCCCTCAAAGTTCAGAAAGACAAACAGTCCAGACAAGAGAAAGAAAAGAAGGAGAAAGCTGACAGAGCTGCCAAACTGAAGGAAGAGGAGAAAAAGAGGAAGCAGGATGCAGAGGAGCCCAGAATCAAAGAACTCACTGATGAGGAGGCCGAGAGACTCCAGTCACAATTAAATCAAGTGAGAGCATATTACACTTTTATGCCCTGTTTATGTACTAAATTATCTAATACAGTTTATGTATTACTTTATATAATAACAAATATGCATAAACTAACCTTAAAAGGATACTTCATCCAAAAATTTAAATTCTGTCATTTACTCCCAACCCATAAGACTTTGGTTAATCTTTGAAAACAAAAATTAAGATTTTTTTAATGAAACCTGTTTCGAAGATTTATGGGTTTGGAATAACACGTGGGTGATTAAATGATGAGAGAATTTTCAGTTTTGGTTGAACTATATCTTCACCATGTAAGCATCAAATGTGATTTATGAGTAACTTTCACCATTTCTCAGACAAAACAAGAAGAAACGAAAAATTCTGGAGTAGCTGAGAAAATAGACATAGATACATCAGAAAAAGCAAAAGACAAAGACAAAAAAGGGGTAAGTGGAGTTTATATCATTATTAAATGTACTAGTTTAAACCGAAATGATGATGATGTAGTTTTGAGCAGCTCTACATAAATGTCTAATGGTCACTTATGTGTGTATGTCAGTCGGACTCAGAAGGAGAAGAAGATGAAAAGGACAAAGACAAGATAAAACCTAATGCTGGAAACGGAGCAGACCTTTCAAACTACCGGTGGACTCAGACCCTTTCTGAAGTGGATGTGAGTTGTATTTTTTCTGTATTCACTAATTGAACAGAGAGTCAGTCAGTAAGTCACATAGACTGCACATAGGATTACACATGTTTATAATTGGTGATTTTTTTTCAGAAACTGAAATGAAATATTTTCATTTAGCCAAAAACCAAACCAGAATTTTGGTTATTAAGTTTAGGTAATTGAGTAATTGTACTCAGTGTTCTGTTCAGGGTGTCTTGTTCTCAGATGTAAAGTGAAATCAGTAAATTTCTTTGGGCAACGAGCCGCTTCTTGGCATTTCATCCGAACAGTGCTCCCACACTGCATTACTATTTTTAATGATGCACACAAGGTAAAGATCAAAATGTTTTTGAATAAATAACTCAGACCAAAATCAAAAGGAAAAAATATACACAGATTTTACAAGAAAATAAATTTGCATTGTGTAAAATTTTCATGATAATTAAATGGTTAGTGCACCCGAAAATGAAATTTCTGTCATTAATTACTCACCCTCATGTCGTTCCACATCTTCGTTTATCTTCGGAATACAAATTAAGATATTTTTGATGAAATCCAAGAGGTTTTTTTATCCTCAAGAGAAAGCAATGTAATTACCACATTCAAGGTCCAGAAAGGTACTAAAGACATCGTTAAAATAGTCCTTGTGACTACAGTGGTTCAACTTTAATGTTATGAAGCAACCAGAATACTTTTTGTGCGCAAAAACAAAACAAAAGTAACTACTTTCCCTGACAGTCTGCTACACTGTTTACATTGTATAGACAGTGCATTATTGGCCAGCTCCTGCGTCAGCATCACACGCATACATTGTGCTGCTCACATGAACAGCATCGGCCAATTCTGAGCCGGCGTTCTAACATAGAACCTGGAACCGCTGCACTGTCTATACAACATAAACAGCCATTTTTAATGGGAATTGTGGAAAAATGTCTATTAAAATAATTTAACAAAATAATATAATGATAAAAAAACTTAAATGACCCTCTCCCCAATATTTCAACTGTCAAATCCTCTCGCAGCTGGTTGTGCCTTTCGATGTGAGCTTCCGTCTGAAGGGGAAGGATGTGGTGGTGGACATACAGCGGCGTTCCCTGAAGGTCGGATTGAAGGGTCATCCGCCTGTGATTGACGGGCAGCTGTACAATGAGGTGAAAGTGGAGGAGAGCTCTTGGCTTATAGAGGATGGGAAAGTGGTCACGATCCATTTTGAGAAGGTATGGATGAGAACATGCATAGATGGCATTTATGTGAGCTTGTGATATATAACAATGATACATGATACAATGATACATTGTTATACCGGGATGACAAATGATACACGTTTATTTCAGATAAACAAAATGGAGTGGTGGAGCAAGTTAGTGACCACAGACCCTGAGATCAACACCAAGAAAATTTGCCCAGAGAATTCCAAGGTAAGAGCAAACGGTTTCCTAGTCAGGAATATGAGGTTTTTGATCAAGGGTTGATTTCAAACGGCATGTTCAAGGTTGATGAAACTTTGGGATCATTGTGTAGTCTAATAAATATTGCATTTTTATAAGACAAAATGATGGATTGCACCTTCATCCCATGCTGTGTTTTTAAATGGAATCTGCTCAGCTGTCAGATTTGGACGGTGAGACACGCAGTATGGTGGAGAAGATGATGTATGATCAGAGGCAGAAGTCCATGGGGCTGCCCACCTCTGAAGAGCAGAAGAAGCAGGATATCCTGAAGAAGTAAGAATACAGTCAAGTGGTGCAACCAAAAAAAACAAAAACAAACAAACATAAAACCAGAAATTATGTCATAGAGAGACCCTCATGATTGTCTTTTTAAATACGAGATAATTAGATTTTTTTTTTTTTTTAAATGACAGTTCAGGTTGTAAAATGTCGTGCTGCGACTCCCAAAATATATTAATTAATAAATAATTCATGTTAATTTTTTGGTTAAATATATTTTACCTTGAAATAAAAGTTCTTACAATACACTACAATTAAAATGTTTTGTCAGTAAGATTTTTTTTTAAGCAATTAATACTTTTATTCAGCGAGGACATTGATTTGATCAAAAGTGACTGTTTCAAATAAATTCTGTTCTTTTGAACTTTGTTCATTAAAGAATCCTGAAAAAATATCAGGGTTTCCATAAGAAATATTAAGCAGCACAACTCTTGTGCTGTTGTGATGTTTCTCAATTCACCCTTCGCCGGGAGTTTGATTGACAGGCGTTCTGACCAATCATAATGCCGAATCCACCATTTTGTCTGACAAACAAAACAGATTTTATTGATCTACCTGCATTGACACCATTGTATAAGACCTGAACTGAGCTGGATGATGACATCACTGTTTTCTCCAGAGCTGCTGTATAGATAAACGAACTAAATAACTTTTTTTACAACAGAAATGAATCAGCACTATTGGACAGTGACGCTATTTTCTTCTAGAGCTGCTATACAGCCAAAACAAACTTTGTTGCATTATTTTCCTGTTACCACTATAAAGCTGCTTTGAAACAATCTGTGTTGTAAAAAGCGATATATAAATAAAGGCGACTTGACTTGGCAGACAGGAGAGTTAGTAGACTAACGTCAGTGGACTTGAAATTGAAAAATGTGTGTTGACATCTTTTCTTTGAAACATACCTTCTGATGTTCATTCATGTTTATTTCGTGCTATAGCTAGTAGGAAGATGATCGGCTCATGTGCCGCTTGAACTTTTTGGCTCTACAGCAATCTGTCATGACACATTAAAGAGCCACAAAATGGTATTTATTGCTTGAATTTCTTTAAAAAATGGCAAAATTTGAAAGCTAAGACTTTTTTTTTTTATACCAAAAGTAACCTGCTCTGTCTTGTCTGTCGGCGATCTTCACAGGAAAAAAATATATTCAAATAGAAAACAGTACGAGTTATTTATTCTGTAATATATATATATATATATATATATATATATATATCGACCTCAAACCTTTTGAACGTCCTGTAAATAAGTCCATTCTGTATTTTTAAAGTTGAAGCTACTCTTCTGAATTCATTAATGTTCTTCCATGTGTTTGCAGGTTCATGGCTCAGCATCCCGAGATGGACTTCTCTAAAGCCAAGTTCAGCTGAGAGCCGTTTGTGCTGCATGAATGAACCTCTGAATGATCATCACTGTACATGTGACCCAAGGTTACCCTTCTGTTCTGCTCACCTGATCAGTTAGACGAGTTTGTGTTTGGGTTTAAAAGTGTTCAACTAACAATTTCACTGTTGTGATGATGAAAGTATCATAGACCATGTCTTGCTTTTTTTTTTTTTTTTGTCTTTTTGTCTTTTTTTTTAAATAAATAATTTCAAACCTTACCTATTTGTGTAACTTCAACTCTTAAAGTCTCGAAAATCACGGTTTTATAAATGTCCAGTTGCACTTTATTTTACATTATGTGCACTTGCATGTACTTACAGTGTACTTGCCTAAGGAAGTACTGGGTAATATAAGGTAACTACAGGGGTTAAGGTTAGGTTCAGGGTTAGTACCTTGTTATTACCCAGTTATTGCAATTACTATAATAAGGTCTTAGTATATACAAGGGGAACAGGACTGTAAAATAAAATGCTACCAAATGTTTTGTTAAGTCACATGTATACAAATTGCTGGTTAGAGCGCCACATTTTTTCCAGTGGTAACCTGGAATAAGTTGATCCTGTTTCATAGAGTTTTTAGAGTTAATGTCTAATGAAATAACTTTCTGATTAGTGAATCTGAATAGTTAATCAAGTGTGATTAGGATGAGCCTGATGAAAACTTTTCTTGCTTTAACAGTTATGAATTTAGCATACATTTTTATACAAGTTGACCAGATTATTGCAAATTTAACACTATATTTACACTATATTAACGCTATAATTACAAACTAGTGATTAGTCAAGTGCTCTCTGTCCCTAAGAAATATGAAGGTTGCTAAAAAAAAAAATACAGTATGAATTTTAAGTAGTTTTCTGAAAGTTAATAATTTTTCTTCTAATTAATGATTTGATTACCTTAAATTTGAATTTTAAAACATTTTAATTTTTTTATTAAGTTTTTACCGATATACTAATATTATTTACTGATGTGTAAAACGGTGTCATGGTTGTCTAATTCACCTCAAGCAACACAAGGGGGCAGTGTTGGCAAATGATCATATAGACTGGTTTAAAATACTGGCTGTTTTTGTGGGAAACTGCAAATTGTTTTTCTTCTCCTGACCATCAGGTGGCGGCATTGAACCCTCACGTTTTCAACTCACCTTACAAATTTTACCATGGTAATTATGGTCACCGTTACTTACTTTACAAGCTGTTACTTATAATATTTACTACTGTAAAATATAAATATATATTTTTTTATTAATTTTAATCGTGGTGGCTAATAATAAATTACCACAGTTTTACTGTAGTAATCAGAACTGTGGTAGAAACTGGCCTTAGAGACCCTAAAAATAATAGTAAATTCCAAATTAATCTATTATTTTCCCATCATTTTCTTTAAACAGTTCCTCTGACCTATTTAAATGCAGATATTAATGAAGCTTTAACCACCCTTTTTTGCACCACAAAAAGGACAAGCATTATTATCAACACTAACAGTCTTTCTTTTTGGGATCACTTTGGCCCCGGCAAGAGCAAATCACCAATCTGAGAATCTTAACCTGAAATATGACATATTTTCCATATTTCATGTTTGGGACCTTCTTCTTCTTTTTTCTTTTTCTTCTTCTTCTTTAGAAACAATTTGTTCTTTAGAAAAGCCAGATGGGGGTTATTGTTTTCACAATATTTTGGGAGTGTTGTCACTTTTTTAATATCATATATTTTGTATGCATATATATATAATATATATATATATATATATATATATAATTTATTTATTTATTTATCATTTCAGAAGTAGGTGCTGATAATGTATTTCAAATACTGATTCCTTCAGAGCAAAATAACAGATCAGACCTTCCTCTGACATCCTTGCTATCACATTTGTAGTAGTTATTCCTCACCCAGGCTTGATTGTATATTTTGTATCACTGCTAATGGTTGGGAGCAGAGTGTGCAGTTTGTTAACAACTCTCTTGGACATCGTGTGGCTGTCTATAGCTTTAGTGGCGGCCTTCATCATGATGGTGAGAGTGTCAGTTACCATCTTACTCGTGCCTGTCAGTTGCATTAGCTCGTGCAAACTAGCAAGTGTTTGTTGTATGTGAAATGGCACATATGTTTCCTAAAACTTAATAGTAACTTTGCCTCTTGTAGGCAGTTTCACAGCTCAATTGTCAAAATGGTAGACAAACATTTCATGATGTTTAGCACAACCACAACATTTTATTTTATTTTATTTTTTATTTGAAGCAGACAAATCATTTAGTGCTGCTAATTTAGACAGCTTCGAAAACTTCTTCATAATTCTCTTTTGTCTATAAACTGATTTATTATATTTATTGTATCCAGAAAAAAAGTAACACTTTTCAGTAATGTTAACAGTTTCTTAACAATAGTTATTGCATAAATTTGTAATAGGTTAATGTTGTGAATGCTATTGTTATATAAATAAAATATTGTTCATTGTTAATTCATATTTGATAAGAATACATTAACAAAATGTTAATTTGTACAATGTGAAATTTTAAAATGAATTAGTAACATTTTAAATCATTGTTTTAATAATCTTTTGTCATACTTCAAAGAAGTACACTTATTTTGATGTGTTGACTAACATACTAAAGCTCATGTAAAGTGCTTGATTATAATTTTAACTGTAGTCTGTTATTCAGTATTACATTTCAAGTTAATATATTTTAAATGTGCTGAATTGCAACTTCATTATTACAAATGTGTAATTACAAATATATTCAAATAAATGACAATATAGAGAAGATATTCAATTATATTTAGTTTTCCATAAATGCTTGTTAGTACATTCGGCAGTACACTTATTTGAAACCACAATATTTGAAAGCCAATAGAAGTAATTATAAAGTTACATAAAAAATATAAGTAATGTTTAGCTAACTGCATTATATATAAATTTACTTTAATACTTTTCCATTTAATTGCAGTTAGCATGCTATTACAACTGAAAAAATTACATTTAGTTTGCTATATGTAGTATATTTAGAAGTATTCTTTTAACCCTCTGGTGTAGTTTGGTCATTTTTGACCGAAAAGTTTTACTTTTTTTTTTTTTTTTTTTTTTTTTTTTTTAACTTCATCAGAAACTTGTAGCGTTTTTGGCACTCACTATGTGAACACCCCCACCCACCCAAAAAAAAAAAAAAAAATTTATGGACAGGATTCGAAAAGGTTAAATGGTCCTGGGAAAAAAAGTCACACTTGTATTGTAAGCTTATTTTTTGGGATATCAACCTCAAATCTGGAACACAACTTGTTTAGATTCATGGCTTTGATATTCTCTGTTTGTTTTGGAAAATATATGTTTCATACAAAATTTAAAAATAATATTTTTGTGCATTTTTCGTAATAATAAACTTAAATTTCTATAACATTTTTCTTTTCTTTTTTTAACTTTTTGACTTCAGCAATAATCTGTGTTTTCTTTAAAAAGAGACCAAAAATGAGTCTTGGAAATTTCATTTTCAGGTCTATGCTCAAAAAGTGGTTAACAGGTAATAAATGGATCATAACTATTCCATAAATATAATTTAGTACCATAAAATTCCCTGAAAATACAAAATATTAAATAAAAAAAACATTATCGAACTAAAATTATTGTACATTAATTTCACTGAAATTAAAAAAAGGGCACTTCCACGTAAGCAGCACCAGAGGGTTAAGTATATTATTTCTGTAATAAAAGTATGTTACAGTGTACTTTTTCACAGGGGTTGTCTTGATAATTTGATGAGAAGTGTTTGAGTTTGTAAGATCTTATGATTACAGATTTTTCTCAGGCAAAAAATAAGCAGCCCCAAGCAAAGGTTCCCATTTGATCTCCATTTAATCTCATTGTTGTCCAGGAGGATTGACAGAAATATAAAGGTGATCTGATTTATGATTTTTCATCAGTTATTTTGAGAGAAGCGTTGCCATCTACTTCATGATGCAGCTGTAATGTTTTCTTCCAGAATGCTCCATCTCTGTTGGTGGGTGTAGTTGTGAGCTGGCCGGGGGTGAAGATTCGGGACAGAGAGCTGGAGGTTGCTCAGCTGACAGCTATGTCTCACCCAGGTACGAGAATTTCTTCATTAACGAAGGCACACAGACATCAGAGGGCGAAGTGGGTTTGTGTGGGGGTGAAAGGCAAGAGAGATGATGGGCAAACACAGCACCACGACGGGCCGCTCCAGACTTGATGACTTGTTTTTGGCAGCAGGGACCCATAACTCATCCACAAGTCCTCGCATTCAGACTCACCATTATAACCCAAGTGTTTACCCAGTCATGCACTCACTCTGTACTGACTGCACCGATACCGGGAAATAGAAGATGCATTGGCATTGTTGATGGAAAACAAGGTCCCTATGGATGCTGTTATCCTGTCCCTTGGGAAAATCATGTAATATTATATTTAGAACATGGACTGAAACTCATCACAAGCAGATTATATTTCCATTATATATTTACTTAAAATACTATTTCAGTATATTTCTTAAGGCCCTTTAATAGTTTCCATTCATATGAAACATGATTGCCCTGTGTCTCCAAGTGCTATTGTCAATTCATGAACAAATGAAATATCTCAATTTAGATTTGTTTTGTAAATTCTCTTTTGTCTTAAACCATTCATTCATGTCTCAAACCATTTTAATCACTCTGTTAGTACATACTAACAGCAGCTATGACATGTTTATGTCGCATTTTAAGGTTAATTGAACTAGAAAAACCTAAAAAGTCTCAAGTCTCAGTTTTGATTTGGGATCGTTTGACATTTCTGTCCACATTTCTGTTCATGTTTGCTGCCACCAGTATTGCTTTCCACCATGTTAGTATATACTAATGACAGCTTTAATAAATATATTTCCTTTTCGTTTTTGGGGGGATCGTTTGACATTTTATCATCATATTCTTGTCCCACTCATTCAAATTTCATCCTGTTATGCCAAATTTAATGTGGTGTGAATTCATTTACATAAATAAATAAAATAAAACTTCAATATCAGTTAATCAGCTTCAATTAAATCACAATCCTCTTAGGATCCTCCCTGTTGAATGCTTTTCATTGGGAAAATACACTTATTACAATGCTTTTTTGTCATAAAATGCATTCATAATGCATTCTGCACAAGTCCCCAATAGTCAATAATTTTATCCCTTAAAGGTGCAATATGTAATATTTTTGCAAATTAAATTGAAAATATCTAAAAACCACTAGGCCATTGTTATATATTTTGTTCACTTGAGTACTTACAATATCCAAATGTTTCCAACTATTTGTAAATCGTGAGAAAATTGCAATTTTAACCAAGGCTCCGGGACGTGTGAGGAGTCGCCTGTCAATTGGGTCATACCCGCGTTAACCCTTGCCTCGGTTTCCGGTTTTATTTTGTAGAAACCATGGAAACACCAAAGACGCTTTAATATATTACACTTTTTAATAGACAAGGGAACAACTTTTTTGATATATTTATAGACAGAAAACTAATTGTTGTTATATAGCTCAACACGTTTAGTCTTATTGTTTAAATCTAATTTTCTTGATTTTTTGCGAGTACCATGCTTTACCATGCCTCAGAGAAAAACACTATTTTGTCAAGTAGCTAACATAGCATAATCAGATGCAGCTTTATTTTTAGTAACAGTAATACAGAATTTTCTCCATCATACAATACGTTTTAAAATGAATTGCATGCCATTTATCAACACAGGCCATCCAGCATTTAATATGATATTCTAAAATCGATCTATCTTACTGCATTGTGCAACAAGTGTCTCACAGCAGCAGCCGAGCGAACGCACAGAGTAACGTTATAACATCATTTTCAACACACTCAAATGTATCTAATATGATAAACAGAGCTGCGTTACCTCATACTCATACCGGAAAAGCGGAAGCGGCGCCAGCGACTGTGTCATAATGAAAGTTCCGCTGCTCATGGCGCGTGTTGCGCAATCGCTCCAGCGGCTTCGTTCAGCTCCCACAACACTCGGTCCTGCTCTGTTTCATACTACAATAACGTTAATAATCGCATCCATGAACATGATTTCTGTCCTGTCCCTATTCTTTTGCACCGTCCGTTGAGGTGAAGACCACATGTCCCAAGATTCCGCGTTCAAACTTGGCGTCATCAAGCTACGCCTTTGTTTTGAATAGGCCTCTAGCGAACAAAATTTTTACATATTGCACCTTTAAAACTCTTCTTTGATCACCAAAATGACATATTTAAAACGATTTTCCTGAGAAAAAAAATGTCTTCATGCCTTAAAATAGTTTAAATGTAACTCTATATCCTTGCTTCATTTAGTATACTAGAACCATGAATATGCAAATTAGCCCCGCCTCCACTCACTCACGCCAGCTGAGAGATCCACTCAGTCAGCTTTACTGTAGGCTACTAAACGCTGCACAATGGCAAGTGAAAATACTGGTTTATTTCAGCCATACAGTATGTTTGAACCAGAAACTGATTCAGAAGAAGTGGAAGATTGAATTATACAGGCTTGTCTACTAAGTCGATGTATCAGAATGGTTTTATGTATCGCTCTTTACAACTTCGGACACATAACACTAATTAATATGATTAGCCTTTTGCTTGACTATGTTATCAAACAGCTAATAATGTGTTGCTAATGTTACACAAACCATGTTCGCTAACCACCGTTCGCTATCTCACAGTCAGACAGCTGCCTTCTAAAAATCAGCATCCTTAGAAATAGAAAGCATCCAGAGAGAGTTGGTAGAGGCAGGCATATTTCATCATAACATAATTCACCCGCTATATTGCTAAATGTACACAATTTTTCATATCAACAGACAAATATTCCAGGATGACCTGGCTTCTCTTGAGACTCCCCTGTTTCGCAGCATAGTAATGATATGCTAAAGACTGCTGGCACGTTGACATGATTAGTTACAAGGTAGTTTGTGACATAAGAAACACTTTTGATTTCAGTCTTTGGCTCACTGCAGTTTTAAAGAGAAAATACTCAGCAATGGTTTCGACTTATGAATTTGCACATGGTTTGTCTTAAAGTATGTTAAAAACACCACATAGACATATAAACAACATTAAAAACCTGATTTTCACCACAGGGGGACTTTGAATCAGCATACGATTTTTGAATTCCCAGTGGAACATCCCCTTGGAATTACAAGGTTCTATCTGACATTTTTGCCAAAACTGAGTTATTTACATATTCTTATTCTGTGACAACTTATTTACATTGTTTTTTTTTAATGTTGTGTATATTTTGGGACTTTTTTATTTAGAAAACAAAAAGGCTTTATCTACAAAGTCAAATGGAATGCAAAAACTTCTAAGCTCAATATCTCAAAACTTCTCAGAATGCAGATAGAACCTTATAATTCCAAGGGGGCTGTTAAGTCTGGTTGTTAAGTCTGACGTCACGCGGCAGCGCTTCTGGGTCCAAACGCTCTATTTCATACCACAAGAAAACAACAAACAGTGCTAATATACACACACGATGTGGTGTAATACTACCAAAAAATTATAATCTTAACCTTTATCTCCATACCAAAATCCCAGATGGACAGACAGTGATTAATCTTTTATAAATCGTTCAAATATTAATGTCTGTGACGCTGTGAGCACGGAGACTGTTGTGTAGACTGTAAGTATTTTAAATGTTTAACTTTTTAAATGTTAAATGTTTAATATGAATAAATAGCGCTCATAAACGGCCGTCGAGATGGCATTCTCAAGTGAAACGAGTCGAGGCTTGGACCCAGAAAGGCGTTATTTACGTCACGACTTAACAAGTGGATATGCTTATAAAACTTGTGACATAACTTAATATTTTTCAACTAAAAACATATCGTATCTGATAATAACTTCTTTTTAACAAATTAATGCGCAATAAACAAAGTTTTGAATGTTACCATGTTATTACCATGATATTACCACATTTGCAAAATCTTTAAAATTTGAAAACATTTTATGAACTACAGACAAACAACATTAATGCAAAAAAAAAAAAAAGTTGCGTCACTGAAATTTATAAGAACATATAATCTGAGAATTACCAGTATTAACTGCAATGAAATCAATGGTTTTTCAAGCTGCAATTGTTAATCAGTAGATCACGCAGTCCCAAATGTGTGTGTGTGAGAGATATTAGAAGGATGCTAAAAATATTATATAAAAGTCATTTTGAGGCAAATCTAACCAAAGTCCCTTTCAAGAAAAGTCTGTTCACTCGGCGGCCATATTTGCAACGCCTCCGGGCAGCTATTTCGGCATCCAATACCAAGTCCTATCTATTTGAATGGGGGAATCCTGAAATCTCAAAAACTGCTTGGCGAACTTACAATTAAATAACATATTTCAAATCAGCAACAAAATCTGACATGAACTGTCCCATAAATGTTGTTTCTTATGCTCAAATAGTGTTTAAAAATCTTATTTTTCAGGCTAGATGAGCCAATGCGCATGTGCAGTCCTAAGCACGAATCTCGGGAGCCTCTAACGGCAGCTACAGTGACACAATGACTTTATCAATCAGCGATTGGCTCTTTTACTTAGAAGGCGGGATGTATTCCGCCATATTGCGCGTTGCAGTTTCTCCCATTCATAAATAATAGGAGTGGACCGTCTTTCTATATCTATAGTCTTTGATCTAACTCATAGTTTAAAAAAAATTTGCATAACATCATGTCTAAAAAAAAAAAAAAAAAAGCGTTAGGCTAATGTCTTTTAAATAATCTAAAATAACTAACTAAATAAATAAATAATGTGTAATTTAATAGTCTTGGCTTATTTTCACAGTTTGCTTCCTGTACTAAAAACTATGCTTTTTTTTTAAGTTGTTATATATCTCTTTTGAGTCAAAAAAGAGATAGTTAGCTGTAAGTTGTATGAATGACTGAACAGTGTCTGTCATTCATATAACTTACAACTAACTAAATACATCTGATGTATTTACTTTTATATTCAAGCCTTTACTTCAACTCTGTGCCACATTCCACTATCATTTATTAGCTGATTAAATTAAAAACTCTTGAATTCAACCAGTTGTTTAACAATTTACAATAAATGTACAGTATCTTTCTGCTGATGTAGGCACCACCTACAAAAAAAATAACCCACATCAATAGCCATCTCAGAGAACGACTGCCTAATGTATCATAAACACATAATTCTCAATACCCACCCTCTCAGTAACATGCAATGTTAGCAGTGTTAACAAGCAAACTCAAGACTGGTGAGGTCCATATGGGTAAAGCGAGCAGCAATGGAAAACAACAAATAGCACACTTCAGAACACAATTATCTCATTTGTCCTCACAGTGAGGGGTCCTATAGGCCTTCCTTTCCTCACCTGTGTGCCGAGCACACTTTGAAGAGCGTATTTAAAAGACACACTTGCCAGGAAGACAGAGACCCAATGAAGCTGTTATTAACGAGGATCAACACAGGCAGGCTGCCATATGTGTGTTTGAGTGTTTGTGTGTGTTTAGGATGTTATGAGTGTGCAGACAAACCACACAGACAAAGAGCTCAGTCAGAGAGCTAGAAATACTCATCTCTGATCAGTGCAAGTGGCATTTAAAGGGTTAGTTCACCCAAAAATGAAAATAATGTCATTTATTACTCACCCTCATGCCGTTCCACACCCGTAAGACCTTCGTTCATCTTCGAAACACAAATTAAGATATTTTTGTTGAAATCCGATGGATCATGAAGCTTCGGAGCGTTATGAATCTTTTGTGTCGAATCATGATTCGGATCATGTGTCAAACCGCCAAACTGCTGAAATCACGTGACTTTGGCATTCCAAACCGCTGATTCAACACAAAAGATTCATAACGCTCTGAAGCTTCCTGAAGCAGTGTTTTGAAATCGGCCATCACTATATAAGTCGTTATTTTGTTTTTTTTGGCGCACCAAAATATTCTCGTCACTTTATAATATTAATATTGAACCATTGTACTCACATGAACTGATTTAAATATGTTTTTAGTACATTAATGGATCTTGAGAGAGGAAATGTCATTGCTGGCTATGCAGGCCTCACTGAGCCATCGGATTTCAACAAAAATATCTTAATTTGCGTTCCGAAGATTAACGAAGGTCTTACGGGTGTGGAACGGCATGAGGGTGAGTAATAAATGACATTATTTTCATTTTTGGGTGAACTAACCCTTTAGAGAAACACCTGTGGTTGCTCTATAGTACACCTGTGTGAACTTGAGGAGAAATTACTTCATACATCCACTAAAAATCACATGGATGCCAGTTAAAAGCTTAGCAAAAATGGATTGGAAAATTAATGTTAGTTGTAAGACGCTAGCAGCATTTGAAGGCAGATGATGTTAGCTTGATATTTTGTTTTATAATGAAGTGTCTGTATTGTTTTTGGAGCCACTGTATTTCATATTTACATTCATAATGCACATAAATGTAACTTACTACCACAAGTTCCTTCCTCACTGGAACAATGGTGACATCTCATTTATCGCATCTTCTGGCAATCAAGTCTACATATTTTTGTGTTATCAAGCCAGATCTTTATCGCCTAAGCCCACCTCATCCATCATTGTACATTTTTGATGTTTTAAAGTCTAAATTAATAGATGGCTGATGCTCATGATGTTTTTTAAACCCTGCTAATGCATTCAGGTCCTTGTTGACCCGGAAGAGATAGTTCATAGTTTTACGAAAATGAAACTTTGGATATGTGATAAGACTCTTAAAATACACATCATTTATTTATTTATTTCAGATTTTTTTTTTAAATAAAAAATGCAAGAGATATAACCATTCAAACTACATTGTCAGAATTTCTTCATAAATGCATTGAAAAACCAGTGCATTATGTAAAAGTGCTTATACAACAGTCTGTAGCTTATACAATTTACAAAGTGCTTTTCAGGGCTGCATTCTGTGAGAGTTTCCACCTCCACACAGTACAGACAGAGATCTGTTTAGAAACTTTCATGGGTTGTGCTCTTTACTCTGGGAACACACACCATGGCTGCTCTTCCAGCTGCCTGTCACATTGCTCCTTCATTATTGTTTGCCTGTGGCCCTGTGACCCTCCAGGCTTCATTTACGCCCAAGTGTTGAGTGCTCAATCACGGCCCCAGACCGCCAATCTCCAGTGCTGTCAATGAGCAGTGACATTACCAACAGTCACGCCACAGCTCATGCGGAGAACGTTTATGACATGTTCTTAATTTCAGTTTATGAGAGATTTTAATCCTGATAACCTGATAAAACACAGCTTTAAAATAAGAATAAAATACTAAAACCAATACACTACTATTACCCCTACTATACTACTACTACTACTTATTATTATTATTATTATTATTATTATTGCTAATATCATAATTTAAACAAAGCTTTAAATAATAATAATAACAAAATATCAATAGCAATGCACTAACATTACCACTACTACTACAACTACTATTTATAACACTACTACTAATAATAATAATAATTATTATTATTGTAATTATTATTATTTTTGCTATTATTATAATTTAAACAAAGCTTTAAAAAATAATAATAATAAAATACTAATACCAATACACTAACATTACCACTAATACTTACTACTATTATTACTACTACTACTTATAAATTAATAATAATAATTATTATTATTATTATTTTTATTATTATTATTAACACAACATTAATACTAATAAACACTATAGTAATAGTACATAATAATAAAAAAAATGATTATTTCTATTATTATTAACACAGTGTTAATACTAATAAACACTATATTAATAGTACAAAATATACCACTACTACTATTTATTTATTAATTTGTTTGTTTGTTTATGCAAGCTTTGTTTTTATTAGGTCAGTCCCTGAATTAAAATATATCTGAGAGACTTCCAACAATATACATAAAAGAAGTATGACACAAATATAAGAAGACAAATGAAGTTCAAAAGTAAATGAATCTCTAACAATATTAATGTTGATCCAGAAAGAGAGAATGTGTGTGTGTCTCTTCCCATTTAGAATATTAAAGGGTTAGTTCACCTAAAAGTGAAATTTCTGTCATTAATTACTCATCCTCATGTCGTTCCACACCTGTAAGACCTTCGTTCATCTTCTTAACACAAATTAAAATATTTCTGATGAAATCTAAGAGATCTCTGACTCCTCCATAGACAGCAATTTAACCACCGTCAAGGCCAGAAAGGTACTAAAGAATTTTATGAAGCGACGAGAATACTTTTTGTGTGCAAAAACAGAACAAAATGTCAAATTAACATGCATCGTGCTGCTCATATGTACAGCGTTGGCCAATACTGAGCTGGCGTTCAGACGTAAACATGGAAGCGCTGCACTGTGCTTACTGCGTCACCTGCGTAGGAGACTGACATGGAAGAGAAGAGATTGTTGAATAAATCCGTGTTTACGTCCGAACGCCAGCTTAGTGCTGGCCAACGCTGTACATGTGAGCAGCACGATGCATGTGAATTTGACATTTTGTTCTGTTTTTGTGCACAAAAAGTATTCTTGTCGCTTCATAAAATTAAGGTTGAACCACTGTAGTCACATGGACTATTTTAAAAATGTCTTTAGTTCCTTTCTGGGCCTTGACAGTGGTAATTAAATTGCTGTCTATGGAGGCGTCAGAGGGCTCTCGGATTTCATCAAATATATCTTAATTTGTGTTACAAAGATGAACGAAGGTCTTACGGGTTTGGAACGACATGAGGGTGACTAATCCTTTCAGTTATTGTTTTTAGGTTTTGCCATTTTAATTCTCTCATTTGTGTCAGGATCAGTCGATTTTTTTCTTTTCTTTTTTGAAATGTGTTGACCATGTGTCACACAGAACTGCAGATTCTAACAAAGCGCTGTGAGAGATTGTGAAGCCCATCACATTGCTCTGTATCTCACGGCCTGACATCTCTCTATTACAGCATTCACTGAGCCCAGACTTCATTTCACACAAACCTGCTGCTGCA
The DNA here is from genome assembly GCF_019924925.1 of Ctenopharyngodon idella. NCBI lineage: Eukaryota > Metazoa > Chordata > Actinopteri > Cypriniformes > Xenocyprididae > Ctenopharyngodon > Ctenopharyngodon idella. Next base: position 2,575,363 of record NC_067238.1, read on the forward strand.
CTATCATCAGCGCTCATCTAAACTCACAACCTTTCCCTGAATTTAAGGATCATCTTCCACCTGCTGTCCAATTGCTTCAAACTGCCTCACTGATGTGGCTCCAGATCAAAATGTTCAACAATACACATGAAATAATAGGACAGTATGACTTTAAGTGATTAGACAAAGACCTGAAAGACCTTGTATGTTATCAGATTATTCATGTATAATGCCTAATTTATGATAAATGCTCAAATTTGTTTTAAACAAGCAAATATTTAAAATCTCCCACCAATACTCATCTGTTTCATAGGAAACAACCATTAAAACCAATTATCAGTTAGGACATTATTATTGCTATTTCATGAGTTGTTATCATAACATTTTTTCTTTTGTTAAATCAACTTAGATAATTAATGTAGTTCAGCTAACATAATATTTTGAGTTTCTGTTGATTAAACCAATCGCCTTCATAGGATTAACTCATATTTTTAATTTCAGTGAACTCAAAATTTTAAGGCAACTTAGTTTTTTTAAGTTAAACCAACAAATTTTTATTGTGACACCCTTTTAAAATGATCAATTGATATTTTAATAATTATAGCAGTGTGTTATTTTTTGTTCCTTACAATGTCAAGATTTGTGCGTAAAAGTCCCTTTTGAATAAACCAAATGTTAATAATACGACAAATAAGTAAGTAAAGACCACTGGCAAGTGTTTGACAGGGAAAAAAAAGAAATTTAATTTATTATTAAAATGACATAAATAAAACTCACAAAGAGTCCAACAAATACAAATAGATAGATATGTACAAATGATTTCTCTATAGGACGGATTGCAGACATAACTACAGGGTCACTTTTTTTTAAAACCGTTTTCACCATTTTAAACTAAACAGCAAAGTCTGTCTTTCTCTTGTTGTACAGAAAGCACAGGTAAGACTGTTACAGTTACATACTGTAATACAATGAAAATGGTCGTTAATTTCTATTTATTTACACACATATACATTTTAGTGAGTCAACAGCACGATTTGGTCTTATTAATCTTTTAGATAATATAATAAAGAATAAACACCATAATTGGCCCCATTTTTTGGCAGATGATGGTTTTTGTAAATATAGATACTCTACGATTAAGTGATTGTCTTTTATCCGATCTTGATTGTGTTATCGCATACCACAATATCATACGCGTGATTTTTTTTTAAATGGACCCGTTTTCTGATTGTCAAAACGGCGAGAAGCTCTTCTAGATTTCCTCTGGAAGTAGGCCAGCCTTTGTAGGATCTTCACCTCAGATCAAGTCCCATATTGCACCATCAGTCACAGAGTCTCAGTTGGAATTAAAGCAGGCGCTTCATCTGGAACTCAGTAGCTCTGTGCCACCGGCGCCCAGGATGCTGTAAGCCTGGCGATAGAGCTCTCAAACTGGGCATCTCCCACACCAACCTCGCTCAGGCCTGGATCATACATAGAGGAGGGAGAGGACACGGGCAGAGAAGAGGTCAGCCCAGAATAGGACACCGAAGAACCGCGCAGGAACTGAGACGTCAGGCCGCCCGTGATGGACCCTGATGCTGAGCCCGATGGGGTGAGGGTCGTCCCCGCAACGGACCACAAGCTTGGGTACTGGCTATAAATGTATAAAGTACATGGTTAGTTAGTGAATCCATTGGTCAGTCGTTGTTATTTATACAAAAATTAAGAAAGATCATTGTTTATGTGTAGAAAGTACCGACCTGGTGTTCGAGGTAGTGTTGGTGGTGTGGGCCAGGGTGCCCATGCCGCTGGAGTTGGGTATCTGCAGGGCTGACCAGCTATCATGAGAAGCAAGACTTCCTGAAGAGTTGTCCATGTAGTTATCTAAAAGCAAAATACAAGTAAAGTAAATAAATGGAAAGGAATAGATTGAAATACACAATAAAACACTTTCTGGGTGAGAGAAACTGCTGTGAATGACAATGTTACTGTGGACTGAGTTTTAACTATAAAAGGTTTCAAGTCTGCCAATTTCATTTTTCAGCTGCACACCCTCAGAAACCAACTACTTCATCAATATAATCAAAGACCATCCGTCCCACTTTATATTAAGTATACTATGTACTAATATTCACATACAATGCACTTATTGTGTACATGCATGTTTTTACATGGTACTTATATTTTAAAAAATACCTGCATGTAATTAAATACTTCATTTTAATACAAAGTATATTTCTTTTTCTTGTCATTACTTGTTTAGTATATAAGGCTTTGCCAATAAAGTACTTCAAGCTGAACTGAACTGAATGAATTTGCTCTTACTGGTGGTAGTGCTGCGGTGGGGGTAATGGCTGGGATACGGAGCGGCTCTGTGGTTCCTCAGGCTGGAGTATCTCTCACAGTATGAGCCGGAGGAGTGAACAGGGGCCCCACTGAACTGAGGAGGGCTGCTGCTGGGGCCCATAGGTCCGTTACTGGGCAGGAACCAGCCACCAACTGTTGGAGGAAGACACAAATGTTAAATATGCTATAAGACAATGTTTGAGGGGAAGATTTAGTTGTTTATAAAGTTCATTTGAGTGTTGGTTCACTTACGTTGTGAGTATCCAGATTGCTGATTGTCAGTGCTGTGGTCAGGGACTTCCTTGTGGTCACTTCTGTTGACATGACAACAAAAATTTCTCAGTTGTATTCATATACATCGATTTATCAAAACAGTAACTGAATGGCTTTTAAAAAGAAATTATGTCTAGTAATTGTATTTTTTCTTGTACCTTTCTTTGGCATCCAGGAATGCTTTGGCAAATGGGTTGTGCTTGATCTTCAGAGCTGTAATCTGAGTAATAATTCAGGATTAATGAATATACAGGAAAATGTTCAATTAATGCAACATTTTGAAGGTTTAGGATGTATCTCAGGCATTGTTTAACAAACACTTACCTCTTCATTCTGATAAGCTGTGACTGCAATAAACTGGGTCTCAGGAAAAGACTGACTGCTGATCATTTTCTGAATCCCACCGACTTTCACTATGTGAATCCTGGGTTCATATTTGTGCAAAGAGTTCAACATAATCTAAAGCAGAAGAAGACATTATTGTTTTCATTAGTAATTTCATAAATATTGAATATAATTTAAAAAAAATAATTAAATTAAACAAAATAATATTTAAAATATTTGAAAATATTTAACTCTTAACAAAAACTGTGTACTTTTACTGTAAACTTTTTTTTATTATTTATTTATTTCACCATTAAGAACTAAAGATTTCCTTTACCTGTCCTCCTCCATTGAGTTTATTGGAGAGTTTGACTTTGCTGAAAGAGACGGGCGCTTTCATCCAGTGCGCGCCGAAGTTGGGTGAGTCTGGATGGATGTAGACGCAGCTCGGACTCTGAGGTTCGGGTTTCCCGCCAGGCACCCATTCGCCGTTCACATATTTCCACCGGTTATTATCGGCCGCCACGAAGTCGAGCAGGACCGAGTACATTGCGTTGGGGTCCAGGCCGGTGACACTGGCTCTGAGCACGGGAAACATTCGCCTAAAAAACGAGACAAAGATTTGTCAGAACATTTTAATAGTATTCAAACTTAATGAACTCGACAAGAATAACGTTACTTATTATCGCGACAAGAATAGGCCTACTTATTGTCGCGAAAAAACTAGAACGCTACTTAACGACCGAGTCGTAACCATAGCAACGCTACTGAAACTTTTTTTTAGCTATGAATTACTACTGACAATGTCTAGCGTAACTTCAGGAACCATTTTCATGACTTTTTTTCATAACGTTATTTACGTTATTATAATTCAGTGAATTCTATTAACGGCTGTCAAATCTCAACATACCTTCCAGTCTTAGTGACAATCATTTCATTGGTAAGTTCTTTAAATTTGGTCCACAACTCCGCGTCTTCAAGGGAAAGTTTAATATCCCGCTCGGACGCGTCGCCTTTCTCGCTGCCCTTCTGAAACTCGCTCTCCACGGCGCTCAGAAGGTGGTCCAGGCGCTGATCGGGACTTGAGGAAGACATATTTCCGATAAAATAAACCTTGAGTAAAGTCCGAAATCACCAAATCCCGTTGGGTTACGATGCTTTGACAGCACGTTTCAATCTGCCCTTTTAACGCGCCCGGAGCCTTTTTAAAGGCCCGATACTGAGCTCCTGCTGTTACGGGGCGTGACCCGGAGCGCGAGACCAGGCCCATCGCACCCTAATAGCGCCCGATAATTTGTCGCCACAAAACGGAAAGTATTCTTGACATACATAGTGGCACATTACAAAGTGTTAAAGTGCTTGAAGGAAGTCTACACTCACTGAAAAATGTTTAAGATACAGGCCTTTGTGTAAAATAATAATAATGAAATAAAAAATAAAATGACATCATTAAGAAACTAAGCACAACTTAAGCTATTATACTGGACTATAATAATTCATTAATTTAATGTTTTTAAATCTGCGACTTTGTTTTTCGCTTTTTATTTAGACTACTTTACACACTTTTAGGCTTACTTGTTCTGCCTTTTATTGTGACTAGCCTACTGTTATTATTAAATAGCCTAGTTTAAATGCATTTCTTATTTTTATATAGGCCTATCTGTATTATTATTATTATTATTATTAGAATTATTTTAATTGAAACATTGACCCAAATGCTCGTTTTATAAGAACATAGGAGCCTATATCGTGGAATGATAGGCTATAGCCCTAAATCTAAACTTGTTTTCCTTTTCGTGAACTCGCCTTTGAAACAAAAGAAGGAAGAGAGACAGTGTCTGCTCCCTCGGTGCCTTTGAACTCAGCTGTATATTTGCGAATAATGCTAATCTTTTGTTGTCCCAGATACACATGTGAGAAAGCTCGTGTTTACTGGGACGGGCCATTAGGATGCGGCCATTGACGCGTCCTGCGCCAGTGCTCGACTGAAGTGTGGATGGCCCAAAGGTGATATGTGTGAATTCCCTTAATCCAGCATGACTCCAGCCAGATAAGGGTCCTACAGCAATATCTGGGATATTTATGCGCTGCTTTTCGGCCTGAATTTTAATGCGTACCTCAAATATAGCCTACTTTTTTTTTCTTTGTTTAAAATAATAAACAAACATAACATTATTTACTTCTTATGAGTAGGCTATTTAAATTAAACTATAAATGTAGCTGTAACAATATTGTTGATGTTTTTAAAATTGGATAGGCCTATTGTTTACTTCGTGGCAGTTTTAATTTAAAGTAATGAATGTTACAGTCAATAAATGTATATTTATATTAGGGTTCTTGACATGAGAAGTTGGGCAATGACAGTGGCTTGCATTGTGACATGTTATACTTTATCTAAACCTAGTGTAAACAATTGAAACAGTTCTAATTAATTTGTAATTGTAAATTATGTTTATATATAAATCTTGTAAAATCTATATGAAGTATTTGAAGACATCATATAAATTAAGATACATAAAGTATCTTAATTTATATGATGTCTTCAAAAAAAAAATTATTGGTTTAACTTAAAAAATTAGGTTACCTGGTTGCCTTAAAATTGTATGTTTATTGAAATTTTAAAAAATTTGAGTTAATACAATGAAGGCAATTAGTTTAATCAACAGAAACTCAAAATATTATGTTATCTGAACTACATTAAGTATCTAAGTTGATTTGACAAAAGAAAAAAATGTTATGATAACAAATCATGAAAATATTTTTTACAGTGTATGTAATAGTCTTAAAATTAATATGTCATGCAGTGGGACCATTATACTGCAATAAAAATGCATCTAAAATATATGTTTAACCTAATATCTTCATGTTTGGAAAAAAAAACATGCAACAACAATGAAAACCGTAATTCAGCTTTAATTCACTGAGGCAATAACTTAGAATTAGTGATCAAGTATTTTTTAAACACCATCAAGCCTCCCCAATTTAGCCTATATTGTCTCACAATTGACAGCGTATTATATTATTCTTACATGATCTAAGATGGTAAACACTGATGTGGACTGTTTTAAGTTTAAAAGAGCTCTGTGAATCAGTGTCTTTCTGACGCACTTGGAGTTGATGATAGAGGATGTTGATGTAGTCCGCACTTCTTAGGGGCCATAAATGTGAAGGGCCCTCACACCTTTCCACTGCTTAGATTCAGCTGATTTACAGAGCAACAAACAGCCTGTCATCAGTCACATCAAGCTCACTCTGCTGTCCTGAGCTTCTGTTTCATTCTCTTTCTCACACACACACACACACACACACACACACACATACACACACACACACACACACAGGTTTGTTTTGCTATCAAAGTGAGGACATTCCATAGGCGTAATGGTTTTTATACTGTACAAACTGTACATTCTACCCCCCTACACTACCCCTACCCCTAAACCTACCCATCACAGAAAACATTCTGCATTTTTATATTTTTAATAAAACATTGTTTAGTATGTTTTTAAAGCTATATTAAATATGAGGACTGTCCTAATATTTCATGTTTACGTTGTAATACCAGTGTAATACCCATGTCATTATACAAATTTGTGTTCTCATAAATCACAAAAACGCACACACACACACACACACACACACACACACACACACACACACACACACACACACACACACTATACTTTGTTTCCTTCGATACACTTTGGGAAATGACAAGCTCACTCAACCTCTGATATTCAACAACCATGATTATTATGTTTGGGCTAGAATTACTGACTAAAAATATTACATATGAGCTTATTTTTAAATAAAAACTAACTTTTGTTAAACATATTGCAGATTAAAATACAATTTCATCCTTTAGCAGAAATAAAAATACATAATAATAATAAGTGAACCTGTAGTTGCTATATATTCCTTCCCAATCTGACCGATTGTAAAGGTAATCACATGAAAGTACACAGTTTTTTAATGTTGATGTAGGTTTTGTGTGAGCGGTTCTGCTCGGCAATGTAGGGGTTAAGAGATGCTGCTTCTCTCTGGCACAAGGACACTCTCACCTCGGTGAGAAATATTACAGAGGACTGGTGCTCCACAAAAGGACAGTTATAAGAGAAGATGCATATTTTCCACACTTCTCCTCTCCGGCCTAAATCAGTAAACAGGGGGAGTCGGATGAGTCAGTCTTTGGAAAATAAAAGAGACAAGACACACACATAGACACACACACACACACACATTTCCATGTTTTATGGGGACATTCCATAGACAATGATTTTCATACTGTATATATTCTATCCCCTAAACCAACTCATCACAGAAAACTTTCTGCATTTTTACATTTTTAAAAAACATCATTCTGTATGATTTATAAGCTGTTTTCCTCGTGGGGACTAAAGCTCCAAAATTGAATCATTTTTTATTGTGTTAATAAATAATGTTATTTTTGAGTCTTTGATTAATAGACAGTTCAAAAGAACAGCATTTATTTAAAATATAAATCTTTTGTAACTTTATAAATGTCACTTTTGATCAATTTAACGTGTCCTTGCTGAAAAAAAGTATTCATTTCTTTAAAAAAATTCTCAAACTTTTGATGTAGTATTTTATATTACCTATTAGTAAACACAGTGTATACATACATTACATAGTACAGTATATTTATTTCTTTTTCTTTTGTCTCACTGTTTAAGACTAGACACACACAAACATACACACCAACATGGTGTTTAATCAAAAGTTGTGGTTGTTGCTGTCCATTGTGTCATAATACACTCATAAATTTTGTCTGTGCAAACATAAATATTCTGCTGTTTTGTGGAGACAGTCAAGCTCCAAAATTACCTGTTATGTTTTATGGTTAAGTACTATGTTGATTGATAATCATTACTTAATCATAATTTAGCCTGAATGTTAGATTTGCTGAATTTTTTTTTTTGCAGTATTTCCTTGAAAACTTGTATTTTTCTTGAGCAGTTTTCTTGATATGCCAGTAATTACGTCAGCCATTTTGAATTCAATTTCAGTTTATAAGTATACGTGCAATTTTGGTTTATTTAAGTTTATCACAACCCAGTTTGAAACTGGGTGGATTTGGGTTTTTTCAGCACAGCTGTCATTGCATTTGAAGTGGTTTTATAACAGAAGACAGACTGAAGCGGTGGAGGACGGTGCATGTGTATGTGGAGGGACACTAGATTGAGTGGGTTTACAGTACTGCCGTCCACACAGACACACTCCCCCCGCTCTCAACCAGATGTGGATTGAGTCTTGAGATGCGTCTGTCACTGCTGCGTTTCCACTTCAAGTTCAGGAAATCTAAACTTTCCTCTCCTAATCACCCTGCCCTTTGAAAAGGATAAAAAAGACTGGAGGGACAGTAATTGTTCCCCTCTCCCTCTCTCTTGGCCCCCCTCCCCGCAATAGACGTCAGACCTTTTGGATGCTAATGAGAGAGGGAGAGAAGATGGTATTGCTTCAGAAGCTTCTGATGAACTTTATCCTGTAGGGACACAGTGAGGTGAGAGCTGAAGAAACAGTCAACAGCCTGCAGAGAAAGCTGTGAGAGAAAATCATAGTTTCTTTAAACTGGTCTAATCAGGAGTGTTTTTTTTTTTCTTTTTTCATTTTGTCAATTAAACATTACAAAAAATTCTTGATGACGGTGATTTCAGATGTGCACAGCTACAGTAATGCTCAATTCTAATATGCTGATTTGCTGCTCAAAAAAAAAAAAAACATTTCTTATTATTATCAATGTTAAAAACAGTTGTGCTGCTTAATTTTTTGTGTGGAAACCATGATACACTTTCTTCAAGATTCTTTGATAAATAGAAAGTTGTAGCATTTATTTAAAAACTTTTGTAACATTATAAATGTCTTTACTGTCACTTTAGATCAATTTAATGTGCCCATGCTGAATAAAACTATACATTTCTTTTAAAAAATGATTTCAGACCCCTAACTTTGTATGTAGTAGTCTATGTTACATCTTGTATACACTATATGCATACAATTTTATACATAATATAATGCAATATACATTACTTTTTCTTTCTTACTATTACTATTGTATTATTTTTCACTGTTTTTTCTATAATTTATTTTAAAAGCAAAATGTGGCTACAAGCTCTTTCACACCATGATAATAATAATACTATGTGATCAAATTATTGATATTTACTCTATAATATGAACAAGTTACTCATAAAATATGATTATGTAATGAAGGCATGTTCTGGGTAAACATTTTGTTGATCCTGGACCAACTTTCCTGTCCGAAAATGTAATCCTAACCATATTCTTACTCCTAAACCTACCCCTTCAAATAAGTTATCCCTAAAATCAGAGGAAAGTGATAGGTGAATAACACTGATGTTGAAGCACCTAACCCTGGTTGTAAGCCTAAACTTGACATAAACTGTAAACTTGTCCTTCGTATCTGATTGGTTGATTGGAATGTTGTTCCAGGATCAACAAAGATGTCGAACATGTTGTATTTGGTGAAATCAGATTCTGCGTAATGAAGCTTCAACAACAATGCTGAATGGTTCACTATATTTAGTGAACAGTTTTCTTTATGTCTAATATTAAAGCAAGTTGGCATGGATACATGGCTCTCCATCTCACTTCAGTGTTAGCTGGTTTGAGCACACAGGTCAGGCAGAGAGGGTGACAACGCACTGATTTACAGCACACTCCAAGGTCAGGTTGCCCAGTAACAAAGACACAGTGATAACAACTCATTAGATCTTTTTACTCCTTTGAAAAGTTTTGCATTCTGATGGTTGTTTTAAACCAGGTTATAATTATTTTAGGTAATATAAAATTGTATTTTCATTGTTTTTGTGTCTCACGTAATTTATAAATTACCTCTTTATCATAATGTATTGAAAGAAATTTTGTCAATAAATGCAAATAAATATATAAAACAACAGCGAATATATATATACTCTTTTCCCATTATTTTATGTATTTAGTTTTAATTAATTTATTTATTAATTTAACATTTTTTTTTAAAATTTTGAATTAAACAGCCCATAAACATACTTTATCACTACAAAAAAAAAAAAAATCAAAATAACCTGTTAAACATTAAAGTATTATGCAATCATGTAAGACATTTCTTATTATATAGAACTTTTGTGGCATATAAATAAAGCATTCTTTAAAAGTGAGTCAACAACAAAAACTTCTAAAAGGGGAAATAAATATGTCCCAAGTGGGACCTATATTTTTTAACATTAGTCTTATAGCCTTTAGGCCTACACAATATTAGGCCTATAATTGTTTTAATAGCTGACATTCTCATGTGTGATAAGGGTCTCTCAAAGAGTGAAAATATGTTTGATTATGTTTAAACTTATCTTTAAAAAGATGTGTGTAACCACATAGGGTGCAGAGATGCTTCCTTTAGCAGATTTTTCATGTTTTGTGGTGTCTCACTGAGGTCAACACTCACCCCTGTGTGAAAAAAACATAATTAAATCATTCACTGCAGTCACAAGCAGACTCACACACAAATTCTCAAGGTAGTGCGCAAATTGATTATTTAAAGGAAACATTGGTCACTGTTAAAGATTTCAATTGCATCCAAATATAAAGAAGTTTTACTTCCTCTTCCCATGATTGTTCCTTTATCAGATTGGTTTTGAATGTAAGTAATTTGAATTACAGTGATGTTTTACTTGAATGCAAGTGGAAACACAGTGTATGCAGAAACATATAAGCAGTGAATATGCATGCAGCAGGGTGATGGTGTAGGTGTAAACCTGATGCTTCATTTCCTTTTAACCCTTGGGATGATGTCATCATAATGACGCCACTTGTAGCTACAGGCTAAAAACGCCTCTGACTTCTTCAAAACCCAGTCATATTATTGAAGCTTTATGTCTTAACACAAAAGTAGGAATGCATTTTTTTTTTTCAAAGGTACATTTTATTTATTGCAGTAATTTAGAGATGCACCGATACTAAATTTCTCCACCGATACCGATAGCCGATTATTCAAAGTGATATCTGCCGATACCAATACCGATAGTTTTGGGGGTTCTGCCTTTTATACCGTCTTTTAAATTAATGATAATTTCATTATAATTAATAATTAATCATTATATTTTTAATTATTATATTTTGAAAGAAATGCAAATAAAAACTTTATTCTCTCCATTTCATCAACTTGTTTCAGAGTAACTGGTATCAGTTATAAACGTAAACACATTACTCAAATTAATATTAACACACATCAACTAAATTCTGAAGATTAAATTAATATTTCTTAACTTTCTGAATGTTATTAATTTATAAAATTTTTATAATATTGAACATCAAACTGGTTTCTTAGCATTTTCTTTACACAAAGTACAAATTCAGTGCATTTTCCTGCCCTCTTTTGATTGACAGGCTATATCGGCCCTGACTATCGGATGTTTTTAAACTATCGGCCAATAGCCGATGGTGTGAAAATTTGCTTTTATCGGCCGATACCGATTATTGGGAATATCGGCTATTTTTAAACTATCGGCCGATAGCCCATGGTGTGAAAATTTGCTTTAATCGGCCGATACCGATTATTAGGAATATCGGCTGTTTTTAACCTTTTGAGTGGTATGGTCCCACATATGGGACTTTTATTTCTGTGCCCTTGAGAGTACGGTCCCACATATGGGATATAGAACGTTCAGTGACGTCACATAACTGCCAGATTCAAACTGTGCTTTCGCGCTTTGGCTGCGAGACGGCTTGTCATATATTACAACTATGCAGTGTTTTCAGCCACATAATGTTTTTTTTTTAAGGTTTCAGACATTTAAATACACATAAGCACCAGTAAAACAATATATTTAGAGTTTGTAAAATTCACACTGATGTCAGACAACAGTGGAAGCAGCAATAACATATAAATATATATAGAAATATAAACATTCAAATATAATTTGCCGACGTTTATTCATATCAGACACACAAATAGTGGGCCTAAGTAACTATAAAGTTTACACTATTATTCTTCCAGTTCACCAGCCACTTACTTGGATGTATTTTGGGAGAAACTGATGAATTCTGCGGTGCAAACTAAGATGGCGGCGCCCATCTCACGTTATAGATCAAGATAAAGATCATTTATAAAGGTTTTAAAACGACAAAACACGCTCACTTTCACTTACACATATGTGAGAATCAGAATATCAGATAGTTGATGACATGGTAAGCAAGTTTGTGAATACTTTAAATAAAAAAGGAAAATCAAAATAATAGCGATACATCTGTCATACAGTGTTTTTGTGGCTGTGGTGTGTTACGTGACAAGCATGACAAGCGTCGCCATGGAAACAATAAGGGCAAACATTCTAAAATAATGGTCGCCTTAAAAAAACTCACTCTGGGGGTCAGCTAGAATAATTTAAACTCACGCTTGTAAGGGTTAAACTATCGGCCAATAGCCGATAGTATGAAAATTAGCTTTTATCGGCCGATACTGATTATTGGGAATATCGGCTGTTTTTAAACTATCGGCCGATAGCCGATAGTGTGAAAATTTGCTTTTATCGGCCGATATATTGGTGCATCTCTAGCAGTAATGCTACTTCTGATTGGGGTCAATGTGCATTAACATTGGAAAATCAAATAAAAATAACAGGCTAATTGTAAACAACTGGAAGGAGTCTTTACAATTTCAGAAAATCTCAGCATGTGAAAATCTTCAGAGTTTTGCTTACATTTTCACTATCTGTCTGTAACATTTTAACTTTTAATTTCCAATGGATAATACAATACAGAACAACTCCCAAGTTGACTTTGGTGTCATTATTTTTGAAATTGTTAATAATTATGTTAAAAGAAAGTGCTGAGCAAATGACTTAAAATGTCCAGGGGCCAGCTGCATAAACAGCCATTATGTTAAGACAGCATCTTAAGATCTCGTACGACCCACTAGCAGTTAGTGAGGGGCAGTTAGTCTTGCATTTTGGTATCAAATTAGGCCAATGTATGTTTTTATGTAAGTGACCAAAAAAAAAAAAACTTAATGACAGTCTTAAATAAAAAATTAAAAAAATTGATGGCTAACTTGTAAGACTAGTCTTAACAGTTTTTGCAAACAGCCCCAGGTCAAATTTTACTCCAAAATTAAAAAAAATAATAAAATAATAATAATAATGAAAATAAATAAATAATATATTAAATATATTTATATATATATAATATTTATTATATATAAATTGACCTTACTGGCCACTCACAGGCATAATGTAGCACTGCTTGATGACAGACAGATCTGATACAGTAGCTCTTCCTGTTATAGTTTATGGAAGCTCGAGCCCTACGTCTGTGTAGTCTGGAGCTCCATATAGGATCTGGGGGCCAGCAGACCATAAAACCAGAGCAAACAAAGGGGGCAGGGCCCTTAGCAGGACTCTTTTTACTGCATTCCCACGCCAGCAACAGTGGCTCACTGGGAAGTGTTACCTGCACGATGCTGGATATCCCCCATAACCCCCTATCCACATCATCCACAGCCCCCACACACCACCCACCCACCAGCAGCAGCTCACCACAGCCAGTCCTACTCAAGGGCCGCAGTGACCCAGGTGTACAAACACTAAACGCTGTGCCCAGATCAAAGCCACTCATTAAAGAACAATAGATACAGCCCCCTAATCCTAGATCTTTTACCAAAGCCGTGGGCCGGAGTGTTCCGCCTCCCTTTGGACACCTGAGTTGTCGCCCCCTACAGGACGGTTTTGCTATTTTAACATCCAGTGAGGTTCAATCAGTTGTTCTGGAATTCTGACCCCAGTGGTTTGTCATGAATCGCTACTCCAACAAGTAATAGGAATAGATGAAGATCTATTGACATGGCAAAGATTCGCAGGGCTTCTTTACCATTTTCAGTGTTGTTATTCTTAACAAAACAAAACAAACTTAAAACTTTTTCAAACAAACCAAAATGTCAAAATGTCACTAGTTAGACACTATTATAAACAAAACAAAAAATGACACAAAAAAAACCAAAACATTTTTAAAGCTTTTTCAAACAAACCAAAATGTCAAAATATCAGTAGTTAGACACTAATATAAACAAAACAAACAAACAAACAAACAAAAACAGCAAAGCAAAAATGAAAAAACAAACAAACAAACAAAAAAACATTTTTAAAGCTTTTTCAAACAAACCAAAATGAGTATAGTTAGACACTATAGTGTCTACTGACATTTTGGTTTGTTTGAAAAAGCTTTAAAAATGTTTTGTTTTGTTTCGTTTTGTTTACAGTATACTGTAAACAAAACAAAACAAAACATTATAAAGTGAAAATAAAAAAATTAAAAGTTCTTTCAAATAAAACAAAATACAATAAAAATAGATATATATTTATAAACCTTTTTATAAACATACATTTTCTCTATGAAGCGGCCATTATTTGTCACAATGGAAACATAAGCACAATTCTATAAAAATCCCTTTGTGCTGGCAGTTGTGATTGCTAACAATATTTGTCTCCTGTGTATTTTCACACTCTAGTGTCTAATATGAAAATATATGGCGTTTCATCAGCGTAGGCGAGCGGATGGAGAGGATATACTTCATAATAGATGGAATGTCAGCATGAGTCAGATGACTGGATGTGCTTAGGAGCTTCATTGCATGTACATGCGACTCACTGTGTGCGTGCGTGTGTGTGTGTGTGTGTACAGAGTGTAAAATGACTAAGTAATTTTAGAGTCAACAATATCAATTACCTCAAATAACACACAGACACAAAAGAATCTTTATAGTGAAAAAGGTTCTTTTAGTGTTTTGAATGGTCTTCACACTAAGAAAAATAATGGTTCTTTTAAGAACTGTTCACTGAAAGGTTCTTTGGGGAACCCAAAATGGTACAGGCATCGCTGCAAAAAAACCTTTTTGAACCTTTATTTTAAAGAGTGTACCAAAATTGATCTGCCATTTGATTATTTTTCCTCTATGTTACATTAATAATAAACACAGGGGGTTAAAAACGAAATATCTGGGTCTCTGAGATACTCAACATCCTCTGACATCCCATCATTCCCTGGGAAAAGTGTGCTATAACCTGTCCGAGGTGCTCTGGTGGTGGCTGCGGCCGTCTTTGATGAAGACTGGCTCTTTGTAGTTGGCGTGGAGATGTCTTGTTAGTCAGTAAAAGTGAGGGCTAAATGGCTCCATGACAGGAAGCTGTTTACATGGGGACGCTCAACCTGCTCGCAGCCCCCATTGTCTCCTGGCCTCTCTCCTACTTCATTAGCATTTCCATAAGAAAGGGCCAGTAATTACCCCCTTTCTTCTGACATCCCTTCATCTTTGACCTCTCTCTATCTCTCTGTCCTCTGTTTTCCTTTCTCTTGCTCACTTACTTCTCTGTTTCTGGTCGCTCATAACATTCTGCAACACGAAGCATACAGTCAAGTGACAGACTGAAAAAGGAAATGTGTATGTGTTTTTTTAAATAAGATTTGATTGTATAGAGTCTTAATTTTTGTATTAAAGGCATTTTGAAATTCAATTCTCTATTTCTCTCTCTTTCTCTCTCTCTCTACTTCCATCTTTAATTTTAACTTTAGAAACATTTGCACTTTAGAAACATTTGTTCCTGCAACCCAACCGTTTGAGCACAGCATAAGCGGTGCAGTTCTTTGACGCTGTCAGCTCAGGTTAATTGGTTTTAACCCAGTGTCAGAAAGAGCTATGAGAGGGAGCAGAACTGTAATTGTCTGCTTGACCTCCTCTCGGTTTGAGCACACTCTCATTTTGCTGGACCTCTTGTGAAATTTGACAGAATCGCCCAAGCTTTTTTGGCAGAGAGCTGAGTGACCTTCCATGAAAAACAGTCTGCTTTATCATACACAGCACAAAAAAACGAGCTGTCTGTTCTAGCCCATATTTAAAACCAGGGTTAATTATATTTATATATTCTAGAAGAGAGGTCACTTTCTGTAATATGGTATGAATATTAATAATGGAGACAGAAATGGCTGTAGCACAATGTACTTCAGGCCTGTGAGAAAAAAACCTCCTATAAAATTAAAGTGGACTATTTTTGAATGATATTGCATCACCCTTGTGAAAATTAAATATGGGGGGAAACAACTTTAAAAGAATATACTGAAGTGTGAATGTAATGTAATGTTTTCAGACACTTAATTGCATATAAATTTCAATTAAATGTAATAAGCTGAACTTTAGAGTGCTGTTTAGCCAACTTAAGTAGGACTAAATCTTTATATGTATATTTAAATATTTTTATATACTATCTATTTGTAACTACACATTTGTAATAATGAAGTTGGATGAATTTAGTACATTTAAAATATATGAACTTGTAATACTAAATAACACTGCAGTTAATTATTATTTAATACTGAGCCAGCGTTCGGACGTAAACACGGAAGCCCTGCACTGTGTTCATTGCGTCAACAGCGTAGGAGACTGACAGGGTAGAGAAGAAATTGTTGAATAAAGTTGTTATTTTTGCACACAAAAAGTATTCTCGTCACTTCGTAACATTAAGACTGAACCACTGTGGCCACATGGACTATTTTAACGATGTCTTTAATACTTTTCTGGACCTTGAATTTATTAATTACATTGCTTTCTATGGGGGATAACAAAACCTCTTGGATTTCATCAAAAATATCTTAATATGTGTTCCGAAGATGAACGAAGATCTTACGGGTTTGGAACAACACAAGGGTGAGTACTTAATGACAGAAATTTCATTTTTGGGTGTACTAACCCTTTAATATGAGGGAATAAGCATATATAGGTCAATGACGTGATGCCTAAATTTTCTGTCGGATTGCATTTTTTTTCAGTTAAAATTTGGTTTAAATGCATAAAAAGATATCATATGTAGTATCTCTCCTGTGCATGTACTCACTTTAACTTTTCAAAAAACATTAGTTATTTGTATTTTTCTGTTATTTAAAGTGTCAAAATGTCATGTGGTGCGACCGTCCGGCCATAACTTCTGTTTTGGAAATGTCTTTGAAATTACTCTAAATTTATTTGAATTCATTTCCTGCACTATTTGGCATAATCGCCAACGTGTTTTGTAATCCTGTACAAAATTGCAAAGCATTTGTATTTATATTTCCATCATAATATGCAAACAAACGTTGTCCGATGATGTCCATTTTATGAAATATCATATGGTGTGACCAATAATAGTAATAACTGTATTAAATTAAAAATAAAATATCTAATTTCTGTGGCTGAAATTTGAATCACTGATACAGTATGCTTAAGTGAATGGTATTTTTTAAAACATTTTTATCAGTTTTATGCAATTTACAGGAAAAATTAATGTTAACTACATTTAAGAAGGCAACTCTGAAGTTATAGAACAAATATATAAGGTCATTCTTTACAGAATCTCAAAAGAATTGCAAACACTTTGTTTCTAAACACTTTAATTACTGAGAACTTGTAAAAAATGTTAAGAATGTTAAGGAAATTAACTGATTTTAAGATAAATCACAGTCGCACCACATGACATTTTTAATTCACCTAGATAAAAAAACAACAACACAAAAATCACTTTTAATATGAATTTATGTGTACACAACATTTTTAATGTTTGAACAATTGCAATAGATGTTATTATTTTTTGTATATTTTAAAATTGGCCTGCCATTGACCCATATTAAACACACTCTCAAAATAGTTTGCTTCCTAACCAGAGGACGTGCAATAAGTTAAGCCTTGTCTGATCAATGCTCACATTATGGGATATCAAGTGAGCATGTTGTTTTAAAGTCAAAAAGAGTTTGTAACCTAAAATGTGCTTCATGCAGTAATATCTAAATTACATGGTTTTAGGAAAAACAAATATAATTTTATATGACTGATTCAATCTTTTTATGTTGAGTTGGGACATTTTTAAAGTTGGAAACAGCTCTTGAAGATAAGAACTGCACAGTAACCTGTGGCGTCGTCACTCTACAAAACCACTGACAAGATATTCTTCAGTTTCAGCATAAATCTCTCCAGATTAACTGATCTAAATCTGCAGATTAATCATTTAAGCCATAAAACTGAGAGCCGTTATTAAGGAGGTAATTCTGCCTCTCATGGGCGTTCATTAAGAGATACGGCATGTTAAGATCAGTAGATAATACTGCTAGGAAGAGAGCAGGAAGCCAGAGATCACTTCCCCTCCCCTCCAACGCCTGCGTCTCTTTCTCTTTGAACTGGGAGCGTGAGAAGGGCAGAGCGGAGGGGATGTTGGGCTATGCGGAGAGAACGATCAGCCACCTCTTAATCTCGTCAGGTTCACCGCATGCACACATGCAAACACACCGAGCCCGAGCACATTGGGTCTCGTGCTCCGTAGGGTACCTGCCACCCGGCCTGATGGGCAAACACATCCCTATCACACCCTGACGGAGCTCTTTTCCGGTTCTGAGGATATGCTGCATCATATACTAAAATATCAGTTTGTCACTTCCTAAACCAAAGAGTTATATGTTGGTGTTTAGGACATCTTACACTGTGAAACGTTCTATATCATGGTATTCTCATTTTGCACACCGTAGATAACCTCTTTGCTGTTGTTAGTTTAAG
Organism: Ctenopharyngodon idella; assembly: GCF_019924925.1. Taxonomy (NCBI): domain Eukaryota; kingdom Metazoa; phylum Chordata; class Actinopteri; order Cypriniformes; family Xenocyprididae; genus Ctenopharyngodon; species Ctenopharyngodon idella. Next base: position 2,593,847 of record NC_067238.1, read on the forward strand.
GAGCTTTTTTAATTATCATTTACATTTTATGCATTTGGCAAATGCCTTTATTCAACTTACAGTGGGCATCCTATTAATTAAACAATTAAAATAATTGATGATACACCAAATGTTTTAATATATCAAATATGTTTATTTGTTTAACTTGTACTTATAGATTCAATAGATTATAGAACGTGGAATTATAAAGTCAAAACCTAATAAAACCTGGGTAACACTTTACAATAAGTTTTCATTCGTTAACATTAGTTAATGTGAAATATGCATCCGAGTAGGTTCTACATTTGAGAACATCATATCTGTTAAAAAGTATGTATAGTATGAATGCAATCTGAATGTTCTACATACATGTTGACATTGTCATGTGAGCTATAGTGAGTTGTGTCATTTCCCTGCCATTCAAGACTGCTCTGCCATGGACATTGTCCATTGGATGTGAACTTCAGAATCTTGGCAGAAGTAGTAGTAGGTCATTCGGATTGCCTACGGTTTTATGAAAACTGTGAATTCAGACATACATGCTACTTTTCACCTTCTATGTAGTTTGGAGATATGCGCATTCAGACATGGGGTTGGTGTCTGAGGCAAATTCTTGTCTCAAAGCAAAAAAGTCTGATTTTTAAGTAATTCATAAAGTTTTATGAAAATAAATATGATTATTTTTGACAAAAATATATCCAAAAATACTGTGTTGAGTCAAAAATCTATAGGAAATGAATATGGGTTAATTTGACCCCTTTATGCAAAGTTGCATCAGTCATATTAAATAATATTTTACTTATTTTATGTATAATTCAATATTTTAGCATGTTAATTCAGATAATATTATTTAAAGTACATTTTCTGTAATCCAGAAAAAAAAATTTTGGATCAGTGTCAAATATCAGTTTTCTTATTCCAAATTGGAATTGTTTTTATAACACATTTGATGTATCTCACATTAATTTCATATTGGAGGGTTTATGTATTTTGCTGTGGGTAAATCAGGAAACCTGTCAAGAACATGACTGGGATCATATTTTACTTGAAAATCAAAATAAATTATATTTGTATGTAGAAAGTCTATAGGACAATTAAGCTTTTTTGCATGTGACATTATTTTCATGACAATTTAACACATAAAATTAAAATTAATATAAAATAAAAAACTTAAGCAAAACATGGTCAGGTCAAAGTGTCAGAATAATTTATTTTTGGTTCCAAATTTTTATCAATTTTACTGGTAGTCCACTATATAAAGAATGTTTGGGTATAATATGTCACAGTTTACTTTATTCTGCTATCATCACTTACGTAGTGTCCTGCACCCACTAGTAAAAATATATAAAAAATATCAAAAATGTCTGAATAATTTTTGGTTTGACTATATATATATATATATATATATATATATATATATATATATATATAATTGTATGTGTTTAATTGTCATAAAAAACTTAATTGTAGGAAGTAGTGAATAGCAGTATTTCTCTGTTGGCTTTATGGATTTAGACCCTGCAGTGTTGTTAGGATGTCCACATTTTCATCAGCTTTCCACTTCCTGTTTGTTCTCTCTCACTCCTGTCTCCCTGGCCCTGCTGATGTGTCCTGACTCGTGTGTGTGTGTGTATGAGTGAGTACATAGGACCCCCTAGAGAGAGTTTAGCTGTTTTACCTATTACCCCTGGCCCCATGTGGATGGCTACAATAGCTGCAGGCTAGAGGCCGCGTCTGCTCTATTGTTGAGGGGGGAGCCAGAGGGACTGAGACTGGCTGGAGCTCAATGCTGTGGGCCCTTACTGCTCTCCTCCCACTATCATCATCATCTGTCTGTTTGCTCTGCTGATGGGATTGTGTTATACGATGCTCCTGGCAGCTGAGGATGTGGCCATCATGTAACATTACGAGTGATTCTGATCTTACATCATTGTTATTGACATCTGGTGAAGGGTTTGAATAAAAACTGAATGATTGTGGCTTTGTATCCTGCAGACAGTTTTCAGTCTTCCATTGTTAAGGTGTTTGGTGTTAACTGAGAAGAAAATTATTCAGTCAATATCTTATAAAACTTAGAAATACAGTGACAGCTATTTTTCTTTTTAAAGTTTAAATGTTATAGAACTAGTACAGAATTATAGTCAATACAGAACTCATAATTATAGATTCAATACATTATAGAATGTGGATTTGTAGAGATATAATGTTCTAGAATTTGTAATTATAGGGTGAAAATGTAATAGAACTCGCAATTATAGATTCAATAATGTGGAATTATAGAGTCTAAATTTGATTAAACTTGGAATTACAGCATGAAAATGTTCAAGAACTTGTATTTATAGATTCAATAGATCATAGAATGTGGAATTATAAAGCCAAAACCTTATAAAACTTGTTATTATAGATTCAATATATTATAGAACATGGAATTTATTATATTATTATAATAGAGTCAAACTATTATATATTAATTATAGAGTATAAACATTACCAAACTTTGAATTATAGTGTGAAAATGTTCTAGAACTCGATATAATTTATAGGTTCATTATATTACAGAATGTTTATAGAATAATACAGTCCAATTTTTATAGAACTCAACCATGGGGCCAGGGCCCACTTGGGGGCCTCGTTAAACTTCCAAGGGGCCACTGGATGACTTAAAATCATTTAATTAGCTAGATTTAATCATTTTTCCTCAGTAGCTATTTGTTTCTATTGAAGAAAATACCAAATCAGAATCTTGAATCTTCTGGAATCACAAAATGAATCTTGGTTAATAATTTTTCATATATACCAGTTTCTGTGAATAAAAAAAAAAGTTCGAAAGTAAGCAGCATTGTCATAATTACAGCAAATTTTCTACCAGAGGGATTATCTTAGCCAGTATGGGTTGCCTTTGATTATTGTGTTGGACAATGTGGGGCCTAAAAGTCAAAAAGGCTGAAACCCACTGGTATATATCTTCTACCTCAAAGAAGAACTATAAAAAGCGACAGTGTTTGTGTGAATGCTACTCATCCGTAGAATTTGTGAATGATTTTCAGGCTCAAAACTGTGACCAACTCCTAAATGTGTATGAGGAAACCATTAGGAAAGGCAGGACACTACACCTCTCTGGTTCTACATTTCAGACACACAGCTGTGGATCTGTTCATGGTTGGGTGACACTTCTACAGATCCCTCCCGCTCACCCTGTTCAAACTGGCCCTCAGTGTTTATCACTGAAAAAAGCATGCCGTGCACATCTGTACAAATGGGAGAGAGATTAGAGGTTTTAATGGGCTCTGCCTTCCATGAATCTTAACTAAATCTGAGTAATGTGTGTACACACTACTGGAAACAAATAAAATTGAAAGGACTTGTGTTAGTGCTTTGAAGCCTTTGTTGCACATCTAAAGCAGGTTTTAAACACTCTCTTTGAAGGCTTTACAGTGCTCAGACTGATACGGCTGTTACATCAGTTTGTTGTAACCTTGTGTTACCATGTGTACAGTACTACTTTAATTAGTGCTTCTACCAACCCGATTACATGGGAAAACTGAACTACACAATTTGGTGAATTGGTGGCAAATTCATATTAACAATTTATGAATGAAAACAAAAAAGAATGAAGGCCCACCCATAATTGTGTAAATGATTGTACAAATTTATACAAATTTGCCACCAATTAATCAAAAACTATCTATCTATCTATCTATCTATCTATCTATCTATCTATCTGTTGTTCCTATCTCATCTTGTTGTCCCAATTGGTGTTCCAATTAGTATATATACTGAATGTCACTTTTAGCTTAAATGACAAGCAATCATCAATTAACAAGGCGAATAAACTTAGTAATGATGAGAGCTGAAAGAAACAAAAGTACAGCTCATTTTGACCAGCTGTATATATTGTATATATTGTACATTACATCCTGCAGACAATATGTAGGCTGCACTTTGCACAAATGATGCGCTAGCTTCCTCTGCTGGACAAACAGTACCATTACAAGTCCTAGTCAATTTCATTTCTCAAAGCACTATATAGGCAATGGCATTATCGATTTTTTAAACAAAATTGCTAAAGCATCAGTACACATACATAAATAGTGACTAGATAGATAGATAGATAGATAGATAACTTCAATAGACTTCTATTGTTTTTATACAGCTAGCTATAAATACTATAGCCTAACCCTACCCATACCCTAACAAAAAACTTTCTGCTTTTTCTTTTCTTTACAAAACACACACACACACACACATTTGTTTTTGTGAATTGTGGGGACATTCCATAGGCGTAATGGTTTTTATACTGTACAAACCGTATTTTATATCGCCCTACACCAACCCTACACCTAAACCTACCCATCACAGAAAACTGTGCACATTTTTACTTTCTCAAAAAAACTCATTCTGTATGATTTATAAGCCTTTTGAAAATGGGGGACATGGGGTAATGTCCTCATAAGTCACCTCTCCTTGTAATACCTATGTCATACCCATGTCATCATACGAATTTGTGTCCTGATATGTCACAAAAACACGCACACACACAGTTTATTTTGCTATCAAAGTGAGGACATTCCATAGGCGTAATAGTTTTTATACTGTACAAACTGTATTTCATTCTATCCCCCTACACTACCCGTACCCCTAAACCTACCCATCACAGAAAACATTCTGCATTTTTACATTTTTAATAAAACTGTTTAATAAAACATTGTTTAGTATGTTTTTAAAGCTATTTTAAATATGAGGACTCATGAAATGTCCTCATATTTCATGTTTATGTAGTAATACCAGTGTAATACCCATGTCATTATACAAATTTGTGTCCTCATAAATCACAAAAACACGCACACACACGTTTATTTCACTATATTAATAAGGACATGCATAGACTTCCCCTGATTTTATATCAGATTAAAGGGTTAGTTCACCCAAAAATGAAAATTCAGTCATTAATTACTCACCCTCATGTCGTTCCACACCCGTAAGACCTTTAACACAAATCAAGATATTTTTGATGAAATCCGAGAGGCATATGACTCCAATTTAACCACCACTTTCAAGGTCCAGAAAGGTACTAAAGACATTGTTAAAAAAGTCGACATGACTGCAGTGGTTCAACCTTAATTTTATGAAGCGACGAGAATACTTTTTGTGCGCAAAAACAAAACAAAAATAAGTAAATAATAACAGAATTTTCATTTTTGGGTGAACTAACCCTTTATTGATATTTTCTATCACCTAACCCAACCCTGTGTGCAAAATGTGTGCAAAACTAGTTTCACAGTTTATAAAAAATGTTTTGGGGCTAGAATAAATAGACTAAATGACACTTGAAAACAGCCTGTGTGGTGTGCGGTTTGATGCATATGAAAATCCAAGTCATGCCACCTGTCTGACAGGCAGAAATACAAACAGGCAGATTAAGCTTAACATAGCTGGTCATGAATGAATGAATCCAAACTCAAAATTGCTCTGTTTTATTCATGAACATTATATCCCTCTTTACACCTCTCACCATGTCATGGAAACACACAGACTCATGCAATCACAGCATGTGCAGCTAGTTAATCCTACTGAGAGAATTGTGCAAATGTTTACTCAAAGACAGTCATAATTGCTTGCCAAGGCAGGAGTTCTATTACTTTTCTAAGAAACTTAAAATTTTGCCCTGTGAACAATTTTAGTCTCACTTTGGAGGGACAAAAATATTACAGAGACTTGGAGGTGGGCTCTTTTAACTTGAGCCAGTAGAAAACCACCTAGGAACCACCCAGTACACCCTAGAAACAGCATAGCAAAAGTGTCAACAACCACTCAGAATACTTTAGCAACCACTTAGCAATGCTTTATTAAATAGTTATACCACCTTTGATAAAACAGCAAAATGTTAACAAATACTCAAAACAACCTTGCAAATGCATAGCAATGTGCAAACAAGAACTCCCTAACAACCGCATAGTAACACCCTGACAACCACTCACAACCACCACAACATGTTAACAAGACTCAAAACAGTCAGAAGACCATAGCAACTGCATAACAATGCCCTGACAATCACTCATAACACACCCTACAAAGTCCTAACAAGTTTTAAAAGTCTAAACACCTTAGTAATTCCAAAGCAATACCCTGACAACAACAGCCCTACAACTGCATTGCAATGTCCTAACAAGACTCAAAACAATAAGCAACTGTATAACAACGCCCTGACAACCACTCAAAATATGTCAGCAACCACAGTGCAACATGCTAACCAGACTTGCTTACACCACTTTAAAAAAAAAATCAGAACACCGTAACTGCATAGCAATGCCCTGACAACCATTCACAACATGCCCTCAACCAAATTGCAACATAAGACTAAAAATAATCAGAACACTTTGGCAACTACATAGCAACGCCCTGGCCTGACAACCACTCACAACATATCCACAACCGCATTACAACATGTTAACAATACTCAAAACAGTCAGAACACCTTAGCAACTGCATAGCAACGCCCGTGATAACCACTCACAACATCTCCGGAACTAACAATACTTGAAACTAGGGCTGCATTACGTCGATTACGTATAGGCCTATTAGTCGATTTGTGTAAAATGAGTCGATTCGTCGCGCTGTTTATGTTCCCCAATGATGGCGGCTCCAGGGCATGCTGAAAATCAGCCGTTATCACAAAAACATCTGGCCCGATCTAAAGTATGAGAAATTTTTAAACAGAGACCAAATAAAATGGTGCTCTACACGCTCTGTTAAACCGAAATATCACAGGCCTCAGCTTCTGTGCAGGAGCATCTGAAAAAAAAAAAAAAAAAAAAAGAACATCCCGGGGCTCTCTTACCTCAAAACGACGGCAGCCTAAGTATTTGGACTAGTACAGCAAAGTTTTACACAGCACTAGAATACCGCTGTCAGTCTCATGTTTTGTATTTAATACGGTTGCGTTCATACAGCATTCTGTTTTATATGAGCTGCCGTGGGTGCGAGGCGCGCGGCTCAAACGTACTCTCTGCAACCGGTTACAAAGCATTAAACGCTGTTGGTGGTTATTTAAAATATCTAATGGATGAACTCACGCCTCGATTTGTTAGTTAGAATGGTTGTGCATTATGCATGCACTGCAAAATCGTGTCATAAATATAGGTAAAAGTTAATAAATAGATTAGTTACGGTCATTATTTTATGCTAAATGATTGGTTATTATTTATTGGTAAATTAACCAAAGAATATTGGCTATTCAGAAAAAAAAAAACAATAGATTAACTGGGGAAAAATAATCATTGGATCAATCGGGGGAAAAAAAACCTGATAGTTTAATCGATTCAAAAAAATAATCGTTAGTTTCAGCCCCACTTAAAACAATCAAACACCTTGGCAACTTCATAGCAACACCCTGACAACCACTCACAACAACCATGCAACTGCTTTGCAATATATTAGAGGGTTAGTTCACCCAAAAATGAAAATAATGTCATTTATTACTCACCCTCATGTCGTTCTACACCCGTAAGACCTTCATTCATCTTCGGAACACAAACTAAGATATTTTTGATTAAATCCGATGGCTCAGTGAGGCCTGCATTCAAAGCAATGACATTTCCTCTCTCAAGATCTATAAAGGTATTAAAAACATATTTAAAACTGTTCATGCGAGTTCAGTAGTTCTACCTTAATATTATAAAGCGACAAAAATAGTTTTTGTGCGCCAGAAAAACAAAATAACGACTTGTCAACAATATAGTGATGGACGATTTCAAAACACTGCTTCGGAGCTTTGCAGATCAAATCAGTGACTCGGATCCCCTATCAAACGGCTAAACTACTGAAATCACGTGACTTTGGGGCTCCGAGTCACTGATTCGATTTGCAAAGCTCTGAAGCAGTGTTTTGAAATTGGCCCATCACTATATTGTTGAAAAGTCGTTATTTTGTTTTTTTGGCGCACAAAAATATTCTCGTAGCTTTAAAATATATAGCTAGAACTACTGAACTCGCATGAACTATTTTAAATATGTTTTTAATACCTTTATGAATCTTGAGAGAGGAAATGTCATTGCTGTGAATGCAGGCCTCACCAAGCCAACGGATTTAATAAAAAATATCTTAATTTGTGTTTCGAAGATGAATGAAGGCCTTACGGGTGTGGAACGACATGAGGGTGAGTAATAAATGACATTATTTTCATTTTTGGGTGAACTAACCCTTTAAGAAGATTCAAAGCAGTCAGAAGATCTTAGCAACTGCATAGCAACACCCTGACAACCATTCACAACACCCCTGCAACTGCATTGCAATTTTAACAAGACACAGAACAGTCAAAAAAACATAGCAACTGCATAGCAACACACTGATAAACACTCACAACAACCCTGCAACCGCATTGCAACACGTTAACAAGACTCAAAACAGTCAGAAGACCTTAGCAACCGCATAGCAACACCCTGACACACGCCTGCATGAGCATTGCAACATGTTAACAAGACTAAAAAAAGTCAAAAGACCATAGCAACTGCATAGCAACGCCCTGACAACTAATTACAATATGCCCGCAACCAAATTGCAACATGCTAACAAGACTCAAAACAACACCTTACAACACATGCATAACAACACTATGCATACAGTAGAGGTCATTTCAAAATGTGGATTGTACTCAGAGCTCACTGTTTACACATTTAGCGACACAGAGGATGTTTGATGCTCAACAACAGCCTATTGATCCATGTGTTAAAGGCCATTTTTCCACTCACTACACTTTCAGCACTGCTGTCTGGGGTCCTGTGCTATTTTTGTCCATCTAGCCATCCTTCCCTCCTTGACTACACCCCCACCCCTGCTCCTTCGTCTCTTGTCATCATCCCTCCATCAAGAGTGCCTCCATTCTTCATGCTGCTTTCAGGCGCTCAGAAGCATGACAAACGGGTGCATTAGCAGGCTAATTAAGGGAGATCAGGGAGTAAGAAAGTCTTATGAGGCGCCCAGGCGTGGATTTCCAAATGAAAGCGCCCATAATTTGCATGAGAGGTAATTGAATTGCCTGCAGTGAGAGGTGAAGTGAGTGGGAGGGGAATGGGATGGAGAATCTGGCTCTGTGCAAAAATATTCCAAAAAGCCCCTCTTGAACTCTAAATGCCAAGGGTTTCACGTCAACTGTTTTGTTGGCACCTGACTTTTACTGAAGATATTGAGCTTCTTGCCTCTGTTGTGCAAACATGCATTCTGTTTGTGTATTGCAGCAAAATTTGCACCTAGAATTTATTTTCAGTGGCATTTTAATATATTTTTCATTCATATGAAAACACACTGTGTCCACTTATGTTAAATACTGAAATGAACTAAAATTAATTCAAAGTCTGCATGATTATGGCTGTTTATAATACAATCAAATACTATCAAATACAAAAGTAGCTCTAAATAATGTTCAAGATACAAGCACAAGATACTCAAGTAAAACATCACATAAAAACATATCTGCTCATAAAATATATTTTTGATTGATTCTCACTCAAACTCCCCAGGTTTTGTGCTACTGTATAGTTGTTACATTCTGTTATTGTTCCAATTTCATTTAAGGACTTTTAGTTTGGTTTTCATTGTTTCCTGTTCATTTTGTTTAATTTCCTCGCTCATCATTGGTTACCGTGGTTTTTCATTAGTTACTCACACCTGTTTCCTTTTAGTTCATTACCTTATATTGCCCTAAGTTAAAGGATTAGTCCACTTTTAAATACATTTTTCCTGATAATTTACTCACCCCCATGTCATCCAAGATGTTCATGTCTTTCTTTCGTCAGTCGAAAAGAAATTAAGGTTTTTGATGAAAACATTCCAGGATTATTCTCCTTATAATGGACTTCAATGGCCTCCAAACGGTTGAAGGTCAAAATTACAGTTTCATTGCAGCTTCAAAGGGCTTTAAACGATACCAGACGAAAAATAAGGGTCTTATCTAGTGAAATGATCTGTCATTTTCGGAAAAAAATACAACTGTATATGCTTTATAAACACAAAATATCGTCTTGAACATACTTCAGGTTTCCGCATTCTTTAAAACGCTTACGCTGTATGTCCTATGCCTTCCCTATTCAACTTACGGAAAAAACGAAACTGGTGCTGCGTTCGTTCCGTAAGTAGAATAGGATGTTTTTGGTATGATTTTGAATGTTTTTGAAATAAGTCTGCATTTATTTGATAAAAATACAGTAAAAACAGTAATATTGTGAAATATTTTACAAAATAAAATTACTGTTGTCACACTTTCAGGTGTGTGCATAGCAAACAAACAGACGAAGAGTCAGAAGGATAAAAATCCAAAACAAAGTTTAATCCAAACCGGCAAAGTAATCCAACAAAGGCAGAGAAACACACCATAACTTAATCGTGACCAGACAAACACTAAAGGCCATGTTCACAATGTCAGTTTTTGGGATTGACAACCGCATTTACTTACAGGTGTGAGTCTTGAAATGTCTCGTTCACACAGCAACTTACAGTAGTGTCTGGAACACTGCCTGTATGAACGTGCAATTAGAGTCAAGCCTGTATTCTCTTACTAGTAACCATAATGCCGACGTCCATAAAGCTGAAAAGTATTATCACTTTTGACATGACAAGAGACTAATTGATCCATCAAAGCTTCATTAACCAACAGCAGCATGTAAACACGCGCTAGCTGGAGTCTTTAACCGTTGCACACGCATGTTCTGTCCTTTGTGACGTCTCGCGCGTGACACAGCATTTGAATTTGGAAAAAAAACACAAAATTGATGAGAGCCGCTCCAGTGGAGAACAGTGACTGAATCTAACACCTTCAGATGACACACAGCTCATATCTCTGTTGCAGTAAGTTACCGAAAGCGAAACCACACACAAAACACCTTAGCAGAGTGGCCCTCTCGCACTGTATGACGTGACAGACAACTAGTTGTCCGAGAATGCGGTTGTGAATCCTGAAAATTTACGGGTGTGGGTTCGGTTATAGAATGCGGTTGTCACTCCCGTAAATAACCTTACTGTGTGTGAAAGTAACCGTATTAAGGGCTCAAATCTGACAACCGTATTCTACTGCTGTGTGAACGTGGCCTAAGTGAACAAGAGGAACTTAAATACACAATGGTGATGAACTAAATGAACAGCTGTGACCATAGTTAGTGTACATGGTAACAGATGAGTAGTGAGAAAATCAAAGGAAAACAGGAACTGAAGCAATACAAACTTAGGGGCTGTTTACACAACACCGTTTTCAACTAAAAACGGAAAACTTTTTATGCGTTTTGGCCGTTCATTTACACGACAATGCTGTTTTGGTGGCCTGAAAATGCAAATTTTTTAAAACGGGTTTCAAAGTGCTGTTGTCATTTTCATGTAAACTGCAAAAAACAGGAATCTGTGAAAATGGAGACGACATGCACATGCGTATCACGTGTTTAGTCTATCCACATTATTTTTCAACGAGGAGATAAGGTGTTTTCTGTGAATGTGCGAGACTTCTGATTATTAGCTGCTATAGGGAAATACCAAAAAGAATATCAAAGTGCATAAACTGTAAAAATAAGGTGGATAGGCATGCGCGTTTGGTGTGAGTGCTCTGTAAAAGAATGCGTGTGTGCAGTCTTTCTTTACAAAGTGACATCGCCAACTACTTGTCTGGCATGTGTACTACAGCGTTTTTCAGCGTTTTTGTAATACAGTCATTTTCGCGGATCCGTGTGAACAGGGATAGTTTTGATAACGTTATCATCTGTACAAAGAAAAATCGTTTCCGTTTTTAGTACATCATTGTCATGTAAACGTTTTTAACTTTAGTTAGTGTGTAATGTTGCTGTTAGAGCATAAACGACATCTGCAAAGTTACGACGCTCAAAGTTCAATGCAAAGTTCAATTTTTTTTTTGAAAAATTTGCTGTTTAAGGACTACAACAAATGGCTGGTAGGGACTACAACAAGCTTCTTCCCGGGTTAGTGACATCACTAACCCTAAAATTTACATAAGCCCTGCCCCCGAGAACACACAACAAAGGGGGTGAGGCCATGTTTAGAGAATAGGAAGAGTTGTTGTAGTAGAGTGTTGTTGCCATGCCGTCATTTTACACCAGACTGCTTCACAAACGAGGGTCAGTTCAACGCTGGATTTGCACAAAAGATTAACATGATGGCACATGCTAGTCGATGAGTTGAATCAACTCCACAGCAACTACATAAATTTATCCACTAACCATTCAGAAACATTCAGTTGCATTCTAAAAGTTGTAACTTCTTCCTGAGTCTCTCCATCAGTGTCCGACTCTGGTTTGAACAATGTAAAGCTGAACACCGTTACTGACAATCGTCATTTTGGCTGCGTGAGATTCTCCAGCTTTGTTGTTGTTGAGCAACTCAAGCACGAGCTGTTAAAACTCCAGCCTCTTTTGGAAAGCGGGCCGGGAGCAGCAGCTCATCTGTATTTAAAGGGACACACACAAAAACGGCGTGTTTTTGCTCACACCCAAATAAGGGGCAAATTTGACAAGCTAAAAAATGATCTGTGGGGTATTTTGAGCTGAAACTTCACAGACACATTCTGGGGACACCAGAGACTTATATTACATCTTGTAAAAGGGACATTATAGGTCCCCTTTAATTTTTTATATATTGATGATATTGCAGCATGCAAATGACAAGTATCTTGATGATGCCACATCAAAACTGGAGCTAATCAGTCTGCATATAAGTGTGTGTGAGATATTGCATATAAATGATGTCTATTGAAATTCATTTTCATCCCGTATTCCATTGACTTGCTGTTATTTCAGATAAGCACATGTATATATGCTACTGATTTGCATTTGTTGATTTCTAAGTAAATTGCAGCAAAAGGTTACAAGACAAAAATACCCTTCCCTGACCTGCACACTTGAGGACTGGAATGGAAAAAAAATAGCGATTACACTTTCAGGATTGACAATTACATGGTGGCAAATTAAAAAGAATCTTCTGAATTAGCAAGATAATTGTTCAGAGTCTCTTTTAATGGGCTTGTCAATGATTACAGTCTGCCTCGGCCAATCAGATCACACTGCCACAGGAGGGTGAGGGGAGGGAGGGGCTACCACACAGTGTGATAAAATGAACATGTCAATCATGTTAATTTCAATGAGTAAATTAGAGAGAGTAGCTCATTGTCAGCATGAATAAATCTTGATGTGTTAGCCGTGACCTGGAGTCATGATGGGATGGTGAAGGATGGATGCAGATATTCAAATGAGAGAGAGAATATGAAACTACTTGATGAGTAAACTAGTTCAATCATTTTTTCCGCTGATGACTTCGTTTAATGGCGTCAGTAAAACCTTCCCACTTGCCTTACATGAGAATCACACCACAAAATGGCAATTCCCCTTAATTAGGTCGACCTGCTTCATCAGTATGTATAGTGGTTAGTGATTGTTCTGTCTTCAATTGGTGTAACTTTACAACAACATAGACTCCAACAATTTTTAAAACGTTATTGAAATAAAATTGAAATTGTAAAAATGATTTATGTGTACATAAACTGCAACAAAATAGGAACTGTCTTTTCACAAAATGAATGCTCTTGTGGCATTGGCAGCATCATTTCTACTATTTCAATGTCCCCATCATACATATTGGTTATTTACATTTCTCAATTATATAATTGGGGGTACATTTCACATCAACAAAAAATACAAAAGCAATATGCTTTTTCAATAAACTAACTATTGGTTTCAAATCTACCAAGATACCATTAAACACCATTTCGATATTACAAGAGGAAGAATGTTTCCCTGGTCAATTTGTCAACTATAGTGGTTGGACAATGAAACTGAAACCCTGGCCAATATAGTGTTGGAGGTTTCACGCCTATATATAATTGGCCTGGTGTCCAATATTCACTGATTTTACATTACATCAGTAAGAGTGATGTGAAGGTTGAATTAGCAGAGCAATAGCACAGCTGTACATAAAATATTGCAATCCACACAACATAATGGGAGACATTTCCAAGTTGAAAAGAGGACAAATTGTTGGTGCATGACCCACTGGCGCATCTGTGACCAGGACAATAAGTCTTTGTGGTGTATCAAGAGCTATGGTATCCAGGTTAATGTCGGCATACCACAACGTAGGATGAACAACATCCAGCAGGAGTAACTGTTGATGCAAGAGGAAGCTGTCTGAAAGGGATGTCCAGGTACTAACCCGGATTGTATCCAAAAAACATAAAACCACAGCTGCCCAACTCACTGCAGAATTAAATTCGCACCTCGACTCAACTTTTTCTACCAAAACTGTTTGCCTGAAGCTCCACAGTATGTTCATCAATATTCATGGTTGAGCTGCTATAGCCAAACCTTTGGTCATTAGTGCCAATGCTAAATATTGGTTTCATTGGTGCCAACAGTGCAAATCTTGGGATGTGGACAAAGTGAGACATGTATTGTTCTCTGATGAGTCCACCTTCACTGTCTTCCCCACATCCGTGGGAGATACGGTGTGGAGAAGCCCCAAAGAGGCTTAACACCCAGACTGTTGCATGTCCAGAGTGAAGCATGGGGGTGGATCAGTGATGGTTTGGCATGGCATTCCCTACTATTCTTGATGGGTGCGTCACTGCCAAGGACTACCAAACCATTCTGGAGGACCATGTGCACCTAATGGTTCAAACATTGTACCCTGAAGGAGGTGCCGTGTATCAGCATGATAATACACCACACAGCAAGACATGTGACAGAAAAATTTGATGAACATGAAAGTAAAGTTGAACATCTCCCATGGCCTGCACAGTCACCAGATCTAAATATTTTTGAGCCACTTTGGGGTGTTTTGGAGGAGCAAGTCAGGAAATGTTTTCCTCCACCAGCATAGTGACTTGGACACTGTTCTAGAAGAGGAATGTCTCGAAATCGCTCTGGACACTGTGCAGAACTTGTATCTCGCATTGGCGGCAAAAGGAGGCCCTATACCACACTAATAAAGTATTGTGGTCTAAAACCAGGTGTTTCAGTTTCATTGTCCAACCCCCTATATAATACACTGCACTCAAAAAAATGACTTGTTCAGTTTAATTAATTAAATTGAGCTAAAGTAACACGATTTTTCAACATTTTGTCGCAACCTAATTTCATTGTGTTCAATCCACCTAATATTCAAAAAGGTAAACTGAGTAAACTTAAACTGAGTTAAAACTACATGAATTATTTTTGTTGACATAACTGGGCAATGGATCTGTAGTTCCCAGTATGCTTTGCAAGGCACTGCATTAGGAGAGTTTATTTAGGGATTAAAGGATTAGTTCACTTTAAAATAAAAATTACCCCAAGATTTACTCACCCTCATCCTTTGTAAGTTGAATACGGAAGGCGGTCTGGTGGAAGCTAGATATTTTACTTTATAACTTGTTAAATATGGATATTTTTCTTACACAAATGCATCGCTTCACTTCACAAGGCCTTTATTAACCCCCCGGAGCCATGTGAAATACGTTTTGCATTGGATGGATGCACTTTCTTGAGCTTTATACTCGTTGGTCCCATTCACTGCTATTATAAAGCTTAGATGTGTCAGGATATTTATTAATATATCTCCGATTGTGTTCATCAGAAAGAAGAAAGTCATATACACCTAGGATGGCTTGAGGGTGAGTAAAGCTTGGGCTAATTTTCATTTGAAAGTGAATTAACCCTTTAAGTGTTATTTTATGTGTTTTTCAGTAAAGGGAAAGATATATTAGTATTTAAAGTTTAGTTATGCTGGGCATTTAGAAGAGTTTCTTTAATGTTTTTGAATTTTGTAGAGTGGCCTAATGCTTAGGCTGTGGGCACTCAATAATCTATGCCAGTGCTGACACCAGTCTTTTATTATTTCTTCATTACAGTGTGTATAATGATGAATTAAACTGCATGTTTAAATGTAAGAAAATTAATTAAACCTCAGTAAAGTTGGATCAACATAAGAAAGTTTAGTTTGACAAATGTAATAAAGTTAAGTTAGAGTAAATTAATTTGACCTAGACCAACTAAATTGTGTTGACCCAACTAAACTGATCTATTTCCAATTAACTAAATTATTTTGTGTATAACAACTTTCTTCAATTAAATTAAATAAGGGTCATTTTGAGTGTATATGCCACTACACACATAAGCACTACACTTCAAGTAACACATTTAAGGGTTCTTTTGTCTATTCTGCCATATGTGATATTGTTTCATATGTATATTGTTTTAAAATAATTTTAAGAATCATAAATTTGCCATAATTATAATTTTGAGATGTTTAATAAAAAGAGATGTTTTGCAAAACTCTAACCACATGGATATAAAATATATCCTGGAATTATTTGAGAAGCAGCATTCTAGTAATTCAAAATGTGAAAACAACAATCATCATGACTATGCTGTCCAAGAATTGGGGTAAATTAGTTGACAGGTTTATTTGACAGTTTTAACATTTTGACTATAATTTCAATGACAGGCCTTGTCTGGCCAACCACATCTTTTTTTTCTTAAATCAGGTTAACCTTAAATTTGAATATATATTTGAATTGAAATATAACAATATTTCAAACCAGACCAGTGTACCCAACATAGTTTACAGTATTAATAAACTCCTCGACAATAGTTATTGTAGATAAAGTATTGAACAAAAATAGGACACTAATGTGTTCAAAATGTCCACCTCAGAAGGCTATCATCCTATGATGTTGGCTTGAAGAATACATGTCTTTATTGTGACAAAAAAGAAAATGAATACTTGAAAACGACAGAAAACAAAAACATGGCTGCGTCCGCAATCTCATATTTTGAATAAGTACTTACTTTGCAACTGCAAAAGAGTATGTTCTATATAGTTGTCATGTACTGGTTGTATATAATCACACAACAAAGAAGAATCTTTACTGATAATCCATAAGGCAAACACAGATGAAGGCAGGAACATAGCACAACACATTGACGAGACAACAAACTAATGAAACAAGGGAACTTTTATACAGGAACAAACAAAGGGAACTAATTAGGCAACAGCTGAACAGAATGACAAATCAAATGAGTAACCAAGAGACAAACTGGTGGGAATCTGAGAACAAAGGAGACAGGAAACCGATGAGTGCAAACTAAAAGTCCATGAAAATGAAACTAACTGAACATAATCGTGACAATAGTATGAAGGTGCGTAATGTGAATGTAATCCGGACGTATATTCGCCATGTTGTCATTATCATGTGACCTACCAGCATCAGTTGCACTTCACTGCCATTCATAAATCCTCTCCTGTGTCCTCATGGGATGGTGATGAGTCCATCGTATGCACACTTCGGAATCTCGCCAGTAGTAGGTCTTTTGCCTACTCTTTAATAAGTACTGTGAATGAGTACTGTGAATTCGGACATTCTTTTGTCACATACTGTTTTTCACCTACTATATAGTAGGCCATTTCAGAGGCAACCATAGTGAAACAAGCAATAGATTATAATGAAGACACTGTGTAACAATATAAAGGACATCAATGCAATTTCAAGCAAACCGAAACATTGGATGCACAAAATATTTGTGTGAGATTATAATATGCTTCCTCTTAATGTGTAAGGGATCATCTGGGTTTGTTTCTGTTTTGAGTGGGTTTTTAGCATGTCTTTTTAGTTCTGTGTTTTCAGTTTGTTGCTGGTTTTTCATTGTTTGATTAATTTGCACACCTGCTGTTTGTTTCATTAATTAGTTTTATCAATGTTTCTTTCAGTTCTTCATCCATTATCCTCACGTTTACGTTGGTTGTTCTGTGGTTGTTTTCTGTATCCTGAGTTCTTAAAATTCTAACTTATCTTGCACTCATCTTTACTTGCACAAATTAACCCAGATCACTTCCAAAACACACAGCTTTATATTAGGGGGCCAATGTGACCAGTTTGAGTGTTAAATGTTAAACAAACTTAAATCAGATTTTTGAGGTGTCACTCACTTGGATTTCACTGTACAAAAGGCAAATGTGAGCGCACTTTTAGAGTTTTGTTTTTCTATAGCCTCTTTCTTCAGTAAAACAAAAACAAATCTTTATCACAATTAACAGAGGGGATGCATTTTAAATAATTTTTCACCATGTCCATGTCTATTATCAAAATGAACTTCAATAATGTCATCTAAGTTATCTGTCAGTCCTTCACTGAGCAATAGCTAACTTTATTTTGCCATTTAATTACTGGCTAAATTATCCTGTTAGGCATCCATGTTAATGTTTGTTGAAATAATCAATACATTTTAAGCCTGAGCAGCTCAGGCACTTAAAATGTGAGCTTCACTAGAGCATATTACTCATAGTCTGGTATACCCAGAAATACTTCCTAAAATTAGTATAACAAAAGCAAATTATTACATTTACATTTATTCATTTAGCAGATGCTTTTATCCAAAGCGACTTACAAATGAACAGTGTTGGGGAAAGTTACTTTTAAAAGTAATGCTTTACAATATTGCGATACTCCCAAAAAAAGTAACTTATTGCATAGTTACTTTTTATGAAAAGTAATGTGTTACATTACTTTTGTGTTACTTTTACTTACCTGGGCTGGGCTTGCTTCTTTGTTTTTTAATAACAACAAAAAATATTCTATATTTTTGGCAAATGTAAAGGCCCTTTCACACCAAAAGTGAAATGAATAAATCTCAAGCTGAAGGTAATGCATATTTATGCCTGTACAGTAGAGGGTGCAGCTCAAACCTTTCAGCTGTGCTGGCATTCTGGATTAAAGAAGGAAGTTCAACACTCTTATTTCTAAATTTAATCTAAAGTAATTTTTGCTTATTATTATGGTTAAATTGGATCATTGAAGGTCAGCAGCAAAGACATTGGTTAATAAAGTGAGATTAAATACATAAAGTATATGTATTGCATTGCATTTCAGATTGCATTTCATTGTTTTTATTCCTTTTGAGGAACACTGAATGTTTTTGTGCGAGTGAGATGAGTAAATTCATGTTCACATTTAGTCAAGAACTACAATACCCATCATGTTCACCTCTGCAATTTATTTCTCTCAACATGGGGACAGGAGAGCTGTCAGTTAAAAAAAATTGAAAAAGTAACTTGTGTTACTTACTTGAAAAAGTAACTTCTTGTAAATTGAAAAAGTAATGCGTTACTTTAACTAGTTACTTGAAAAAGTAATCTGATTACATAACTCAAGTTACTTGCAATACGTTACTCCCAACACTGCAAATGAAGAATACAACAAGCGATTCATCATAAAGGAGCAATAAACACAAGAAGTGCTAGTAATACAAAGTTTCAGATTAAGAAATAGTGAAAGCATACGGGGAAGATTTTTTTTTGCAGCAGCAGCAGCAGGATGCAGTTACTGTAATTGCTGATGGAAGAGCGGAATAGAGTTTTCAGCTGTTTCTTGAATATTGTCAGGGATTTGGCGTTCAAGATAGATTTGGGAAGATCATTCCACCAGCAAGGAACAGTGAACGAAAAGGTTCTGGAAAAGTGATTTTGTGCCTCTCAGTGAAGCTACCACGAGGTGTCGCTCACTTACCGACTTCAGGCTTCTGGAGGGGATGTAGAGTCGTAAGAGCAATATTTTATTAAAATATTTAATTTAAACTGAATCAAATAGGCAGGAAAATCTTTCCAATAACTGCTCATTTAGCATCAACAAGCATTTGACACGGGTTTCTTTATGGTCTGTTCTCCATTAGCCATGGAAAAAGACTGTAAATCAGGGAGGAATTTTGACAACGAGACACTTCATTGTCTACAGGAAGAAGAAAGAGAAGGAGAGAGTGAGAGGTCCATTAATCACGCTTCGGGTGGCTGTTCACGTGCCGTGGTGGATTTAAGAAGGAGAGAGAGTGAGAGAACGAGTGGCTCTACAGGTCCTTCAGTAAGTGGCCTTTTCCTCCAGGACCATTGAGGAACACAAGAGGCATTTGGAAGGAGTGTGAGGAAGGAACCGGCTCTGTGAGCACTTTGGTTTTAAGTGCGCTGAGAAGACTTGACGTTTCTGTTGAAATGTGATATAGCACCAAACTGTAATTTATTCAACAAAGAATCATCAGCTTATAATGCTTGCTTTATAATGCCAACGGTAAACAAATGCAGATATTTCACTAAATTAGAAATATGAAAACCTGGGAAAAAATGAATTCATATGTATTCATTGTCCTTGTGAAAGATAATCTGTCTTCCAAGTCTCAGTGTTATTGCAAATCCCATCATATTTTCCCTAAAGATTTAGCTCCATCCATTTTTCCTTCTAACTTTATGAGTTTTCCAGCCTCTGCCACAGAGGAGCTTCCCAGAGCCCCAGCATCATGCTTCACAGTTCAGAGCAGAGATGCTGTTCACAGAGTGATGATGTACTGTTGTGTTTGCAGAGCTGTTTGCAATGAGATTTGAAATGTATGCTTTGGTCTCATCAGACTATAGACTCTCTTTACAGATGTTGTGTCTGACATTTGGCCAAACATCATTTGAGATGTCCATCTACACTATACCAGTCAAACATTAGGGCATTTTGAGCATTTGACTAAATATATCTTTGTCATTATCTTCAAATCCTTTTGATCTAAAGGCTGTTTAAAAGCATGATTCAGTGCTTGATGATCCTCATTATGTTGGTACATAAATGTAGGCCTATTATTATGTGTATCAACTTCATGATGTTCTTCAAGAAAATTTTTTAAAAAATAAGTATGTCTGAAACACGAAGATGAAAAATGATGTGAAGGTTCAGTGATGTCTCAATTTCATCATGAGGCTGACAGAAATTTAGAAATATTGCCTTGTCTAGTCTCCAATGTTACAGTCTTGCCACATCAATAAAAAGTGATGTTTTTGCTTCTCATACTATTTTTTTTTAAAAGTCACATCATTCATTAAAAGTGTTTTTTTAACTGTCATGCAGTGTGACACTCTTATTAATTTCATTGTAACGGTGGTTTCCATTAGTGTGTACATCGATTTATGGGATTTATAGATAACACAAATTATATTAAATGACTTAAATGCTAATTGTTAGCAGTAAATGCTTAAATGCTAATTAATAGCAGTGAACAGGACCAACGAGTATGAAGCTCAAGAAAGTGCATCCATCCATCAAAAACATGCTCCACATGGCTCCGGGAGGTTAATAAAGGCCTTCTGAAGGGACAGTTACTCTTTTTTCGTAAGTTGAACATGGAAGGCGGTCTGGCGGAAGCTAGATATTTTACTTTATAACTTGGATGGATATTTTTCTTACACAAACACATCGCTTCACTTCATAAGGCCTTTATTAACCCTTAAATGCATACCTCGGGTCTTTATCGACCCAGGACGTCATTCATTACTCTCCTCCTCATTTATTTTTTAAAGTTAGACATCAACCTTCTTAGTATTCCTCAATCAATTCATTATAAACAATTTAAACAAGAAAAAAATCATAAAATTATAAAAGAATGCCTTTTTTCCCATTCATTTTTTGTAAAAATTGTATAGGGTCGCTAACGACCCGAGGTCTGTATTATCAGTGTACGCATATTTTTCTGCACCACAATAATTGAATCTTTGATGACGGAATAAGTCCAATTCACCTTTATTCCACAAGGTGGCAATGTCTGATACTCAATGATGAAGTCACGTTTCATTCAGACAGAAAACGAAAGAATAGGAAGTGTGATCAGAAAAACGTGAAATGGCTCAGCGACAGAGCAAGTACTGAACACAATCAAATATGACTGTCACTGTCACTTGATGGATCTGGTGAAGCTGTCAGCGATCAAAATAATGATTTTGAAGATGTTGAAAATTATATAGTTTTTTGAGATCGCGAATGGGCTCATATTCGCGATCTCAAACATATTCTCAAAACCATCCTTTGCTGAATGTACTGGGAAATGAGCTCTGACGAGGACATAATGATGACATAAAACATCTGCTCAAAATGAGCCCTTCCAAGCTCCAAAAGGTAACAAAATATGCTTTATTTTATTCTTCTGTATTTGTTACTCTAATATTAGAGGAGTTTTATATTATTGCGAAAGACCCGAATATGTAGAAATGAGTGGCGAAACGTTCATGCATTTAAGGGCTAAATATAACTCCGATTGTGTTCATCAGAAAGAAGAAAGTGGCCACACCTAGGATGGCTTGAGGGTGAGTAAAGCTTGGGGTAATTTTAATTTGAAAGTGAACTAATTCTTTAATGTGTGCTTGCTGAATGAAAGTGACAGTAGGCCTAATGACTTTTAAATTGTAACAAAAAATGTTTATTTTCAAATAAATGCTGTTTTTTTAACTTTCTGTTAATCAAAAAAAAAAACTCCTGGAAAAAGTCACCCCTGGAAAAATAAATAAATAAATAAAAATAAAAACTGATCAGCAAAAACTGTTTTCAGCATTAAAAATAATAATAAATGTGTCTTGAACATCAGCTGCATATTAGAATGTTTTCTGATGGATCATGTGACACTGAAGACTGGAGTAATAAATTCTGCTTTGCCATAAATTATGTTTTAAAATATATTCACATAGAAAACAATTATTTCCACAATATTACTGTTTTACTGTATTTTTTGCCAAATAAATGCAGCCTTGGTGCACAAGCAACAACAGTGCTTCTGAAAATATGCAATATATATCTTGCATGGTAAAAACCATGGTAAAAACACAGGATGCGCCCTTGCCTTCTTAATATGTTATTGATAAAGTTGATATTGTGGCTATATCGATGCTGACTAGAAATGCAACATCTTTTTCTTTTAGTTGTTTTAGTTCACTTTTGTCATAATAAAAGTTTACTTCAGCGCTTCAACCACTAGATGGCAGTGTTGAGTGGTGAATGCAGCAGTGTAATTATTGCTTTTACAGGCTCAGACACTTAATTACACCCCTGAAAGATATTGCTGCTGTCTAAAATCCTTTATGGATCTCATCATCGCTGTATTTCCTGATAGAGGTTTCCTTTATGCTGTCAATGCGTTTCTAAATTGTAGAACCACCATTTAATTAATTGAGGCGAGAGCACTATAAAGCATCGCTCAAAATAGCACACCCTCATCACAGCCCTTCTTCTTGCCAAACACCCTTCTCTGGCTTTCTTTTTTTCTGTCCTTTCTTCATTTAAACTTGTTTCTTCTAAAAATATTAACATGCCAACACAACATAGGCCTAGAAGAAAGCAAGAATGAGCACAGTTGTTGATATCTGAACAATATGTGGTTACTGTGATTTTCTTTTTCTCAGGAGATAAATCACAGGAGACTCTATTTGCTCTCCATTTAATCTCATTGCTGTCTAGGAGAAATATCAGAGATTTTGTGATTTTTCTACAGCAATTGTTTATGAAAGATCTGTCTTGTGTTATATCCTGTCTCACTGTTGTCTCATTGACAGTTAAATGCCATGGGTCGGTCTATCTTGGTCACTTCTTAACCTCTTCTGTTTATTCATTCAGTTATTCTATTTGGTTGTCTCATCCTTCTTCAAATTTAATTGCGTTTAACAGCTGGAAAAGCTTCCTTTTTGCACACACACAAAAAATGTTCCAGGGCTGTGCCCGAAATCGCCCCCTATACCCTCTTTCACTATTCCCTACATTAGTCCACTAATATAGTTAACTCGAGGGAGTGAATGAAAACGAGTGAGCGAATTGAGTGTGCGGAAAGCCGCTTTTGCATAATTGGTGCTTGCCATTATTTGAAACTTAGCAAACTGGCAGCTCCAGTAGTAAGATGAAACGATTTATCTTGAACTCTGTCATGGAAACTATGTATAACCCTTAATCAAACAATTTAATAATCAATTAAAAAGGAAATTACACCTGTATGATCTTACGCTTTACCCACATTGGACCAGCGGTTGGAAAATGGATGGATGATTAAGCTGCGGACGCCATCTTTTGGTCAGACACAGGAATTCATTCGGTGCGTGACTCTCACAGTGCATTCTTTAGCTGTTGAGTGTACACTCATTGTTGTGGTGCATTGTGGGATTGAATGAGTGCGCTTGATAACGTCCACTATGGTTCCGGACACCACTACAAATGGCTGTCCCCTCAAATAGTGGTATTTAATTAAGGGTATAGGGGGTGATTTCGGACTCAGTCCAGGTTGCTACAACACAATTCCACTGACCTCTGACCTGAAATCAGAGCAGCACAACAGAGAGCAGGTGAGCCGCACGCTGGCAGGTGTGCGAAATCAACACCTGGATGATTCACTACTACATACGGACAAGCTGAAAAGCAAAACATTGAAAAAACATGGTAAAATGCGAGTAAAGTATAGCCCATAACTTTGAAATTTCAAACCTAAGCTAGATTTTTACATTTTTCAAAACTCACTGTTATCGCGTTAGTGTGTTGTGGGTGTTGCCAGGATGTTTCTATGTGGTTTCTAAGATGTTTTGGGCTGTTCTGAGTTGCTCTGTAGTTGCTAGGGTATTCAGGGTGGTTGCTAGGGCATTTTGGGTGGTTGCTAGAGCCTAGTTAGTTTTGTAAAAGGTGAGTAAAGTATAGTCCATAACTATGAAATTTCAAACTAAACTAGATTTTCACATCAAAACTCTCCAGCACCATGATAGTGTTTTGTATGTGGTTGCCAGGACGTTGCTATGGGGTTGCTAAGGTGTTTTGAACTGTTCTTAATAAGTTGCTATGTGGTTGCTATGGTATTCAGGGTGGTTGCTAGGGCCTAGGTATGTTTTTTGTTGTTGTTGGCTTGAATTATCACCACCAGGTACAAACAGGGCCTAAATGTAACCCTCGCCAAGCGCCAAATGCGAGTAAAAATCAGTGTTGGCGAGCATATGAAACTATGTCAATGTTATGAATTGACACCATAATATTTTATGAATTCTAGCAATGCAATGTTGTGAAAACATGAACCTGAACAAATGTGAATGACACTCAAGACAGTGTTGACGGGCCAGTGCTGCATCGTCACGAAAGTTTAAGCCTTGCCATTTGAAATATTCAAGCTCAAGAAGACGCAAAAGGAAACTCAAATCGTTACTCGCTCAAATCGTTACATCCGAAGTGCGCGCCCAGAAATCCGCGTCTCAGACAGCATGCGAGTACTGAATTTAACTCTCTTTCACATCTTCTTGTGCTTGAAAATGCCTGTATTGGTGAGTATCCTCGTACACATAGTCAGACATGTTTTATGTAAACATAAACAGCTGAGAAAGAAAACGCATTAGCTCTTAAAGTGACAGCAGCCTAATATACCTGCTGCTGTCTGTGCCTTTACTATTAATCAAACAACAAAAGACAAAGAAAAATCACTCACTGCTCTTGACTGAATAACTTTAATAAGGATTAATCTGTTTAATTTATACAGTAAAGACTATGCAGTGATTATTTTATTAAATTTCTGTACCTAAAAATTGTGAATTTTCATTGGTATCTAAACTTTTATAAGTGTCATAACTGCCTGTTTTTGCAAAAACAGTTTCATGGCTGGTAAAAAAATATTTATAGCCGGTAAAGTCACTGGCAGGTGTGGCAAAACATTAGCTTTAGGCCCTGGGTACAAATCATAAGTCAGATTGTCCAACAAGATGCTCGATTTGAGACATTATTTATGTCTGTAGCACAAACGGCACGGCCAGAGTTAATAGGGGTTTGGTTAAATCCCTAACCATAAGTATGAGCATTAGTAGTAGTGATGCTAGCAAACACCTCTAAAAACTACAAAAGAATCAATGCACAATCCTCAAAGATGTCCTTTTTGCATTGGTTTTTTGGATTGCAAGGTAAACCCTGCAAACATGACATATACACAAAGGGATTAGTCTTGTATGACCTGATTTACACCGCAGATGCACTGGCCCGCTCTCCCTTTGTCTGGTTAGTGTTTTTGTTTGAGGGTAAAGCAGGGAGATCTTCAGGATTTGTACATTATGACAAAGGAAATGTAAAATATGCCAGATTTCTTTTCATAACACACCAAATATGCTATACTCCAAAAAGACAATAATACGAGGCCAGTTATGAGATCATACAGACCAAAGATGGGCTTCAAGAACTACACCGTTTTACCCAAGACATCAATCTAGCTCTGAATTCCAGGATTATGTGAAATTAATTCAGTTTTAGCGGGCTGCGGAACAGATGGCTGTTTCATTCAGGACTCAGGCTGGTTTTGTTGCCTGGCAATCTCATCCCAAACCAAATCAGAGACCGTAAACTGTCACTTAGGGCCACTGGAATCTCATTTCCCACCACAACTCCAGCCATGAAATCGTCAGTCTCTCCTCACGTGGAGCTGCCACTGCTGCCCCCTGTTAAGATCGCTATGCAAAACAGCAAAGGCCTTTGGATTAATTGACATTTCATGAAATTATACTGAGCAAACCCCTTTTAAGATATGGCGAGACTGAGGGGAAGATATATCACTCACTTTCTGTTCTGTCCTTTAAATCCTAATGCATGGTGTTAATAAATGCCATAGAGAAGAAAGTAAGAAAACACTTTTAAAAGAAAGTGTTTTGAAGATGTGACTGAGATCAATGGAGGAAAACTGATCGTTCCATTGATACATGCAATAAGGAATAGTTCATCAAAAAAGTAATGTGTAGCTTTTTTTACTCAGCCTCATGTAATTCCAAACTACAATGTCATTCTGGGAAGCACAAAAAGAAGTTTTAAAGAATATTCACATTACACTTTTCCATACAATGACACTGACCACGTGCATTGACCTCCAAAAAAAGACAAAAACCCATCTAATAGTAGTCCAAGTGACTTGTGCACTTTATTCTATGTATATTTGCCAGAATGTGATTTCAGAGCGGCAGCGGAACTATATACTTTAAAAGAATAACAAGTTACATTATCTTTTTGTCTTCCATGGGAAAAAAAAAAAAAAAAACCTAAAAGCATATTGGTATGGAATAACATGAAGGTAAGTAAATAATGACAGATATCTCCTTTTTAAGCTTTTTAACTATACAATATTGAAATATACTATATTTAAATTTAAAATAGGCCTATTATCTTTCTGAAAAAGCATTGTAGTTGCTATCAGATGGTAATGCAATGGTACTGTATATTAACCACGCTATTTACATTGTACTCCAAGGTACATCGAAGAATACCTTAGCACATGTGTGATAAACATGGTAATTCTTGTTCACATCAATTACTTTTACTTAATCTTAATTCATTTTACTTTGTTAAAGTGTTGTAGTGTTATTAAATATTATTTACAACAACAGCCTACCTAATATACATAGCAATACAACTCTCAGTATAATGTGTACAGAGGCACACTTTTCTATCACACAGCTCTACTTCAGCTGCATTTCTCTGTGCTTCAGCCTGCTTTAGTTAAGGCGGGAGTTTACAGGAACAGCAGGCAGGCCCGGCCACATCACGCGCGGAGCAACACAGGAATGCATTGTATGTGTAAGAGACAGGGCAGATGAGCGAAATAGTGCCTAAGTTAATTAAAATCCTTCCTCTCTTGAATGTCTTAAAAAGACTTAATTGTCTATAAAAAACATGCCACATAATATTTTATGGAAAGGTTCTCTCAAATATACTGACTAGACGTCGAGTGGTTTTACTGCATTAAAAAACCCTCACTGTCACACATACACACAAGTGAGCCGCGGAGGAATCCCGAAGGTTGTCAGTGCGTGCTAGGGCCCTGAAAGCACACACAGTAAATTGAAGCGAGGATCACAATGAAAACCCGGAGTGGAATATGATGTTATCAAGTAAGAAAAACCTCTGATAAAGAAAACTGAGACTTTATTTTAAATCACAGTCGGCTTCTTGAAGTAATGAATGAGTATAGTAGAAGTCATAAATAGTTGTTTTTATTATTACGGTCGTCTGAAGACACGCTGAGCGTCTTTAAACGTTCCCAGTCCGAGCTGTTAGCTGTAGTCTCTGGGGAGCAGGATTCTCTGTACTCTGACCTCTAGATACATTGATAGTTCTGTTAATGCATCGGGAATATGCGTGAGCGCGCACCGCGCACTCATGCATTAGACTTGGAAGTTTGGAAGTTTTATAGTTGAAATAAGACAAACAATTTTCCTTTAATCTACTCAGAAAGACAATAAGTTGTTTTGGTAATCAGGAATTATAATAGTAAAATTATTGAAAATTATAAAATAAGATGTATGGGTGAATCCAATATATATATATATATATATATATATACACACACACACACACACACACACATATTCCCTTTCTTTATAGAAAAATAATTATATTTAGCATAACGAACTTAATTTTTGAGGCATTTCAGGAAAATTAACTCATTTTACCACACAGTTCTCATTTAATATTGTTAAATACTGTTAAAAAAGTTGGGTATATCATATTATGGTATGTTTAATTATCATGAAAAAAAAACTGTAAAAAAAAAAAAAAAAAACTGTAAAGGCCCATTCACAAGAAGTACGCTATATCGATAAAGATTTAGTTCTGAAAATTGTTCTAAATATAAAAGATTGGTCCACAAACCAACTATAACGATAACAGCACAGAGAAATTATATCGTTGGAATCACTTTCAGAACAATTTTTTCCAGCTGATGAATGGTAAAAACAATGACAGCCAATCAGAATCCACCAGACTTTAAAGAGCTTGCGTTCACTTACAATAAACAGAACAATATTGTCTGCTGGTGTGGATTCTATTAGTTATCGTTTTAGCATTATAATTATCGTTATTAGTGTGAACGGGCCTTAATGGCCCTAATTAATTTATTCTTTTCTATGAAATGGCTTCTATGAATGCCTTCTTCATTCTAATAGACCTACATTGGTGTTAAGACCTGTGAGGAACCCCTGTTTGGTTTTGGCATCCAAGCACACTAGACAGGGGTTCCTCACATTCATTTCTGTCATTTCATTCAAGTATTTGGGATTCCCGGCCAAATCTTTCTGCTTCCTGTTGATTAGCTCCTGCTATTCTGGCTCCAGGAGCGTCTGCCAATAACATGCCTTTCTGGCACAGGAGGTCTGTGAGGCGGGCTCCTAAGAAACGCCTGATCATGTGGAATGCGACAGGAATTCAATCAAACATTTGGGTGCCTCTGAACACCCTGGCACCATGTCACCTTTTACTTTATTCCAAAGAATAAAGAAAAGTCAGTTCCCTTTATATGGTGTAACTAGACATTTGGACCTTCACTGGTAAGCTGCACGCTGACAAAATTGATTGTATGGACTTAATTTCTGTATTCTGTGGACATCCTGAAAGTATATGGATGAGTCGCATTTCACCCAAAAAACAAAAGGGGAAAAAGCCTATTTTGGGAGCATTAAGATTTTTGCCCTGTGCGACCTTATGGATATTTTTGTCTTTTTCAGTTTTTTTTTTAATATCATTTTGACTGTGTTAATGCCAACTGCATATATTTTGGCACAAGTATGTATTTTTATAGGAATTTTACTATTTCACCCCCATTTCCTTTAATAAATATATTTTACACTAGTAACACAAAATAGTTCCTCTCAGGACCTTAAGGACAAAAATGTCCCCATTGAAACCCATTAAAACTGCAATTTTTTAATCCCAGGGTTATTTAACTATAAAATGAAGTAATCTTTGATAATAAGCTTTCATTCTGATGGCAAGGCTTCAAAATTTAAATTTTTACTGTTTTTTAGATTGCGCTATTTTCTCAGGTTTGGCCTATAAAGCAAGTACTCGCTTTATTCCTGATTTCTGCTTTTGCATATTATAGAGCCAATTGGATAAAATATGCTACAATATGCTATAATTATGCTAAAACTGTGTGGGTGTGTTGGTATGGATGTCAGAGCGTGGTTTGTATGTGTGTAATAGAAAAATTGTGTGTGTGTGTGTGCGTGCGTGTGTGTGTGTGTGTGCGTGCGTGCGTGTGTGTGTGTGTGCAATATTTGAGAGAGAAAAACTCTACTGCATCCAATGGGGAAAATGTACTGCGCCCAAACAAAATCTTACTGAAAGCTCATTTTTTGAGATATCAGCCTCAAATTTGGAACACAACTTATTTCGATTTATGGCTTTGATTGTCTAGCAGTTTTAGAGTTCAACATGTTTCATAAAATATATATTTTATATAAAATAATGTTCATAAATCATTTTCATAAACTTAAACATCTATAACTTTTTTTGGTTTCACTTTTTAAACTTTTACTTCAACAATAATCTGCCAAGGGTCTCCTTTAAAAAGAAACCAAACTTAAAGGGTTAGTTCACCCAAAAATGAAAATAATGTCATTTATTACTCACCCTCATGCCGTTCCACACCCGTAAGACCTTCGTTAATCTTCGGAACGTAAATTAAGATATTTTTGTTGAAATCCAGCTCAGTGTGGCCTGCATAGCCAGCAATGACATTTCCTCTCTCAAGATCCATTAATGTACTAAAACATATTTAAATCAGTTCATGTGAGTACAGTGGTTCAATATTAATATTATAAAACGACTTCTAATTAATATTTTCAAAACACTGCTTCCTGAAGCTTCGGAGCGTTATGAATCAGCGTGTCGAATCAGCGGTTCAGAGCGCCAAAGTCACATGATTTCAGCAGTTTGGCGGTTTGACATGCGATCCGAATCATGATTCAACACGCTGATTCATAACGCTCCGAAGCTTCCTGAAGCAGTGTTTTGAAATCGGCCATCACTATATAAGTCGTTATTTTGTTTTTTTTTGGCACACCAAAAACATTCTCGTCGCTTTATAATATTAATATTGAACCACTGTACTCACGTGAACTGATTTAAATATGTTTTTAGTATTAATGGATCTTGAGAGAGGAAATGTAATTGCTGGCTATGCAGGCCTCACTGAGCCATCGGATTTCAACAAAAATATCTTAATTTGTGTTCCGAAGATGAATGAAGGTCTTACGGGTGTGGAACGACATGACGGTGAGTAATAAATGACATTATTTTCATTTTTGGGTGAACTAACCCTTTAAGTCTGTGCTCCCAAGCTTCACATTTTTATGACAGTTTTTGGACATGGACATTTTTGTCCACTATGGACCTATGTGTAAGTTTTTTTATTGACTCAAAAGGGTTAAGCACATTTCCTTCCCGAATCAATGTAATGAATCAAGGCATTTTTTTTTTCTTTCAAATTATGATTCTCATTATCTAATAGAGCAATTTTTAACTTTATGGCAGTAAAATATTATAAGTAAATCAAAATCAAAAAATGTTGACATATAAACAAATAAGCTAAATATGCTCTCGCAAGCCCATATCAGAACTTTCTTATCAAACTACGCAAATGTTGCACCATTACACTCAAGGCCTGGGCGCTTTTGTCTGCGTGATCGGCAGCTAAGAAAAAGGTCAACATCCTTATCCTTCACGCTGGATGTGTTTTGATTCTGCCTGCATTACCATAAGCCACATCCATCCTGTTTTATCCTTAACACCCCCCCACGTATACCCTCCCTCCATTCACCGTCCTTGGCCTCTTCCTGATTGTCACGTCTGGGTGACACAAAGTGCTGCCACAACGACTGGGTCACCCCTCCTCTGCTCGCCCAGCTGTCGGTGGTTACATAATAGCAAGGCCTTGTTGTGCTTGGTGTCTGGCTTTGTGCGACTGTCACTGAGCATGATTGCGGGTGAGATTAAGCAGTGGGTGAGAAGACTCCACGAAGGGGTTTCTACCTGGTTCCCAGCAGTGGAAACACAGCCAACACACAGGCTCAGATTTGAGGGCTGTGGATGAAATTGGAAGCTCTTTTAGCGCTTACTATCACACTGTGATTTGTTTGTGATGTCTCGCTTGTCATGGTGTCTTAATATCTCGACTACTTTAAAGAGGCAGAAAGCACACTATGAGCACCTTTTGATTGTTTTTGACCTTTGTTTCCATTCATTTTGGAAATGCGATACAATGTGATGTTGCAAGGAGCTGATTTGTCTTGGATCTTTTTGTGGATGTTTTAAAGCAGCATTGAGGGTTTGTTTTTTGTTTTTTTCATATTACAGCAGAATATGCTCTCAAAAAAATAGTTTGCTGAATGAATTTATTTAAATTAAGGAAACCTTTTCAACACAATTATTTTAGGTTTGTACAACAACATGTTCATTTAAACAAATTATGTTTTGTTCAACCAACTTAAGTTCATTCATATTTTGTCATCGTTTATTCGAACCTGTATGACGTTTTTCTTCTGCACAAAAGATATTTTGAAGAATGTGGATTACCAAGCCATTTTGATGGATATTGATTTCCATTGTAAGGACAAAAAAAAGAAAGTCTTAGGTTTGGAACTACGTCTAAGTGAGTAAATGATGACAGAATTTTCATTTTTAGAAGAATTAACACTAAGTTCCTGTGTTAGATAAGCAATAGCAGATGTTAGAAAAGTAAAGACAATTATGTTTATAATTATTAGCAACATATGTTGACCGAAGTAAGAAGAGACTGTTCTCAGAACTTAGTACAATCGCTCATTTATGAATGATTTGTTTATTTTGCGGCTGTCACATGACAAATGAACGAAAGACTTCATGCGAGGTGAAACTAATCAGTTGTGTTTCTCATAAATCGTCTGCATTATAATAATTTCCTAATTCAGAATATGATCAAAGATTGCAAATGTGAACGTCTACAGAGAATTTGGCTATTGAAAACTTTCGAACTCAAATTAACATTCAAATGTCCAAAATGACTTGAATAAAGATTTGTTGTGATCTTCTGATCACTACGACACACATCATTGTTGTCATGTAGCCACTCACAAGCCTTAGCACAATCGCCACTCTTCTCCACAATGGTAAAACTCAAAATCTCCAACAGAAAATTAAATACTAACAACATAATGCGTACATTAAATACTAACAACTTCTCTTTATTGAAACTCTTCATTTCAAAATTTATTCTACTGCTAATGCTAATGTATCTAATCATTCATGTAGTCCAAACACAGAATGATTTTTTAAGTGACAAATTTAAGTGTATTGAACATAATGTTCAAGAATTGTTTCTTAAGCTCATTTTAAATGGTTAGTTCACCCACAAATGGAAATTCTGTCATTAATTACTCACCCTCATGTCGTTCCACACCCATAAGGCCTTCATTCATCTTCGGAACACAAATTAAGATATTTTTGATGAAATCCAAGAGCTCTCTGACTCCTCTATAGACAGCAATTTAATCAACACTTTCAAGGTCCAGAAATGTACTAAAGACATAGTTAAAACAGTCAACGTGGCTGCAGTGGTTCAACCTTAATTTTATGAAGCGACGAGAATACTTTTTGTGTGCAAAAATAGCGACTTTATTCAACAATCTCTTCTCTTCCTTGTCATTATCCTTACGTAGTTGCCGCAGTAAGCACAGTGAAGGCTTCCGTGTTTACGTCCGAGCCGGCCAATAATGAGTCGGCGTTCTGACGTAGAACCTGGAAGTGCTGGATGTAAACAACGTATGAGTATAACACAGAAGAGAAGATATTGTTGAATAAAGTCGTTATTTTTGTTTAGTTTTTGCGCACAAAAAGTGTTCTCGTCGCTACACAAAATTAAGGTTG
This sequence comes from Ctenopharyngodon idella, assembly GCF_019924925.1. Taxonomy (NCBI): domain Eukaryota; kingdom Metazoa; phylum Chordata; class Actinopteri; order Cypriniformes; family Xenocyprididae; genus Ctenopharyngodon; species Ctenopharyngodon idella. Next base: position 2,627,310 of record NC_067238.1, read on the forward strand.
AACCACTGTAGTCACATCGACTTATTTAACAATTTCTTTAGTACCTTTATAGACCTTGAAAGTGTCGTTTAAACTGCTTTTTTATTTAGTCATAAACCTCTCGGTTAATTAATGACAGAATTTTTATTTTTGGGTGAACTAACCAATCCTTTAATGCCAACCCCAGGTAAAGATGGACAAATTCCATACAATGAGTAGATGGAATGCAGCAGTCACTCTCAAACACACAACAGTTGATAAAGTGATAGCAACGCTTTGGTGTCTCTCACAAATGTAATAAAAAAATATTAATACCAACAGTTCAGTGGTATGCTTTTATGAAATGTATTATAGTACAACAACTGTAATGTATGGGCACCTCCAGATTAGTGGAAGCAGTTTGAAAAAGTGATTTGAAAAATTTAATTGGTTTAATTTGATAGTTAAAACTTACATTTTTTTATAGGTATGAATTGTAAGTTGCGCTTGTCACTTGTGTAAATAAACAGATTCTCTTGGGGTTAAACACAACATTAAAGCTACGGATGTGTACAAAACCAAATTATTTGTCAATGCAGTGACGTCATTGAAAGCACGAGACAGTCCATGGAGAGCATGCAGCTTAATGAGCGTAATTCACAGACATCTGTTGACAACAGTTTACAGATAATTGCTGGGTGATAGTGCTAATGTAGTTTAGTCAGAAATAGATCAAATAGGTTTAGTGGCTAACTTCTTGGGATTTGATATTTTACTAGATCTACTAGGTCAGAGTTTGATACAGAAAGAGACTGAATATGTGTCCTGTTCAACATAAAATTTCAATAGTACAGAATACCCAAGAAATTGCATGGTTCACTTGTCCCTTCCTGAACAGTATCCTCAGCTGTCAGCTTTAGTCTGAATTTGCAACATTGCAACTGGCATGTTATTCAGTTACAGCGTTCCTTTTCTTATTTGCTATCAAGTGGACAATAAAAAAATGCATCCAGACATTCTCAAACCAATTTTTTATAGCACATTTAAGGTAGTACATCAGTTTTGATTCACGCCTAATGCATCTTTATTGAAAATGAAGATCCAATTGAAGTGTTTGCTTCAACTTTGCGCCGTTTGGTTAAATTGATGTTTATCACTGTGGCAGATGGCAACCTTTCTACTTCATACATCTAATTCAGGGATGTATGCGAGCTTCTTGTAAACCTGCTTTAATAACAAGGTTATTGAGCTTGAAACTATAAATAAGGGAGTGGAGGGGTGTGGGCATTGTCAATTTACAGCAAGTTTCCCTGATTTCCCCTGGGCGTGGGTTGTTAATTTAATGCAAGATGACATTGTGGACGCCACATTGGTGTACAAAGACAACAGGGAATCCTAAAGGCCTTTTCGAAAGCAGTCCACCACTATGGCCTAGTGAAACGCTACCCATTTGTGAGCAGATTTTACAGCTCACCTGCATGGCAAGAACCGTCACAGCACAGAAAGCTGTTTTCCCCCCATGCCTCTCTCCTTCTCCATCAGATCCAGACCAGCTTTTCCCTCTCTCTACCGACCATAACAGGGAGCCAAGCCTTACATTAAATCTGTGTTTCTGCATAACGGGGCCTCTAGTGTTTTTTTTCTGGGCTGCTGGGCCTCTCTGTCTCTCTCTTTTGCTCTCCTTACAGAGCAAGTGCTTTATTGCCTTATACAGGCAAATCTAGCCGTACTCTTTTTATCTCTCTTTGCATGCATTTATATAAAACACTAGCTCTAAATGCAGCTCAGAAGTCTACTAAAATTGTTCATATGTTACAGTACTTAGTTATTTATCAGCAATTATTGGCCATTTCTTGTTAGTAGCTAGTGTTTGCTTAAGCAAGCATCACTTTTATTATTGCTCATACTTAAAGGTGCAGTAAGCAATTTCTGAGAAATGCTGTTGATAATTGAAATAACCCAAACAAACACACCCCTACCCAAAAGGATCACACCCCTATCTTGATAGCGCCGCCCCCAAATGCACAAAACCGCTATGCAACTCAGGCACCTCCTTCCTAATGAAGGGACACGCCCCTTACTGCTGATTGGCCACAATTGTGTTTTGGTGCTCGATCCAAACCACTTTCAATAGCATTTCTCAGAAGTCGCTTACTGTACCTTTAAGGTTAGTGATTTGAATGAACCCTTAATCATAAGTACAACATTTTTGTGCATAACTCCCTCACCATTTGTGTTACAGACATTATGATATCTCAGATTATTAGGGGAGATTGGATTGTGATTGGATGGTTTTCACTGATACGCTCTGCAGATTCTACCTAACAACCACACAGAACACCCTGGCAACCACTTAGCAATAGCCTAGTAAGCTAGAACTCCCTGGCAACCACCTTGCAATGGTATAGTAACTACCAAGAACATCCTAGCAATGGCTTGTAATCAACTAGAACACCCTGGCAACTAAAGCGCAACAGTCAGTTCTGGATGTAAAAACTCCATTTGTTTTCTCCATAGGGAAATTGATTTTTAACAATATAATTTTTAAACCTTTAAAGACAGGCCTACTATGAGCAACAAGGTTGTTAATCGATAGTATGTGCTTCTGTTGAAGCTGTCAGCCCACATTATTTCAGCTTAGTTTAAAAATAATTGTGTTTAACAGCGGAATTTGTGGTGAAAAACTACATTACCCATGATGCTTTACAGAAAATTCCACCAATCAGAGTCTCGAAATGAGCCAAACGATCTCTTTAGCTTTGTCCACTCCCATGAAGCACTCCAAATGATGTAAAAGATCTCAAAATACTTAAATATTTGAATATATAAGCATATTTTGCAATAAACTTAAAATATATTGTCTTTACATATATAATCAACATTTTTTAATGAGTAGTTTCATATTTCTCCATCGTTTTTAATTCAATTATATTGTTTGCAATGCTTCACGGGATTGTAGTTCTTTCCCTCACTAAAGCCTTTAAGTACATAGTTTGTATTTTTGTCTTTTTGTCCAATTTTCAAGTTTGTAATGTTATGATTTACCTCATAGCTGATTGGTTTGGTATATTGCTTATAATGCTTTAACCAAGACTTTTTTGAAATCGCTATGGGAGAAATGAATGGAAAAAATACTTCAGGAACCAATGCCTCTGAAAAAGTGGGCAGGCACTAATGCACTTGATGGTCTAGTAACTACCTAGAAATGGCCTAGTAATCAACTAAATCATCTTGTCAACCACCTAGCAATGCTCTAGTAACAGCCTAGTAACAACCTAGAGCACCCTAGCAACAGCCTTTTAATTAGAAGTCCCTTGCAACCTCCTAGCAACAGCCTAGTCGCCACCTAGAACACCCTAGCAACCACCTACAACATTATTAAAGCATCACTTTTAGATGGGTGCACACCAAAAAAATCTTTTAGCCATATTGTACCTTTTGATCTGGTTTGCATATACTATTCACTTCTCTTAAGATAAGCTGTTTTATAGCACAAATTAAATTGACTTGAATAAGGACAAGCTTTTTCATTTCAAATATCACCTTTCCATATTCTTTCATCTAAAAATGTCTCTGCGCTGCCAGAAAAAATAAACTGTGCGTTTTGCAGTGTAACCTTGTTTCTAAAGCACTCGTCTTTATTGTTGCAGCTTTTGTTGTGTTTGTAGCACCCACTGCCATGAAAAAGAAAAGATATCAAAATGTAGTGTTTTTTTTATTTTCCTCTTTTTTTCAGCAAAATACAATCTTCTGGTGAATCTGTGAAGATGCTCATGAATATTACTCACTTCATTTTAAAAGTCAGTCTTTTTCATTAGAGGACATGGACTGATTGGAGGTTTATTTGTTTGTTTACGTGCTGACGCGCACCTCTGCGGTCCTGTGCAGTGACCCGCTTAAAAAAATAGACGTGGCATCTGAACATCAGCATCATCAAGTCAATTTTTTGTTTTCATAGAGGGGCAAACATGACAGACAGTGGCACTTGCCAAGCTACTCCATAGTGGGCATCATGCCCTTTGCCAGGCGCCGTGTTCAAGGGTTGGATGCCAGCATTGAGCTAATGCCCGATTAGTTAAGAGGCAATCCCAACATCCTTTCCAAATGAGCACGGATGCTGTCCAAAGCTTGGGGATCCCAGATATTTCCAATAACACATGTCAAAGGTCAAAACCATCTGGCCATGATAATCCATAAACTGGCCCAGATTGAATCTGCATACTTGATTTAACTGAGTCTGATTGGGAAGGAAATCTGTGAAATTCAACAGCATGGATTTAAACATGCTAAAATGTATTAAAACGATCTGCGAGTAATAAGTTAAATAAAATTAAATTACCCAATGTGCAGAACTGGTGCAGAACCAGGTGGTTGGAGGGGAGGTGTTGAAAAATAAGAACATTTTAAACAATTTGTACAAAAGACACTTTATATGTGGATCAAGTTATTACATTTTGATAAAACATTATTATTATTGATTTATAATTAACATTTTATTTGAAAGAATGTGGACTGTTGAATTATGCATAATTATATCAGGAATGTGCATAAAAATGGAATACTGTCCATTGTTCTTTCATGTGGATGATAAACTAACACTCATGAGGATGGGAACTTATAGATCTTTATGAATGTCATGTGTTTGAATTCTGAGAAACTTTGCAGGCACCGATTTCATATGTGAATAAAAACCCTTGTGAAGATAAGTGTTCCTAATTTGATTGAATGTGCATTTGTAGTGTACTTCAAATCTTAAAAATATATTTAAAAAAAAAAACTGTACTTGTAGATAATATAATAATGAAAGGCCACTGAAGTGTACTTAAAGAGAGTTCACTTTCATATGATTCATATCAAACTTAAGTAGACTTTTAAGTGCACTATGTAATAATGTCAAATTAAAATAATTAGGATACATTTTAAATCATTGTTTTAATAATCTTCTGTTGTGTATTAAAGAAGTACATTTATTTTGATGTGTTGACTAACATACTAAAGAACTTGATAGTAATTTTAACTGTGGTGTGTTATTCAATATTACATTTAAAGTTAATAATAAAGTTATATTTTAAATGTACTAAATTGCAAAATTGTCATTATAAATGTGTAATTACAAATATTAAAATATATGACTTAGGCTACAAGTTTTAATAGAAAAGTATTTTTTTAGTTTACCATAAATGCTTGTCAGTATATTCGGCTGTACACTTTAACATATGAAAGATACTTAAGTTCTATACTAAAGCATGCAATTAAGCACTTTTAAGTTCAGCTATCTGCATTTAATAGGTGAACCTGGACCACAAAACCAGTCATAAGGGTCAGTTTTTTTTTTTATATATATATTTGTGGATTTATACATCTGAAAGCTGAATAAATAAGCTTTCCATTGATGTATGGTTTGTTAGGATAGGACAATATTTGGCTGAGATACAGCTATTTGAAAATCTGGAATCTGAGGGTGCAAAAAAAATCAAAATATTGAGAAAATCACCTTTAAATTTGTCCAAATGAAGTCCTTAGCAATGCATATCCACTCACAAAAACACATTTTTGGTATATTTACAGTAGGAAATTTACAAAATATCTTAATGAAACATGATCTAATGATTTTTGACTTAAAAGAAAAATTGATAATTTTGACCCATAAAATGTGTTGTTGGCTATTGCTACAAATATACGCATGCGACTTACGACTGGTTTTGTGGTCCAGGGTCACATATAAATTTATAGTATAATACATTTTCATTTAATTGCCATTAACATGCAGTTAAGTGTCAGAAAACATTCACACTAAAGAATATTATTATTTCCGTAATAAGTACTATTTTAAAAGTATGTCAAGTGTACTTCTTTTTCACAAGGGAACCCTTAGGTCAGGATAACTGTTTTTTTTTAACCACCCTCTGTAGCAGTTTGGAGGTATGGCTGCAAAAGTGCAATGGTTTCATCAGCATTTCAATGAGGTATTAGAAACCCTAATCCTGTCCACAGATACCTCTCAACCCTCACCTTTTCCAGCCTTGCCTCCGGGGCAAAAATCCACACCAGCTCCCCCAAACAAACCCCTCAAGGAGTATGCAGACCTCCTGCAGGGCTTCAGCACGTTTTGTTTTCACAGTTGACTGCATGGTGGGTGGTGTTGGAGAGTTCAGCATGTGACTTTAGGGTCATGCCTAAAGTGTGCCAGTCCATACAGAGATATCCCAGCTGTCCCTGCGGTGGACCACACAGTGGCCATGAATAGATTGTGGCTGATTTTATGTGGAACATTATGTGGGAGGTGCCAGGATGTCGTCGCTAGGGTGTTTGGGGTGGTTGCTAAGATGTTGCTAGGGTGTTGTTTAGGAGCCCATGCACAACCGGTCTCTATTGATTCCCTCCTTCAGTGAAAGATTTGCTTAACTCCTTACTTTTGCAAACACCACCAATTACCTTGTTTCATCATATACAATATATTTACTGCATTAGCTGATTACTTTTCTGTATTTTTTTTTTTTTCTCAGTTTCTCTGTACCGCTGTATTAGCCTGCTCAGTCTCCATACTGCGCTGCCTCCCCTCCCCCTTCCTCTCGCAGATCAAACTGCGCAGTTAATATATTCCCTGTATTTGAATTTTGGGCCCTGGGTGCACAGCGCTGCTTACACGGCAAACAAGATAAAGTCTAAAGCAGAACCCTACATGAGCCCAGGAGCACAAAGGCACTTCTGCACACTACCATCCTCTTGAGGGACAATGAGCGATATTATACCAAAAAGCAGGCAGAAGCAGCAGTAAGACCTGAAACATACACTGAGTCAAAGTATGTGAATGTAAATGCTTGATACCCTTGTGAAAAAGAAGTGTTTTGAATGTGCACTTTAAATCTTAAAAGTATATTTTGTAAAAACCTGTACTTGCAGATAATTGTAAGGGATCATCTGTGTTTCATGTCTGTTTGGGTGGGTTTTGCATGTTTAGTTCTGTTTCCTGTGTTTCTGTTAGTTACTATGGTTTATCATTGTTTGATTATTGTTTGCACCTGTTGTTCATTTCATTGGTTTGTCTGTGTATTTAAAGTTTTTCTGTTCATTGTCAGTTCTCGTTGTGTGTTTAGCGGTGTTTTATTTCCCTGTTTTCTGAATGTTTTGAGCTTTGTTAGAGAACCCCCTGTGGTGAAAATCAAGTTTTTAATGTTGTTTATATGTCTATGTGGTGTTTTTAATATGCTTTAAGACAAACCATGTGCAAATTCATATGTCAGCACCATTGCTGAATATTTTCTCCTTAAAACTGCAGTGAAAAAAAGACAAACCCGCAGTAACCAATCACGTCAACATGCCGGCGGGTTTTAGCATATCATTAACAGTGAACTAGCAGGGGAGTCTCAAGATTTAGCAATATGGCGGGTGTATGATGTATATAGGGTACCTCAGGGATGATGTGTTTTTGTTGGCCAATCTGGAAGTTAGCGGCGCACGGGTTCCCTCGATCCAAAGCCTATGCATTTTTCCCATAGACTGTTGGAAAATCGCAAAAAATAAGCTCTGTGTTTAACAAAGGGTTATGACACTTACACGTTTTGTCTATCAAGATAATCTTTACAAGTTAACACAACACTTATACATTTTGAAGCCTAAATAAAGTCGTCAGATATAAAAAGCTACAGCACACCATGGTTGCGGATCAACGTCACCACCACCAAGCTTCCTCAAACTTTATTTAGAAAACAACTTTATTTAAAAACATGCTCGCTGATTATGATCTGCGCTGTGTATGAATACTTATCCAATTTTTCATGAAAAATGCTGTCCAAATGTCCTGTTTGTCATGATGACATCTAATGTCCCTGCCAAAGGAAGTAGTCCCTTTTAGCAATTTGTTAGCAACCGCCGTTTTTAAGACACAATAAAGGTTTAAAAAATCACAAGCGGGTTATAACTGGTGTGTTTTATATCATAGATCAAAACTTGAAAATATTTGTGAGGCTTTGTTAACCACAGACCTTATTTCAGGCGATTTAGCAAAAACCCATTAAAAAAACCCATAGACTTTAGGGCAATGAAACCGGAAGTCCTAAAATGCTAACTCGCTTCCGGGTTTTGCCTACAAAAACACGTTATCCCTGAGGTACTCTATTATATACACTTTCTCCACTGACGTTCTGAGTTGCGTTTGTAAAGATACTGATTGTTAGAAGGCAGCTGTCTGACTCTGACATGGTGAACAGGAACATGGTTTGTGTAACATTAGCAACACATTATTAGCTGTTTGATAACATAGTCAAGCAAAAGGCTAATCATATTAATTTAACGTTATGTGTCCGATTCTGTAAAGAGCGATACCCTTGTGCAGCGTTTACCTCATTAAGTTGAGCGAGTTAATCTCTGAGCTGGTGTAGGCAAGTGGAGGCGGGACTAATTTGCATATTCATTGATCCGCACATACTAAATGAGGCAAGGTTGTAGAGTTACATTCAAGCTATTTTAAGGCATGAAGAAATTTTTTTCACAGGAAAAAATGTTTAAATATGTCATTTTGGTGATTCAAGATGAGTTTTAAGGGATAAAATAATTGACTACAGCAGGGGGACTTTAAATAATGATCCACACTGCTGCAAATAAATCCTTTCTCACGTGACAATAATATAATATATTACTGAAATAAATGTCCGGTTAAGTGTACTTAAAGAGAGTACACTTTTATGACTGTTTTTAAGTACACTTTTAAAAAGTGTAATAATGTCAAATTAAAAGTTTTTCTTTGAAATTATTATGTTTAAAAAAAAAAAGTTGTCAAGATTGTTTTGTTTTAAAGAAGTACACTTATTTTGATGAATAACATACTAAAAACGTGTAAAGTACTTGATTATAATTTTAACTATGGCGTGTAATTTATTATTACATTTAAAGATGATGATGAAGGGTAACACTTTATTTTACAGTGCCGTAGTTACACTGTAATTACTGAAATAAGTACTGAGTACTATTAATTAACTACATGTACTTACTATAGAGTTACAGTTAGGGTTAGGGTTTGGTTTATGGTTAGTTACTTGTAATTATGCATAATTTACTGTTAGTAAGTACATTTAGTAACGTGTAACTATAACACAAAGTGTAACCTAATAAAGTTTTATTTAAAGTTATATTATATTCATCATTACAAATGTGTAATTACGAATATATTTAAATACATGACATTCAAGTTTCAATAGAAATGACATTAAAGTATATTGTACTTTTCCATAAATGCTTGTCAGTACATTCAGCAGCAGACTTTAACTATATTTTAAAGACAATAGAAGTAATTATGAAGTTACATAAAGTCCTATTTAGAGTAGGTCAAAAAAGCACTCTAAAGTTCAACTTTTTTTTAAAGTTCAATATTGAATTTAATTAAAAAAAAAAATAAAAAAAAACTATAAAACATTTTAATCTTCAAAGTGTCCGAAATCATTCCATTCCATTAACTCTTATATTCTTTTAAAGTATTTTCCTTAACAGGTACTCTAAATATGCTAAAGTGAACCTTTTTCACAAGGATATACACAAGCTTGGTTTCATCCAAATGAGTCAGAATGCAGTTCATAATAGCAAGTGATAAAATGCAAGTATGTGTTGCATTGTCTGCATTACCACAAGGGGTTCTATAATGGGCATTAATGCAAACTTCTTCTGTGGTCAGTTTCTCGTTTAGGTCAACTACAGTCATGGTGCCTCAATTTCAAGAGGATCTTGCTGAGCAAAGTTAGTTAGTTAAACAGTAAACATATTTATAGCTAGCTAGCTGAACATTGACATACCCGGTTTAATGACGCAGACATTTTAACCTAACTCTATCGCTGCCTTGAGTACTGATATTTGTTACTACCACAGAAATGCATAAACACATGCAATTGGCCACATCTCTATACATTTGTGTACTTGTATAGAGCACATTTATTGCTCTACTCTATGGCTTCAGAAGTTTTTTCCATCCTGGATAACAATGTTCTTTGGGCAGTTGCTGCTTTTCACTAGATCCATCCATCTTCTCAAAATGTCAGATTCAAGACTGATACAAGCAGCTCTAAGCATGAACTCACCCAACGGCTACTCAGTCTTCCCATCTGTACTGTGTCTACAGCATCCATTCCTGGGCCTGATCTCTTACTGGTCATTTGAACCATCTGTAAAGCTCAATTGATACTTCCTTGGCCTTAAGATTACAGGGATTATTCATCTGCTCAACAAGTGCCCATCCAAGAGTTTTAATGGTCTTTGGAGTAGCACAGCAGATGTTATCAGACAAACGAGTTTGTTTTGGTTGGCCCATTTGAACATTGTGTATTTGAAATAAAGGAGAGATGATTATGATGTAAAACATAGGCTACCTTTTATTGTCAATGCCAGGGTTTTTTGAGAAGCACCCAGAGGACATTTGCATTGTTCAGATGCTACTCTTTCAAAGCTTCAGTTATGTTGTATTGAAGAATACACGTTTTCTAGATGTAGATTCTAGATGATTAAATAAGAGACGCATGTTGAGTACAGAGTACAGAGCTGTAAAATGAATGGAAGAGCTAAGATCATTTGGTCTGGGAAGAATTTGATGACATAGCTTTATGTACTGACTTTTGATTACAGATTTCAGATTTTTCTGAAAAGCAGCATATTTAAGCAAGTCTCACTTTTTTGTCTCTATTTATCTTCTTGTCTATGAGAAACAACTGAGACATAAAAAAAGAGATTTTTGAGATTTTTCTTTTCTTCTGGGGAATCACATGGAGCAAAGCACATGGTGGAAAAAATTTAATTTTAATGAAACAAAACATAAACAGAAGCCAGAACTGCCTTCTATTTCATAGCTATTTTTCTCACAGTAAAAGGACAGTAGAGACTGAGAGACTGACAAATGTCATTTTCTTTCCATTGTTGTATTTCATATTGAAACAGGAAGGTGGACTGGTCTTTTTTTTTAAATAGCAAATACACTTTTATTTAAGACACACTATGTTTTGCTACTTGCTGTAGAATGCATCAGTGCCCGTCCATTTTTTCAGCAGTCTTGTTGCTGGAAGCATTTTACCCTTTCATTTTTTCCACAAGGATTTAAAAAAAATTCTTTTGTAAAGAGTTATAAGCCATGAATCAAACCAACCAGGGACAAATAAAATACTTAAATACTCTTTTATATATATAAAATATATAAAATGAATGACAGTTTTACTTCCAGCACTCGAGTGGTGCAGGTATGACGTCAGAACCCAGAAGTCTAATTTGCCGCTGGTTCCTTTGAGATTTTCTTATTGGGTTTTATAATGGGGTTTTTCAATTTATGAGTAAAATAAAGCCTGTGGTAAACATAACTTGACTATACTTTGACGTTTTGTTCTACAACATAAATTACACACACCCATAGCGAAAACGCGAATTTTTAAGCAGTTATGGTCAATTTTGAAAAAGTACATTTTTAATGAGTAAAAACATAGATAAGTCAGCTTGGGGTGTGAGTGTAGGAAAATCCTGAAGGAACCAGTGGCGAATTAGTCTTCCAAGTTCTGACTTCATACATGCACCTATAGTAGCTGGAGGCATTGGTGGAGGGACATTTGGGCATTTGATTGGGCAAAACATTTGCATACACCTCTGTCATCAGTAGTTTTGCTCCATTTTCTCAGATTTTGTCCACTCTCAGTTGTACACTGGATGATCTTAAAACTAATAGACATGAACTAAAAGCCACAAAACTCATATTATGAATTCATGGAGTCTAAAACAAGTGAGTATACTCTTAACCTTGCAGTGTTTTGTTAGGTCCAGGAGGATCTCCTCATGTTATCTTCATCTCCCCTAAGGGATGGATGATATCTTCAAAGCTGTCTCTGACTGTTGATTATGAGAAATGTGGGTATTCCTAAGAGTTCCAGTGTGAAAAGCCCTGGGCGAGGTGAGTTTAAAGATAGAAAGAGGAGTCCCTCTCACAGCAAGAGCATACAGAGAGGACAATGCTTTATGTAACCTGAATATGTAGGCATTCTAGTAGCTTTGTGTCAGTGTTTGTCAGTATGACTTTTTCTGGTATATTTTCACTTTTTGAAATGGATGACATGCCGATATGAAGTGCTCGGGCCACACTTCTCTGCTAAAAGGGATAATATTTAGCGATGAAGCTGCCCCTGCAGTATTTAAAGGCAAGCATGATCTTATTCTGGGTTTTTTTTTCTTTTCTTTTTTTTTCTGAGGCTGAAAGGTACCTGCTCATGGGAAAAAAAATAAGACCTTTTCAATTGTTTCTCTTAGACAGCAATGAAATGAAAAGAAAATCAATGAAATGAGGAGATCAAATGGAAACGTTCGCCTAAAGGATAGTTCGCCCAAAAATGAAGATTCTGTCATCATTTACTCACACTCGTGTCATTATAAACCCCTAAGACTTTTGTTCATCTTTGGAACACAAATGAAGATTTTTTTTATATTCTGTCATTATTTGTTCCATCTATTAAAAGTCAAAAGTCCACGCAACCACAATTTTCATGCTTCGAAAAGTACAAAAAGACATCATAAAAGTGTAATCCATATAAATCAAGTTGCTTATTCCAAATCTTCTGAAAAGAAGTGAACACTTTATGTGATGAACAGATTTAATTTAGGCTTAAATTCATTTAAGAAATCTTTTTGGTTTGAAAAGACATGAGGGTGAATAAATGGCAGAATTTTCTTTCTCTTTTTTTTTTTTTTTTTGGTCATTAAATTTTAATTTTTTATTAAAGTTAGGCCATTTTTAAGTCTGCTTAAAAAGTCTGCTTTTTTTCAATTTCGCTTTTTTAATAGTTATGTGTACGTAGATGCCACATTCGACCTCTCCAGACATGTCGGTGGCCGCCATCAAGTGAGAATGTGCTGGTTTGTGTTTTTATATGTATTAACTCAATATTACAGGTTTTTACAATAGTATTTTTTTATGTTTTTACTTTTACAATGGTAACTTTTTAATGTACGCTGATGCCTTCATCTTGTTGTATTGTGTTTAGCAAAATCATTTGCTGAAATCTTTTGTAGATATAGATACTTGTGTGTCTATCTACTGTTGCAAACGCTGAGTCAACTTGCTCTTGAATGTTTACGGACTGGCTTTGACCACTACAATATGTTACCCTGGACCACAAAACCAGTCATAAATAGCACAGGTTTATTTGTAGCAATAGCCAACAATTCATTGTATGGGTCAAAACTATCGATTTTTCTTTTATGCCAAAAATCATTAGGATATTAAGTAAAGATCATGTTCCATGAAGATATTTTGTAAATTTCCTACCCTAATTATATAAAAAATGTATTTTTGTGAGTGGATATGCATTGCTAAGGACTTCATTTGGACAAATTTAAAGGCGATTTTCTCAATATTTTTCAGATAAAATAAATCTGATAAAATCTGATAACTTCAGATTCCAGATTTTCAAATAGTTGTATCTTGGCCAAATATTGCCCTGTCCTAACAAACCATACATCAATGGAAAGATTATTTATTCAGCTTTCAGATGATGTATGATCATCAGATGATATATATATATATATATATATATATATATATATGGTCTCAAAGTGTGTTTGTTTGTTGAAAACCTTTGCTAGTGTTATGGAAGAATAAGTTGATTTGAGACATATATGAAATGTTTTGGTAGTTTTAGTTCATTTTGAAAGTAAAATTAACTGCTGTGGCAAGATGAAAGTTAGTTAGGAAAACTGTGTGAAGAGTTTTGAAAAAAAATGGCCAAAGTATTGAGAAATGTGTCCTAGTGATTGTAAAAAACTGTGAAGTAAAAGTTTATTTTACTGTCCTCAAGCGGAAATCTGGTGTGGATTACATAGACATGAACATTAAAAAAAATACATACATTACAACTTAAACACATTATATATATTTAAAAATGTATCAAGTTGTTTATCAAGTTGAACTACTAATAAACATTTGCATTGATACAAGCACAAATAAATTGTTATACATGAATCGTTATATTTCTATTTACAAAATTTTTTTAAGGAGATCCAAGCTCTTAATGTTCAGTTTAAAGAAGTGTTTTGATAGTTAAAGATCCTTCATGTGTGCTAGCAGCTGCCATTGCACTATGTCAGTTATGTAAATTTCAGGTGTTTCAACCAAATGCTAAAACGGTCCATTGTACTACACAATGATATCACCAATAACGTCCAATGAAAATAAGATTTCATTATTTTTATCACTGGAGTGTTTGGATTAAATATTCAGGAGGATACATACTGAATTTTGTGAAAGTTTGTTTGTGTGTGTGTGTGTGTGTGTGTGTGTGTGTGTGTGTGTGTGTGTGTGTGTGTGTGTGTGTGTGTGTGTGAGAGAGAGAGAGAGAGAGAGAGAGAGAGAGAGAGAGAGAGAGCAAGTGGTCTGGTTAGTTTGGTTATCAGCTTGTCTGCACTGAAAAAAGTAAAACAACCATGTCATTTATTTAAAGTGCATTTTTATATTGGTCTAATCAAAAACCATGGTTTCTGGTTTAAACCTGTTTTGTTCAATTTATCTAAAAGCAACACTCACGAAAGAAAAAAAATTAAAGTAACAATTTTGTTTAATTTTTTTTTTTTTTTTTTTGCATGACAGATGTGCAGAGCATACTGACTGCAGAAATTACTGTTGATTTTATTCATTTTTCTTTTTTTTTTAAACAGAAAATATGATGCATATTTTAAAAAGACTTAATTACACAAATTAAGTTGTAAAAAGTCAAAAAAGTCTTATATTGACCTACTTATATGTAAAGAATTGATTGATTTTATTGATTAAGTATATTGAATTATTGATTAAGTATAAATGAAGATTAAGTATGGCCTTCATAATAAATAATCTTTTTACTTTGTATGAATGATTTTGCCTTTGGGAAAATAAACATTTTTGATTAATAATAAATTATATTAAATGAAAAGGTTTGAACCAATTTTCCAAACAATAAATATAACTAAATTTGGCAGTAACAATTTAGAGTATTTGGTATTTGGTCCAAAGTATCTTTTTTTTCAGTGTGAGAATGAGCTAAAATTCAATTGCTCTGCTCAAAGTGCCATTTCCTTCCTCTGTGCACTTCAGACGATGTGTTTTACAGCTACCCAACAATCCACTGGACGGAGCTCATGCGGCCACACTGCTGTTTGTGTGGGATTGTGTTCTCTCAGAGAATAGTTGTTCCTGGTAGTGTTCACATCCAGGATGTGTTGCTTAACGTACACAAGCAAAATTGTGAACTCAGTGTGTGTTTTTATGCCAAACTTGACTCCACTCTTGTTAGAAAATTCCACTCTGGATTATTGAGTTGTCTTGACAATCCAATGGCTCTATTCCCAGACTGGATTCCTCGGGATTTACAAAAAAAAAAAAGGGGAAAAAATGTACCTGCCATGAGGACTCTTTTTCTCATGCCTGACAGTTTTACTGTCTTTTGACTGGGTCATAAATGATTATTAATTTACAGAACACTGGCTTTATCTATTCTTGCAGTTAAATCTTTTTTTGCAGACCAGAAAAACCCAAGTGTGGTTAAAAACCCTCTCTGTGAACTTTAACAGTGTATGGTTTGAGGAAAACTGCAAATAGCAACCATGCAAAGTTGTGCGGTTGAGTCACACTATGAAGACAAACCTATAGCCTCAGATGCTTTTGGTTTAGGATCAAAACCTGTGGCTTTCACCTCAGAGCCCTATAAACACAATGTGGTTTATAAGGTACCAGCAACAAGCGGTTTTGAGCATCATGTAAGGAAAAGAGTGATCCGTTGTCTTTTGAAAAGGTCTGTTAAAAGTGAGAGATTTGGTCAAATATTACCTTTGGTGACATCTTGATGCGCTAAAGAACTGCTTGACTGAATCATTTGTCACAATACAGAACACGCATGTCTACATTAAACTGAGAAGCATTTCATTAAAACCATAACCTCTATGGTGGTCATGATCTTTCACACCACCTTTTTAAAAAGTCATTGTTTTTTAAGCTGATTATTGTTGGTTATCTCTAGGCCTTATTGCTTCCCTTCCATTAGACTGTGACCATAATAACAGTGGTGGCAAAAAACGTTTGAACATCATACTTAAAAATGAATAAATATTATGTCATTGCATTAGACAAATGATGTGTCATTTATTTTCAAGATAACACAAGCACACTTTTTAAGAAAACAGTTTGTTAGGTTTAAAATTATAGAACAATAAATACACTGTTCAAACTGATGCCGCAAGACAAAAAGTATTTGGATGCTTAAAACTTTCATTAGGAGTCCAAAATACATTTTAAGTAAATTATGTCACAAAAATAAGTTTGTTTTACATGATAAAACAATATATATTGTGCTTAAATTCAAGATAGAGAAAAAAAACCTTTCAAAACTTCTGAATCAACTTCTGTCAAACAATTGAATACATCTGTGTAGACCATTATAAAAACTAATTCCAGATAATATATATTAAATATGAAATAAAAGGCCACTTAAGTGTACTTAATGAGATTACAATTTCTTGATTGTTCAACACACTTAAGCACACTTTTAAAAAGTGCACTTTGTAATAATGCACTGCAAAAAACGAAACAAATTTACACAGTAAAACACCGTTTTACACTGAAGCAGTAATATACTGTAAAAACAATGCATTCTAGGTAATATTAATAGTCGTTTTTGAGAAAGTGTAGGCTATAACCTGTAGGCTAAAGGCTACTTTCTCGAAAACGACAAATATTATCCAGAATGCATTGTTTTTACAGTATATTACTTCTGTATATTACAATGCATTCTCGGTAATATTACTTGTTGTTTTCGAGAAAGTAACCTATAGGCCTCTTTTCTTAAAATGACAAATATTACCCAGAATGCATTGTTTTTATGGTATATTGCTGTTTCAATGGAAAACAGTATTTTACTATGTAAATTTGTTTCGTTTTTTTACTGTCATTTTTTAGAGTGTCAAATTCAATTATTTACAGTACATTTTAAATCATTATGTTTTAATAATCTTTTGTTGTGCTATAAAGAAGTACACTTATTTTGATATGTTGACTATCATACTAAAGCACAAGTACTTGATTATAATAGTGAGTTATTCAATATTACATTTGAAGTTAACATGTAGTACATTACATTTTCATTAATGACATTAAAGTATATATTTTAGTTTACAATAAATGCTTGTCATTACGTTCGCCAGTACAACTATATTTTAAAGACAATAAGAAGTAATAATTATGAAATTACATATAAATATGTACTTAAAGGGTTAGTTCACCCAAAAATGAAAATTCTGTCTTTAATTACTCACCCTCATGTCGTTCCACACCCGTAAGACCTTCGTTCATCTTCGGAACACAAATTAAGATATTTTTGATGAAATCCAATGGCTCAGTGAGGCCTGAATTGAGAGTAAGTTAACTTAGACTTCCAAATGCCCAGAAAGGTACTAAAGACATATTTAAAACAGTTCATGTGACAATGCAAAAAAAAAAAAAAACGACTTTATTCAACAATATCTAGCACTCGTCACTGAACTAAACACTGCTTCATAAAGTTTTGAAGCTTCATGAAGCAGTGTTTAGTTCAGTGATGAGTGCTATATATTGTTGAATAAAGTTATTTTGTTTTTTTGGTGCACAAAAAGTATTCTTGTCGCTTCATAACATTAAGGTTGAACGATTCGTCGCTTCATAACATTAAGGTTGAACCATTGTAGTCACATGAACTGTTTTAAATATATTTTTAGTACCTTTCTAGGCATTTGAAAGTCTAAATTAACTTGCTCTCAATGCAGGCCTCACGAGCCATTGGATTTTATCAAAAATATCTGAATTTGTGTTCCAAAGATGAACGAAGGTCTTACAGGTGTGGAACGACATGAGGGTGAGTAATTAAATAATTTTCATTTTTGGGTGAACTAACTCTTTAAGTACTTAAGTGTATCAAAAAGTCACTCTAAAGTTCTGCTAATTGCACTCAATATGAATTTAAACTCTAATACATTTTCATTTATTTGCCATTAACATGTAGTTCAGTGTCTGAAAACATATTCAATTCACACATAAGGATATTCTTATGTTATTTCCATAAATGTACTTTTTTTATATAAGTATGCTAAAATGTACTTTCCCCCCCAAAGGGTTCTTATAGGATACCTGTGAACTTGATGAGAACCGACTCCATACATCCACTAAAAATCACCTTGACAGCAGTTGGTGTCACAAAAATAGACCCAGAAAAGCTCTAGCAGCATTTGTGCCACTTGATTTCATATTTCATCATCGTGTAATGACATTCATACATTTTAGGTGTGACATGAGTGTCCAAATATTTTTGGCCAACGTTTAATTCACTTTAAATATTATTATCTTTGTAGTTAAAGATGCTGGCTTACAGTTAATATAAAGGTAAAATATTCATTTCAAGTTTGAAAACTCTAATCAGTGGATGCTCACCAGTTATCAACAGGTTGTTGTAATAAATAGCTTCCACTTACTATTCCAGTGAGTGTATGTGCTTAATATTTAAGTAACGGTGTAAATCTTGCAAATACAGTGTATTTTTGGCCAGGCTCCTCTTGGATCGGTTCCAGGCTCGTCATCGCGGAGACCGGGGAGAGCCCTCGGCAGCGGACCACAGGTGATGCATCACGCTCAGACTCATGGGTAGGTGGTGGAGGGGGACAGAGTAAACAGTCGTAGATCACGGGGCTGTCACAGATGGGCTGTGTCACGGTGCCCATACAGGGAACTCACAGCCAGAGGCCTGGTGATCTGACTTTGAGAAAGCTTTTAATCTGAGTTCATTAGAAGGGTTTCACAGCAGAAATTAGAGGTAAAGACACTTATGCAGAAGCTTCATTTGTCCGTGGACAACTATGACTAAGAGAGTGAATGTGAAATGCATGTAGGTGGAAAAATCTCTGATTCATTCTTTTCAAGTGGGGGAGAGCTGGTGGCCAAGCATTTCTGTTGCTATACAACCTGGTCCCTCAGTCTGAAAGCCCAGGAGTTGCAGCCGGAGCCAAATGTTTCAAAGGAAAGTGGCCCCTAAAGTCAATGGCATTCAATGAGCCCTGGATCTAAAGGCCTTTGTGCTGGATTCTTAGCATTCAACTTAAATCTTCCCATTACAACTGCCTATCTGCTTAAGCACTGTTAAAATGCTATACTTTCCTTTTGTCAGTCTGGCGTCAGTTCATTTGTTTATTGGCAAACAACATGTCCATGAACTTCATTTTTTTTTTACAGAAAAATAGATTATAGCTTAACCTTCCCTTGTTAAAAAGTATACTTATTATGTAAAAAATACAAGAATAAATTTAAGTGCGAACTGAATAAAATGTTTTCAGACACTTAAGTGCATGGTAACTGCAATTAAATGAAAATGTATTATAGTTTAAATTTATATTAAATTCAATTATTTAGAGTAGGCTATTTTTGACCCACTTAAGTAGGCTAATTAAGCACACTTCTTTCTCACAACAGTTAATGAAACATATAAGGTAAAGTGTGTATTTTATGTGCTGCAAAAATGGTTTATCTGTATTTTAATGACATTTTCCACTTCCGAAAAAAAGTCTTAAAGCCCATGTGAATTGCCTTTTGCAAGCCATTTTACCATAATTTGACATATGTATGAGTAAAACAGGATATTCCTCATTCAAGAAAAAGTGTAGGGTCGACTTGTTTAGATTGTGAAAAGTGTACATTAAAAAATGCAGTCTGGCTGCATGTAAGCATGCTAAAACAATGCCTAATTATACACGTTCCTATTGGTTATTATCAGATGTGCTGTCTGCGGAAAGGGAAAGTCATATATTTTGATATAAGATTACGAATAGAAACACTTTTTTCTTGGGAATAACATGCACCAATGACTTGTACACAAGACCAGGGACACACATTAAGAAATCAAATAAGGCCATTTTTGATTTCATGTTGACTTTAATCACCTATTGTACTAGTAATTTGCTAGAGTAACTGGAAAAATGCTTGGAAACAGACATTAAATTGGTTTTAAATGCAAAAACGCTGAAGAGAGTTCCCAACCCCCTCTGCTGCCTGCATGTCTACATTCTACCCGCACAACACTCGCAATTCTGCTGATATAGTCAGCGACTGACCCCCCTCCTCCTCGACACACACACGCATTCACACCGAGCACACACACTCTCACACGCGCCCAAACGCATTTATAAAAGCATTTTGAGTCTATATTACTTTATAATAATAAAAACTTGTTTGTGAGCACTGACACAGGTCAGGCTACCTGGCGCCTTTCGCAGGCGCAGGTTCTGCATTGTAGAGAGAAGGCGCTGTGCCTGCGCTGTGCGTGTTCGCTGCCCATCCCCCACAGCCAGATAGCAAAGTTCTGCTGCTTTTGCAAGCACAGAGCCAGCCGCTGCTGCGAGAAGCGAGCGAGCGAGAGAGAGAGAGGCAGAGGCAGACAGGCAGAGAGAATGAGAGGGGGTGGGGAGAGAGCAGCAGTGTTTGAGTGGGGTAAAGAGCATGGCTGTTTCCATTTGGTTATTTACTTTGCGCCGTCTCTAAGCTCTCCGGTATCTCTTTACCAAACCAAATACACGTTTCGCTGTTGAATTTGGGGTTGGATTTGGTGTGCCAGATTTGATTGCTGCGGCCTACGCAGTTTTTTTTCCTTTCTCTATGGCTTGCGCTGCATTTCACTTTTTTTCATTTTCACTTCCTGCTCTCGGTCCATCCCCCATCCTCTTTCCCTTTCCATCCCTCTCTCTCTCGCGCGCGCTCGCTCTCTGAACACATGCGCACATACACATTAGCACACAGGCTGTAATTTCATGCTGTCCTCTGCACAGATCAAACATAATGCTGCTGCAATAAACCCTCTCATTTGCTGTCTGAAATATGCAAGAAGCACTTGTTTATATTTTGTATATGTAGAATGCTTTGTTGTATGTTCATGTGATAAATATGTAAATATGATGGAACATTTATTGTACTATTTATTGTACAATTGTATTTATTCCATTCTTAGTTGTGCCCACCAAAGCACAATTTGAACGCCCTAATCTAAGTATTAAAGTGTGAAATGTTTTATGTTAAAATGTCAACTTAGATAATTAATGTGGTTCAGATAACATAATATTTTGAGTTTCTATTGATTAAACCAATCGCCTTCATTGTATTAACTCAATTTTTTAATTTCAATTAACTCAAAATTTTAAGGCAACCAGGTAACTTACTTTTTTTTAAAGTTAAACCAACAATTGTTTTTTACAGTGTACTTTGTCCTATTTCAGCTTAATATGCTGAGACATGTATGATTTCCCTGAAAAGTGTAAACACTGTGGCACTGTCGGCCCTTTCGTTGTGTTGTTATTGTTAACTAAAACGATTTTTTTTTTAAATTAACTATTAAATATAATTTTTGTCAAATTGAAATTAAATTAAAATATAAATATTAAATAAAAAATTAGATGAAGTAAAAAAAAAAACTAAAATTAAATAAAAAGCAATATATATATATATATATATATATATATATATATATATATATATATATACATACATAAATAAAGATGGCAAAATAACTCTTCCAACCAACATAATCAATCTCTCTATATTTTTTTCCGTTTTGGAAAGTCATGGAAACTCTATCACAGATTTTTTTTTTCTTTTGCTATTGGAGCAAATGGAAATACAAAAATTATATTTGATGTCGTCTACTGTCCACCGCTATGCAAGTTTATAAGTTTACCAAATTATGAAGACTTCCGCTTCTGAGAAACCTGGAAATATGAAAAGGGTTCATCACCCAGCAACAATTCAGAACACCCTAGCACCCACCTAGCAGCACCCTGAACACCATAGCAACTGCATAGCAACCACACTGGCAACTGCATAGCATCCACAGCACCCTAACATTGTGGCACTGAGTTTTGCATGGGCACATTTTTTTTTTTTTTTTTTTTAAATCAGCATGAAATGGAAGTTGTGATAGTCTTTTTTTCCTCTATTGTGACATATATCTGGGTGAAACGTATTTTCAAACAAGAAATAATGTCAGGCAGGACTTGATTTTTAATCGCCCCGCCCTTGTGCCAGTAAACACGTCATCAGAGAAGAGATGTAGCTGCAAGACAGAGGGCAAGTTATTTTGGTTAAAGATTATGAGGGCACATGAATTAAAAAAATAATAATAATGAAGTGCACGGGTAAATAATTTATAATAAATACTGCAATATTGCATAAAAAATATTTTAATTAAAAAAAAATCTTTAAATTTATTTAATACAATGCTCACAGTACAATATTTATTTTATGCATTATTTCACAATAAAGCCCAAGGCTTACATACGTATTTTGTGCTCAATCCACGAACTGGAACAAGAACTATGTGAAAGTACCTTGAGATGACATACTTCTCTCTCTCACTCCGGATCCGCATAGCGCTCCATGACGCGTTTTGCATGTGACCGCGCGCTTCGGTAAAATGGCTGTGTCTCGCGGAGCCTCGTGCTGGTTTGATCGGTTTCTCTCTCGCGCTCTCGTTCTGTAAGAGGCCCCCCCTCCACATACACACTCACACACACATTTGTGTCGGTTAAATTCATTCCCGGGACCTTTATTTATATTCTTCAAGAAACTTTTTTATACTCGAGTCGCATTCGGGAGAGAAGACCGAATTCGGTCTGAAAGTCGAAGGAATGATACGGGACACGGGCACGTCTTTATAAGAGCGTTGTATTTATATTCAAAGTGACTCGCGGTGAAAGAGAGGGAGAGAGAGAGATCATGGCCGCTCAGGTCGCCACTCTCAACACTAGCCCGCCCGCCGAACTCAAGAAGCCGGAGCGGGAGCCGCAGGACGAGTCGGTGCTCGGAGAGAAGCAGCAGGAAAGCAAGGAGCCCCGCGCCGACAGCGGATCCCCGGGCCAGAAGGAACTACAAGACGGGGCCGATGTGGGAAATGCTGCTGGGGGAGGAGGAGGAGCAGGAGGAGACCCTGACATGAAGAACGGCAACGGGAACCCGTCCAGGGTGAACAATAACAATAGCCAGAATGATTCCGAAGGGAACAACCACCCCGGCATGGCTCCCCACCACCCGGGCGCCTTCCCCCCACCTCCATACAGCTACAACCAGCACTACAACCGGGCCCCTTTTCATCAACATGGCGGACAACAAAGCCCTGGCATGGCAGGGCCGGCGGTAATGGACTCATACCCGCCCAATTCGCACGAACACGGCTACCCGAACCACTTCAACAACTACAGCCCCTTCCCAAACCGGACTCCGTACCACCAGGGCCAAGGCTACGGCATGAATTCCCCGCGAAACAGCCAGCCGCCGACGGCCGGGGGGCAGCCAGGCAAGCAACCGCCGCCAGGAGGAACTACTACTGCTGCTGCTTCCTACAACAACCAGAGGTATAACATGGGAACCCCTCAGCCCACGTCCACCCCAACGCTGAATCAGCTTCTGACCTCTCCCAGCTCCACGAGGAGCTACCAAAACTACCCGGCCAATGAGTACAGCGGCCAGGACGGGGCTACCAAAGGACCGGGGGACATCAGTAGTCAGTACGGTGGCGGCCATCCGGCCTGGCAACAAAGAAGCCATCACCCTCCTCCCATGAGCCCGGGAAACACTGGACAAGCCCTCAACAGGACCCAGGTAAACTTTGCTTAACTCGCTCGGCTAGAGCTGTGTGCTTCGGTACGAGAGTCTGCCATTGTTTCTCTTGAGGTGCGTCCCAATTCGCGTACGTATGCACTATGTATGCCGTTTTGAAGTGTAAATAGTGCGAATAGTGTTCACACTGAAAATGTTAAAAAGAGCAAGTGCATTTTAAATACCCGGATGATGCAGTCGTTTAACCGAAAAAGAAGTGTGGAACGTTGGACACTTCATGCACTCAACGGTCGCAGCTTTCCTAACGTGGTGGAGGTGAAGTGGCTTTCAGACTACCGCATGACAAAACCGTATAAAATGTATACAATAGACTATTCAGTACATAGTGCATAGTGTAAGTGCATAGTGTATAGTATGACATTTGGGACACAACTTCAGTCTGCTCTAAAATGGCTGCCTCTGTTTTTCCAACGAACTCAGTTCATATAAGCAGCTTTTATTGTACTGTATTTCTGTCTCTTGTTGTCTCGCTTTGGGCTGGTTGTGCGAGACAGATGTCCAGAGCTCGGACAGGGCTGATGGGGGCACGAGTTTGCATGTGGAATTTAAAGTAATGCTAATTTTTGAGGCAGGGCTCGTTGCGTGCATTCAGCAAAAATACCAGCTTCGTGTAAGCCCAGCTTCATGGGATTTGATAACAGTTGTGTCGGGAAAGTTTTAAACGTTTTTGAATGAAGGTTGTTGGTTTGAATGATTCTGTTAATATATTCGAGTTCGTTAACGCCTCGTTTATTAGCCCCCAGACTATCAGAATAACTGCTAGTTAAAAACCAATGCCAAAAACATATTTTCAGCCCGAATATTTCACCATATGTGGGGTAAAAGTGAACATTAACGCCCCATTAACAGTTAAAATCGGTTTGATTTGAAACGCGTCGCGTTTGGGAGTGTTTTGAGGCGTTTTTTTTGACCGTACGTGTGTGTAAACAGGCTGAGTGATGTGAGTAAGTGCAGCGGGCTGCTTTGCTTTGGGATTTGAATTATGGAGGTAAAATCCTTCTGTCAAAGGCAGAAGACAGTTGGTCTTAGGTTGACACGCGAGCTCAAATCTGATTGGCTGCCTCTTCTCCTGCGCCTGGCCATTTATAATTGCATCTAATGCAGCAAAGAGCCCCGCCGACGAGCTGCTCTACTTACACTCACTGTGTGCATGGGCGCGTTTTAAAGCCTTTTTAAAGCGTTTTCACGTTTTAAATGTATGCAAAATGATGATTGGTTAAGATAAATATATATATATTTTAATTTGAGTCACTTTTGCCTTACAAAACAGACTTATATTTTATTTATGCACAGGTAATTCATGCACAAATTGCTTTGTTTTTAACAATAATGATTAAGGGAATTTACAACTTTAAAATGCGTGCAATGTAGTGCACATTTTAGTGATGCACATTGTTTTGCATGGTCTGAAATGCCCAGTGTTAAGAGGTATTTGCATTTCATAAAAAGGTTTATCATAATGAATGTTGTTTACTAGGTTACATGATGAACTGTTGGCATCTGAATCCAAGTTGCCTGCTTCCAGGTTTTCTATTTAGATTGCTTTTAACTTATTAGTTTAGGCACAATTATTTATTTATTTATTTTTATTTTTTTGCGATAGCTACTAAACAGATTGTGGTATTTGTATGAGAATATTTATAACACCCTAAGATCTTAATTCATTGTTCAAGAATCTTGATTGTCTATCTGAATCTCTTAATATGAAATTTAACATCGAAATGCATGCCATTTAGAGGACTTAACCTTTCTTTCATGCATATATATATATATATATATTTTTTTTTTGCATGTCCTGAAATGTTCATTAATAGCAGTGTATTACTATCAGAGATTAGCATTTGTGGTATGTAGAATTATATCATAACTTGAAAACCATGTTGTAGGTTACAGGGATGTTTATATCTTATCTGCATCCAGGTTTCTTAATGTTTAAATTTCATCATTCCTACTATATACAGTGTGTCACTGATCTCAGTGCAGGTAATATTGAAAGTAGCATGCTTGTTCAGACTCACTGTGTGTCTGTGTTTACAAGCAGTGTAGGCGTTAGCCAAATGTCACTGTTGTTTTACTACCATCCTGTCCTCATTGTCAGCTTCTGACCATCAACAGTAATATTCTGTCTTTCTCAGGCTCACACCTTTACTGAATCCACAGACGTTTATGCTGTTTGGAGATTTTTGTTTTTGAATGAGAGAATAATGCTTAAAGATGGGATTGCGTATTCTCATTGTGGAAGTGAAAAGTGTTTTAATAACCCTTAGCCAATGCAACAGATATTTTTTAGTGCATCTGCTATGCCATAACCTTGATGGGAAGACAAGAATATTTTTCTTAAGCCAAATAGTATGTCCTTCTCTAGAGTGTTTTAATTTTCAGATGAGATTTTGAAACAAGACTTTTTTTTTTAGAACTTTGCATTTGTGGTGACTCTTTCTGTTAATCTGTGCTTGTGCAGGATGCAGTGGCATTGTCTTTTTTTAGATAAACAACAGGTGATTTGGTGTAGATGTGACTCATGAATGCACAGAAACTGTTACTTCTAAGTTTGATTGTACACACTGTATAGAGTTGTGATTAAGAGCAGCTTTTGTTTATGTAGCTTAAGACATTGTTAAATGAATAAATATTTCATAACATTTATGTAATGAATATTTAATATGTTGAGATTTGAATGATAGGCTTTCTGTGGAGTTCTGTAGGTGCAGAACCTTTGTGGACCTAGTTAGATTTATACAGATGAGTGTATTTATAAAAGTGTACATAGATTACTACATTTCTGCATAGATTTGTGTATTTAAAGTTCTCATTTGTGGTCTAGTTGTAAGCCAGATAAATTGTGATGTTAAAAGGTTTTGAAGCTGCAGATTTGCATGAATGATGCAATGGGCAGCTTGAACTTGATGATGGTGTGTAATTTTCAAAAGCAACCAGCCTTGCATATATCTGTGCTAATATTTAAGTGGGACTTTTTTGGTGTACAAATACCAGAACTGTAAGTTAGTTTTGAGTGTCAAAGTGAACTAATCAGTAGTCGTATTTTGTTACAGTAAACTTTTTTTTTTTTCCCCCATGTAAGCTTGTTTCAAGTTAGATTAATTAGCTGAGAGATAAATGCATCCCTAACATAAAATGGGTAAAACCTTGAGGAGGTCATGTACAGTTTTCTTTAGCTGAATTTTTTAAAGTCATAAACTATGGAATAAATGTATGTGTTTGGCAAATATTACTTAAATACAAAAAATGAAAAACTTTACAAAAATGTGTGAAAGTATTGTGTTTTTTTTTGGTCCAATGACTTAAAAGGGTGAATTTAATTTGTTTTCAGGCACCATCATGTTGACTGAAAAGTCATTGCTGAAAAGTAGATTAATTAGATTAGAAAAAAAAACCAATATGTAAAATGTACTTGACGTTTTTTTTTTTTTTTTTTTTTAACCTTATGTACACAAATATTGCACATTAGATAAATTTATTAATAAATGGAAAAAAAAATATTTTTTTTGCTTAGACTTCTGTGAACGTTTTGAGTGATTAATGTGGACTCTTGAACAAGAGTTTTTAATTTATTCTTTGAAATGGACAGATATTCATGGAAACTGAATAGATTCATGGAAACTGATCTCCTCTATCAATGTGGTACTAGGGTTGTCACGGTACCGAAATTTCAGTAGTCAGTGCCAATAACAGTGTAATTTCATGGTTCTTGGTAGGGCTGCAAGCTGCACGATTATGACACAAATCATAATTGTCGATTATTCCCTTGAAATTGTAATTGCAATTTTATCAATTACAATTATCACAATTACATTTGAGTAATGTTTTGAATAGCTTTATACCATTGTTTGAAACAACTGAATGTCATATTTTTATGTAAAAAAAAAAAAAAAACGGCCTGGAAACACTCTTCCTGAATATTTTTTTTTTTATTGCTTTTCTGTAGCATTAAGCCTCAAATGTCAACTAGGCCTACATATTGGGTTGGTTTCTTCTTAAAAAAAAAAAAAAAAATTAAACAAATGCAGAACTAATGTTCCCCTAGGACCATTTTCCTGGTTGCATTTGCACCGCCAGTAGGAACTCTGAAGTATAAACCACACTTGTTGTCTTTTATTTTGACTGTGCGGTGGACTTTTATTTTGAGGCTCTGAGAACAGCTCAGCCAGAGCCTGAGCACACAGTGCTTGCATTTTCCTCCTTCATTAGTTTACAAACTGTTTAACAGTCCTGTCTAATACTAATAGATAGAACGGTTATACAAAGAAAGGAGACAGTATATGAAAAAGTATTAAGCTTTTGCCGTGTGGTTGATTGCCAATGTTGCTAACTGAGCAGAAATACATAATCATGTTTCACTTGGTCCGTTCAAAGTCGTGCTGTATTTTCTCCTTAGCGTAAGGTTGAGAGGTCCATCTATCACTGTTTTCCATGTTTGCAGAGGTGGTTCGAGGAGTAAATATATAGGCTGTGTACATGGCTTTTTAAAAATGACGGGTGCTGGCCAATCAACGTACACTTACGTCACTGGTAGTTCCTTTTGTGCTGAGTTAGACCCAGATCTTTTACTCTCTGAACTGAAGTAGTCGTGATTCACCTCTCACAACATAACATGCTCTAAACACACCTCTTAAAGGGATAGTTCACCCAAAAATGAAAATTCTGTCATCATTTACTCACCCTCATGTTGTTCCATTGTTCAAAATGTCTTCTTTTGTGTTCAACAGAAGAAAGAAACTCATACAGGTTTGGAACAACATGAGGGTGAGTAAATGATGACAGAATTTTCATTTTTGGGTGAGCTATCCCTAGAATATTGTAAGTGGATATTTTTTATTTATTTTTGTAATCATGCCTTTGAACGATTATGAAATCGTGGCATCCGTAATCATAATCGCGATTAGAAATTCGATTAATTGTGCAGCCATGTTTTTCTGTGCCAATTTCGGTACCATAGCAAAAACCATTTTGCTTTAATGTTGTTGTTTTTTTTTTTTTTGTTTTTTTTTTAAAAAAATTTTTTTTTAAAATTAATTTATTTAACTGAAAATAAATTTAATTAGTTCACTTTTTAGTACTATTATTGATTATAAGTAAATACATTAAAACATAGCAAAATTGTTCAGTTAAATAAACATTGCCAGGGTTTTTCCTGGGACAAAAATGTTCTTTAGTGATGGTGGATGAACACAGTAATCCACACACACAGTACAAAATACCCTACCCTTGTGAACTGTGAAACGAGTACTGACAATAAATCCAAAATAAATGCAAAGAAACAGTTTGTAATATTGGCTTAACCTATTTATCCATGAATATAAAAAATAATCACTGGGACAGATCATAAAATGGTTTAGAATTAATTTATACTTTAAAATCTGAACATTTATATGTAAAAAGTCCCTGAGTGACTGATTTGAGCTTTTTAACTTAGCTGGCTATCAGCGGGGACTGGTACTCCAGAACGGCAGGTATCATCACATTAAATGATTAAATAAATCTTTGGCAGGACAAAGATTCATTTAGGGTGGCCGCCCAAATATTTTCCATGCAGGAAATTGATGATTGAAAAAATGATTGCATACTTTAAGACTTAATGCACAGATCTATTTTGACATGATTTTTTTTTTGCCCTGTCCATTCTCAAACTGTACATAACCATTTCAGATTCAAACCTGCATTTTAAAAAGGGTTTGACTCCTGAAACTTTGCAGTGTGTACTTAGCAGCATGAAAAATAAAAATGTATTCAAATTATGAATGGGTTTTATAGAGAAAGAGAGAAAAGAGCACTCCCTTTATAATCGAAGAAGCTGATATCACCGCAGCGCAAGCTCACTGACCGAGTGAAAATCAAAATAACCAAAAATCTGTCTATCCTGCACAGTGGATCTCTTATTTACTTTGTTAGTTATAACAAAATGGTTTGCAAGCATGCAGAGCTCACGCTGAACGAACTCAGTCATAGTGAGCGTGTTCTGACTGACTTAAATGCCTTCGATAGGCCATTGTGTTCACACGCTTAACAAACATGTTGTGATTGTTGCAATGCTCAACGCTGCAAAAAAAGTTGTTAATAGAAACCGTTCACACTAATACGCACGGCAGCGTTTGTAAGCAGCTGGCCATCAGCGGGTACCGGATTGACCAGTACTCTGTGCTACTGTACTGCAGAAAGGCTGGTACTGTTACGTTAAAATTTAAGTGTCCACTTGGCACCAAAATAGCTTTACTTTTGACAAACATAAATGTTACTGGATGATTTATATTTACATGGTACGGCAAGATTCTCGAAGGGTCTATTTGAATGTTAACTGTATGCCCTTTGAACTGTTCTAAGACCAGTCTTTCTGACCCAGATCTTGGCATTGACCCATCAGACTTCCCTGAGAGCAAAGCGTTTCTGTTTAAGAGGGAGAATCCTATCCCAGCATCCTCCGAATGAAGGGCACGGTCTCAGTAGCCTGCGGGGTAATGAGTGAACTGTTGCTGCCACAGCACACTGTCTGCACTGCTGAGTAATGAATCTCCACATGCTGCCTCACTGTGAGTGTGTGTGTGTGTGTGTGTGTGTGTGTGTCACAGATACTTAGGGAAACAGAGCCGGGAGGGGGGGTGTTTTTGTGAATGATCCTTTGCTGCCTGCCGGTGACAGCTGTGCGCTTGTGAATGTGGGTGGGTGTGTGAGCATGCACATGTTAGCGGACGCTGGGAGAAACGCTCTGACCTGCTCATGCTTCATGCGCCACCAGCGATCCGTCTATCTTTCTAGGAGCGTTTAGGTTGAACAAACTCTGCACAAATTGGCCTCTTGTACGCTTGCTTTACCCACGCAAAAGCACTCATGTAGCCCTCAAACTGTTTTGCACATAACATCCATTCCTCTTGTTTCTCTCTCTCTTTCTTGTCATCACTCTTTCTTTGCTTTTCACGTTCTCTCACTTTATGCCAGTTTGCATGCTACTATACAGTAGACGTATAAGACCGTGCTGGTGTTTGGGAAGTATGTGAAGTGCTTTGAAAGTATGCGTACGTTTAAGATACAAACATGCAGTAGGAATGTGCAAAACTATATACTTTCAAAATCCTGGAGGACGCCAGCTCTGCACATTTTGGATGTCTTCCCTCTCTCAGTGCAAGTTTTGTACCTCTACTAATGAACAGATAAGGTTGCACCAGCCATTTGTAAGTTCTTATTTAAATTGGAACATAAATTCCAGACTATAGGCTTAGTTAATACTAGTTAGTTTGTAACTAACTGTTTACTTTTTGTTTGCACCATTGGTTCTTATAGGCAGAACTTGTCTAGTACATTCATTGTAAAATCTTCCAAAAGTAATGTTTAGTCGCATATGACAACATTTACCTTTTAATGATGAGTTATTTATCGATGATAAATAATTGTTAGGTACAATGTACTTATTGTGTTCATGTCAAAACACTTTTGCTGCTATTGAGTTGGAATACGGGTAAGGTTGGGAACAGGTTCGGTGGTATGGTTAACAAACTTTTTTTTTTTTTTTTTTTTTTTTTCACATACACAACATGCAGTGATGCACACCAAGGTGCGCTGTTTAGATTGGGTTCATGTTAAAGAACTGCAAGTCATTTGTTCACATAATGTTCTCTTTTAAAATGTATAAATGTCAACATCATACATGTCTGAAGGACTGAAGTCTGTCAAATAAAACATGATCTTATTGAAGCAGTTCAGTCAATCTATTTTTTTTTTTTTCTGAAAGTTACTACTCCTCTGAGGCTTCTGTAAATATTTTGTACTATTCCAATTTTAACTTGCATCTAGGGCTGGGCGATATGGCCAAAACTATTATCACAATATTTTTTTTTCCATATCATACGATATCGGTATCTATCATGATATTCATTTACCATTAATGGGGACGGAAATGCTTTTCACATATTTGTTAGACCTTGAGAATAAATGTAAACTTTGTTTACAATTAAACGCCACAGAGAAGCTACCTTTTAATTTAGGGCCCCATGAAATCCATTTTGTTTTCCCCTAAATTCTGTGTTTTGCATTTTATTTTTTGGTGATTCTTTGTTTTATGATTTAATACAAATTTCAATAAACTAACAGTTTAATCAAGCTTTTAAAATGTAATCAAATTAAAATATAACAATTAATTTACAACAAAACATTTTTATTTTTTTTTCAAATAAGATGTTGCACAACAGAACTGTATACATTTAAAACCTGGATGAAAAAATATCTTGGTTGTATGATATTCATTAGAAATAATATTATTATTATTATTACTTTGAGAAGTACATTTTAGTATACAGTAGTGATATATTTCTGTCATAAACTGAACTTTTATTTTGACAGCTTGTAGTGAAGATCTTTTAAGTTTTAGTTTCAGTGTATTTGACGGTAGTTTTTCCTCAAAAGAAACTGTGAAAAGCTTGTGAAGTGACTCTCAAAGCAGGCAAGTTCATGGTTGTTTCTCAATATGCGTGCTTAAGCGATCTTGCATCCTTGTGTTCTTGTACTACGTCATCGTCAACCTTCAAAGTTCAATTCCAATACTCAAGAATGCAAGTACGAAGCATGCATGAAAGTACCTGGATGTGTTTATGATATTGAGGATGCATTGAATGCAGACTTCAGAGAATCGAACCGTTATAAACCCCAGAAGATGCTGTGGGTGGACGATGTATGGAAGCCTGTAAGCTTTCAACTTCTTCTCACTTAAGAGATTCCTGCTGCAATCTCACAAATATGTGACGGCTCGTGAAAGTAAACATTTGTCTGTTTCATTCGCTTAATAGCGGAAAAGTGGATTAAAGTGATAAAGACCTGAAGAAAGCCTGCAGTATTTTTATTGGCATATTAAAAAGAATCTTAACATTGACAAAGCATAGGCAACATTAAACATACTAATTTTCACAAATATATGCGGTAAAATATAATATGAAAATAATGTCTATAATATGAAATAGATGTTTTAATAGGTTTACGACACTTGTTTGTGATGTATTTATTGTGCATTTGGCATATGCTAAATACACAGTGAGCGTCACATGTGTGAGTTTGTGTATCAGACGAAACCGCGCCGCTCATTCACACAGACATGCAGAAATCACTTATTAGTGACATGCACTGACTGGCTGTTGTATTTATGTCTGCTGTGTGATAGGCTTTTAGATGAATCTATTTCGAGTAAAAATGTCCAATGCTTATTATCGTTATCGACGTGATTTTGATATATCATTTATTGCCCAGCCCTACTTGCATCTATCACTTTTTCCCCCCACTTTATTTGTTGGCTCTTCATCGCAGTGTTTCTCTTTGTTTGTTTGTTTCTTTCCTCTTTCCCTTCCATTCTTTGTCTTTGGAAGTTCTGCATGTTCATACAATGAGAAATAGTCTTGGACGCCTGTCTAAAAGCCACAATCAATTGCTTGAAATGGAGTACTAATCATTTGCCATAGTGTACCGTTGATGATGAGGTGTTCCCTTTCTCCTCTGTGATTGGGGAAATGTCACATTTAAGCAGTTCCACAGGGCTGTTTGGAAATGTGAGGGTAATGTATTTTCTTTTGACATTTACTTTTAAAATGTAGCAGATTAGCATAGTAATTTCCTTCTTCAAACTTATGGTCCCGGAGTCTGCAGGCTTCATTTACATGACACACGTATGTGTGTGTTGTGTGGAGAACACCATTAACCTTTTACTGGCTACTAGAGTCAGCCACATAAATCACACTAAACCCTAGTGATATGAGACCACAACTTTAGTGAGAAAGGTGGTTTCATACCCTTATTTGCCTGTTTGCTATATAGAAATAATGCATGCCTTTATACTGTTTGAACTACAATCTGAATTTTTTTTTTTTTTTTTTTTTTTTTTTTTTTTTTTTACTGCTATTGAGCACTTAATCATACCTGTATATTGCTCAAGTGGCTTTTACTGTCTTTTTATTTGTTGTCTGTCAGTGCTAAATGTCATTCTCGGCTCACACTCTTGTTTTGAGTGTGAACTGC
Organism: Ctenopharyngodon idella; assembly: GCF_019924925.1. NCBI lineage: Eukaryota > Metazoa > Chordata > Actinopteri > Cypriniformes > Xenocyprididae > Ctenopharyngodon > Ctenopharyngodon idella. Next base: position 2,660,935 of record NC_067238.1, read on the forward strand.
GAATCCGCCTAAACAATCTGTAGGATTTTTGTCTCCCTGTTGGAAAACGCACTCTTGAGTGGCAGTTAAAATGGTTTTTTTGGCTGTGGTTATTTTTGCGGTTATTACTACTGTAAAAGGGTCAGAATCAAAACATAAAGGTGAACTTGAGGTCTTCTGTATATGTAGAGTTACAAAGTCTTTCCATCCATATAAACACTGGCCAAAGGATTTGCATGTCCACAATCCAACTGTATCTGAGAAATATGCAAAGCACAGGTGCCGCTAAATAAACCTATTGTTGTCATGTTGGCATATATTTAGGCAGCATAATGTAAATGACCTGACAATAAACTAGTGAAGTCCTGTAATAGCATAACTTTGTCTTCAGGACTGTCTTTCTAACATCGCTTCCTGTAACAGCTTGCTGAGGGCATCACTAACTTGCAGCTGTCACCACAAAGCAGTGAAGCTAACCACCACCTCCTGATGTTTCAAAAGCACTACCTGAATGACGGGCCTGGCTGACAGGTCCAAATCAACGCAGGAACTAGAATATGCCGTCTCTGCTGTCAGTGTAGTTGGCCATGGTTGCGTCTCCTAAAGGAATGCTTATTCGGACAGTTTTTGATTGACATGGACTGAGTGCATCTGGAAATGCATGCCATTTTATCACACGGTGGCTCCATATTCTCCCACATTGGTTAGTCTTGTTTGGCTGGATGCTAGAAATCTGTCTGGTGGGGATTTTTCTATCCACTTTTTTCCCAACAAGTCTACTGCATTTAAGATTATGAGTGGCACTTGGTAAGTTCCACTCAAAAAGACTAAAACAAAATATTTTGAATCATAAGGTTGCACTACAAATAACCTGTATCCGCCACTGAATGTGCTGTAAAATTTCCTTCATGATTCCTTCACGCTGCATTCTTTTCCTCCTGATTTTCTTTTTTCCTTTCTATTCCGCTGTAACAATATGAAACAGGACGACACAAACTGGTCTACTCTCCTGATTTAATTTACAGTATATCCCATTAATAATTCACTGGAATGCACTAAGTATCTCTCTCTTTTTTTTTTTTTTCTTTTTTTCTCCCTAAATCCTCACTTTGCTTTCCAGGTTTATTTTCACACTGATGCTTTAAAATGTAATCGTCATCTCTTTTCACTTTTAATCCTTATGCATTGTTTACTGGAATGTTTCTAAAGCAGGTAAATTATAATATTTATTGTCTGTCACAGTGACGGAAATAACTTATCACTCATTATCACTCAATGTTCCAGTTAATTAACATTTTTGATTATAGCAACGTGTTACATAGTGCAGGCATATTACTACAGTGATATTTAACACATTTGTAATATTCGCTATTATTAAACACGTTCGCTGCGGAATAGTAGTAATTTGTTAATGCTTTTACACTTGTCCCTTTTAATGTTCAATGCTTAAAGGGAGAGCAGAATAATGTCATCTTAATGTACTCAGTTTTTGAAAATGCTTGTTGCGTTCATAGAGCGAACCTTTCGCTGATTGTTTACAGTTTATCAGAAGTTACTCCAATAATTTATGCAAAGTGTCATGGGGCGTAGGAGAAAGATGGATAGCACGGTGGACTTTTTTGCACACAATGCACAGCTAGAAGGCAGGACTACTAATGCAAAGATGTGTCTCAAACTAGGTTGTGTGGTTATTAGGCGTAAAGTGAAGCAAATTTTGGTTGTTTACAGCTGGCTTGAAACTTGCTGTATTTTACATGTAATAAATTTCAACTGATATGTGGTCACAGATGTGTGTATATCCATCTTAATATTTTTAATGTAAAATTGGGCGTGGCTATTTGTAACTTGAATATGTGAGGCATCTGTTGTCAGCTGTACAAAAACAGTCTCTTGTGCTAATTGATATTTCAAACTGGTATTTATCATATTTTAATTTATTGTAAACGTGGTGTTTTGTAGTGCAGATAATTTTACCATTTATTGTTTTTTTGTTATTCTTCTAGTTATTTACCTACAGTATCTAATAAACTGTAAGTGTTGCTTATTCACAGAAAATAGCTTACTTCCATGCTGGAAAATTATGTGGTAATATGACTAAATTTGAAGAATAATTGAACATGAAAAGGTTTTTGTGTGGTTGGCAAACTTTTTTTTTTATTTTTTTTTTTTATGAGTTTAATTTTTGGTTTGCAATCAGAATTTACCTGATTTTAAAAAGCTTGATTGTTTAAAGTGGCAGATGACAAAACTACAGAAAGTGCTTTTAATAAACAGAATCTTATAGTGTGTTGTTGTGGACAGAGACCACAATGGTTATCATTATAGATATCATTCTTGGAGTGAGCGGTCCTTTATTCCATCATTTAATATAAACAATTTGTTCCCCAGTGAATTTCCAGTTTTCCAGATTTCCCGTAGCGAAAAGAACTATGTTGTGATATTCAGTTTCCATTATATAAAATTACACCACTCCTTGTATATATGTGAAATGCAGGATGTGAATATCAGCAGGTCAGTTAACATCTATGTACTGTATTATATTAATGAATTTGTGCAGGCGAATAGCATGCCAAGCCTTTTTCTTTGAAATTCTTCAGAATAGTTGGAGAAACATAAGGGGTGTTGAGTTTATCTGTAAATGTGTTAGTAGTTGATTGTAAATGTCACTAATAATTCCTGTGTTGCCACTGGTGGTAGTTTTCTCAATTTATAGCTTTGATATTACTCAACCCAGTGAGGTGTAATTGAGAATTGAAGGAGTATGGCTTTCTCCTTCAGTGAGTCCTTTACTCAACAAATGAAGAGAATTTGCTGTTTAAATTGCTGTTGAGAAGATGAGACTTGTCTAAGCGAGGACAGAATCTCATTTGGAGTCGCACTCCCAATGCGGAGCAAATCAGGGAACAGATGAGTTGAAAGCGTTGGTTCTGACTTGTTTTCAGTGATGCTTGTTTGTTAGAGCTTAAAGATAGTAAGCATGTTACACATGTAGACCTGTATAGTTGGATTCACAAGGAATTTGAAAATTAAAAAAAAATGTAGCAATTGAAACTTAAAACAGATTTTATGCTTTCGGGTAACAATAGCGTGAATCTCATGAAAATGAACATAATGTAAAGAAAAAAGGGTGGTTCTAAAATACTTTTATTTTTTGCAAAATATATGGCTCGCCAATATGGACTGCCCGATGATATTTTGGGGCCGACGCCCGGGACAGTAGACGAAACTGTCACTTGCCCGATTGGGTCAATGCTTCATCGACACAAATGTTTATCATTTGCACGTGTTTTTAAGCATTGCCAATTTAAATATTCAAGCGCAACAATGCGAAAGAGCTCTATTCCATACTCGTGCGCTGTGTGAGAAGCTTTGTGTGTGCAACACATCCGAAGCATGCGCACTCACAGCGTACAAAAACTGAATTGAATTCTTTTACGTCTGCTTGCACTTGGACTGATTCTCACAATTATGTGAAAATGCCTGTATTGGTAAGTATCCTAGTAAACATAGTTGACGTAAACAGTAGAGAAATAAATAGTACTGTGTAACAGTATATTGGATCCGTGCAGCTCTTAAAGTGACAGAAGTCTAATAAACCTGCTGCTGTCTGTCACTGTTAATCAAACAAGGACAAGAAAAAAAAAATCGCTCACTGCTCTTGACTGAATAACTTTTGTAACATTTAAGGATTAATCTCTAATTTATACTAATTATACTAAATTAATCTCTAATTTATACTAAAAAGTAAAGACTATGCAGTGTTATTTTACATTTGATTACTTTATACAATTTCTGTTCCTGAAAACTATTGTTAGACCTACCTGAAAAACACTGTTTTTCATTTAATTGTTCTATTGCATTAATTTGAGCTATTGCTCATAATAATATTATTTATTATTTTATTACTGTTTACTTGTCTTTAACAGTATTTAAAATTTAGGAGTTAGGCTATTAGTTTTTGGTGTCATAACCTTATTTATTAAGGTTACATGGGTCAAAAACAACAAAAACAATAACCAGTCCTTTTATTTATTCATTTATTTATTACTTTTGGGGCCAGTGAAAAAATTGGCAGGGCAAGTAAACATATTAACCACTGGCCCGACAGGGGAAAGTAGAAAAATCCTTAACATCGAGCCCTGAAATACTTCGTCACCCAAAAAATAGAACAAAATCTTTATAATCCATTGTTAAAGCATCTAAAATTGTGACGTAATAACCTTACTTATTAGAATACAGGGTCAAATACAATGCAAACAAAAACTTATTTATTTTCTTTGGCTGTTCCAGTGAAAATTTTGGCAAGTGAAAATTTGAACCACTGATCCGACTAGTAGTATTAGAAGGCAGTGGCATGGATTGTTGTAATTAAATGTGTTAAATACATAAAAATATAATAAATATAAAAAAGCGGCCAAATCTGTATGGACCTAGCTATAGTGTGCATCCTAGAACGTTGCATAACACTTTCAAAGATAACGTTTTGGAGATGACATCTTTGTCGTTAAGAGTGGAAATCTCGATTCCACGTGCCTGTACATGTTCAGCGCTAACTGTTCCACACTTGCGCTCCTGGATAAACCTACACTGGAGTGATGTGATTTGTATTCGTGCATGTTGGTGTTTTGGCACAACGATAGTCCTTTGCTGTAGGCCTGGACTGTTTGTCCGTGTGGAGGATTAAATTAGCAGCAGTTGTTTATCGTCCGTACCCAATCCATCTGTCTGGCTCAGTAGAGCCGGCGCTATCTGTGCTATCATACTTCACTCCAACGCCCGACCTCTCAAACACACACACACACACACGGAGTGGTCCACACCCCCTTCCTGCTTCCCTAACAGACAGTGAGACATTCCACCCGGTGTAACCTCCTCTGCCAAGAGCGCTTGGCTTTCCTCTATGCAGATTAGCCATGTGCTAATTGCAGTTATTTATTTTTTTTTCCCCCTCCCTTTTTCGAGAGAGAGTGAGAGAGGAAGGAAATCAGCCATGGACAAGCGATTGATTGGTGGAAGAGGATGGGTTGAGAGAGGTGAGCCAAATAGCATGAGTGTCTCTGGAGCTGTAAGATTATTTTAACAGAGAAGAGATGTCATGTCCAATCACTCGAGAGATTTACGGACCCTAATGACAATATTTGAATTTGGGTATTTAAAGTCATCATGGAATCAAAATGAACCTACATTCAAAAGTTTGAGGTCAGCAAGTTTTTAAGAAATTAAGTTTATAGACATTTATAATGTTACAAAAGATTTCTATTTTGAGATAAACACATTCTTTTGAAATTATTCAAGGAATCCTGTAAAAATGTTTCACAAACTTTTTTTTTTTTTCAACATTGATACATGAGCAGCAAATCAGCATATTGGAATGATTTCTGAAGGATCATGTGACACTGAAGACTGGACTAATGATGCTGAAAATTCAGCTGTGCAATCACAGGAATAAATTACATTTTTAAATGTTTTCAAATAGTAAAGTTATTTTAAATTGTAATAATATTTAGCAAAATCTGGCTGATGTCACCTATGTCGCACAAGCTATTGGTTAACTTTAACGTTTATGTCCTGCTGCCTTAACTTGACTTAATAGGAAACTGCACTCGTCAAGCTGTTTTATGGTGGCTAATTTGCACAGTGACTTAATACTGAACATAAGTAATTTTTGAATGAATATAATTTTTCTTTTATCAATATTTATCAATAAGTTTATTTTAATGTGCAAATAAAATGTTCTTATTTTCTAGTCAATTGCTGATAAGTAATTCCTTCCCTGCATTTATTTCTCAAATATCCCGTTTCGAATGTTTCAGGTTTATTTCAATTTCTGTATGGTCTTGTTTTCAGGAACAGCCAGGGGTGTTTCAAGAGAAAATCCCATGACTGGCTCCTTGTTTTTGTTGCTATTAACTAGTATCATTCATTAAAAAAGTGAAAGGGGAAACTCTCGCCCTCAGTGAGTAATGCTGCAGCGGGAAATCCTTGAATTCCCCTCAGGGATCAATAAAGTACGTCTGTCTATTTAAAAATGAGAGACGGCGAGATATGGTGCTGCTTATCTTTGACCTTGCCTGAGGATGAATTAAAAGCACTTCATTTCTGAACAACTGTCATTCTCTCTCGCCGTCACATCCAACTCTCATTCCCGCACTTAAGGGAGCCCTGGGGTAATTCATATACATAATACTGTGTGAAAGCAACCTCAGCGTTTTTCAGACTGGATGCGGGTATGTGCCCACTACTGCATGTTTACCACTGTCTCTGGCAGAAAGAAAATTTGTCTTTTGGCCTGCTGTCTTTATTTGTGAGCCATTCCTTTAGGCAACATACAAAAATGAATTTGTTCACATAATAGTTTTCACTGGATATGTACTGCTTTAATGCAGGGACATTAAATCTCGCTTATTCTAACCATGTAAAATCCCAAGAATACAAATGAAGATGGCAACTTGGGGTCAGAGATTTGCTCAGATCTTTGTTCAAACATATTTCTTCTCCTTTATCTACTTCCATTTACCTTTTTGGTCAAGGGCCTCATTGATCTCAGCCATAACCTTGTCTGGACTGCTTTATCACGGCATGTAGATGCCATCTTCCATTCTTATACAAGTAAACACAGCTGTACCATCAAATTAACTCAACACTATCTTCATGCTGGACTTGTGGGCTACAAAACTACAGCCCTTCCATTAATCAACTGAGTAGTCTACACTAGAAGCATTCGCTGCAGCCCATTACTTGTCCATCTGAAATAACTTTTAAAAATATAGTTTTTTTTTTTTTTTTTTTTCTGTTCCTGACAGAGGAAAAAAGTGTCAACTGTCCAGATTCACTTCAGTAGTCTCAGGCAGGTCCAGTCTCCAGCGCTACTCTGATGTCCAGAGAGCCTTATTACAGCTGCTGGAGGAGCAGTGCCGATTGAAGATCTGCTGTGGTTGCAGCTGGGACCTGTTACCACTTCAACAATTCTGCTCTGTGCCTTTACTGGACTTAGTGATCTTTGAAAAGTGGGAAAGCAAATGTGTTTGCTGATTCTTAGAGGGATGCAAGAATGGAGTGGGTTTATTCAAACAGTTTCAAAGTTATGCCGAGGGGTGGACAGCATGACCAAAATGCTATATCACATTGAGTAATTTATGTCATAGTAACGGTATGTAACACAAAACACTATTTTTTTTATTTATTTTTTTTTTTTTTTTATTTAAAAGTTATTTTTTTTTGCTGGAAATTCTGAAAATGTTTTATTTTGATCATTCAAAATACTGCAAAATGCTTTACAAATAAAGTACTTAAATTTTTTTTATTTTAATTAATAGTTCATGACAAATTTATTCACATAACAGGGCTCGAAATTAACTTTTTTACTTGGTAGCACTTGGTAGCAAAAATTTAAGAGCAGCACAACTAAAATGATGATCCTGAATTCTTTGCCACAATTGTCCCGGCATTTCTTGTGCTCTCTCCATGTTTAATTAAGCTCTTGTGCTTAATGTGTGGATTAGCGATGAGATTATATATCCTTAACTAAAAATATACAGAAATTATTCTAATAAAAGTGTTTTCCAACATTATGTTGGGAATATTAAAGTTTTTTTCGTCAGGCACTAATTTGCAGACTCATTAAGCTACGCAGTTGTGGGGTCCACTTGTTTAAGCAGCAATGAAGACAACAGATCTGAGAGAAATTTCAAAAAGGAGACTTAAAAACAAAAGGAAAAGAAAAGCACAGTGTTGGAGTGTTTTAGGCTGGCCACACAATTGGAGATTTTAAGGCCGATTTTGAGCCTGATTTGCACTCCCCAGTGATCTTGGGGGTGTGGCCTGATTGCAGCCAACTTTTTGTCCAAAAAATCCTCAATTATGTGGCGTCATTACGATTATTTTACTACTCCCAATTGCGTCAGAGCCTCCACGATCCCACATCGTAAATATCAAACATGTTAGATATTTATGTCTCTTGATCGGGCTGCCTCTGACGTGATACCCGAGGTAGCCAATGAGAACGTGCTTCTATAACTGAAACTTTGCACAAACATGCCACGAAAGTGGACTATTAAGAAAGATCACCCATATTCTTTTTTTTTTCTTTTTTTTTTTCTTTGTTTTTCACTGTAAAACAGAACACGCCCCAGGAGAGCCAGCTGACAATTGTCTATTGTCCTCCATTTGTTTTTCTTCTCAAGTCATGTTTGATCTCGCGAGTCTCCGTGAGATCTCATCTCACTGTGAAATCGATCCTACAATCAAGTGTGTGCTCAGAGCATTACAATGCTAAAAATCGGTTGAAACTGTCATTATGTCTGTGGTCTCCCACAGTTTTAAAATCGTCTAGTTTGTCCCAGGCCTCAGTGAAGTAGTTAACCAGGATGAATCAAGTGCTGGGTATGTGATTATGTAACAGTGTTCTTTTCATCTTCTCTTTTCATCTTTTTACATTTTGCGCGCTAGTTAGCTCCCTGTCACATGACAACGGAGCGCAGTGAAAGGGAGTGATTGACTGCTAATATTAACCAAACTAAAATCTGCTTTAAAGTTAAGAATGTAAAGATGAAGTTTAATTGGTTATTGATAGAATGGTGGACCGGTCACTGTATCAGCTCACAGCAGGCACATACTGTGCAGTAATTAGCAACGTTTTGTAGGGAAATGAAAACGGGTCACACCTCAACAATTATTTGCACAAATGAGAAAAGCTCTGATTGGGGAAATTTACCACTACACTCTTGTTACCATGCAAGATAACGGAAATTTCAAATGGGGAAAAAAAAAAAAGTGTTCAGAATAAATAATCAGTGGGTCAATATTGCAGACCGATTATGCATAATTGAGAGAGGCAGAAATTAATTGTGCAGCCAGACTCACTTGCAGCGTAGTCAGATTTGCTCATGGATAGGGGCTGTGACACACCAGGTTGGCTATCAGGCAATATGTGGTCGTCAGTGAGCGTCCGTTGGCCTTACTTCGTTAGCAGTTTGCCTGATTCATCATGTTGAATTGGTGCTGTGGCTGTCAGAGAGAGTTTGCTCTGAGTTTGCTCTTAACTGCTCTTCAGTTTAGCAAGAAAGTCATTGCATGAGAATAAAAGCGAAAGTGATGAAAGTTAGCAAAGTAGTGAAGACGGCACAGACAGAAGGCTGTTCTAATTTTTAGTAATCTTACCCTAGAATTCCAATACACAAATATTTTTATAACAAGCTGCCAGAAATGTAGAAAGTGATTGATATTCAAAATGGTAAAGTGCTGGTTTAAGTTTTATATATCTGCAGTCCTAGTTTCAGTTTCCCTTTTTGAATGACTAATATATGATACTTACTGCAGAAGCAGAACGCACATGCTAGTTGGCCGTTGTCTGTAGTCTTTGCGGTGTGTTTAAGTGCAGTTTTTTTTTTTTTGGCCCAGACTTTTGTCGTTGCTAGTTCTTTGACATAGGCTTGTGTCACCGCCTTCACATGAACGATGTAGTTTGGTTCTTTCAGATTTGAATGTAATATTATTCAGTTCAAGTCTCATAAAACTATTTGAGAACACTTGAAAGCAAGTGCTGTCTTTTTACAAGTAGAAAAAATATGGGCAGTTCATCTCCAATTTAAGTTGATGATCTCAGTTCCTGCCTTGAAGTGGAAGGGTCCCTGTCATCTTTCCCTAATTCCCAAGCATCGTAGTCTTGTAGTTCCAGAGACTTTATTCCAATCTCCCTCTGTTCTTTGAGCTAATGTTCGGGTCACCCTCCAGTCATCATACACATTTGTTTCCTCTTGTCTGTTTTCAAAGGGAAGTTCAGTGTTCATCCAGTCTCCAGCCGCTGGCACTCAGGATGGCCTGGCAGATAGAACCGCTGCTTTCATTCTCTCATTCATTCAGCGCCAGTTTCCCCTCCCTTCACTGGCATGGTTTTTTAAGCATCCAGCATCTATTTTTTGATTTTGGGTGGTGTGCCTTTGCTATGCTCTGGCTAATACTGTTGTGACATTGTGATTGTTTTCATTCTTAACAGTGGAAACAAGCCTCTCTTGGTATTGATCACCATTGACTTCATCTTAACCAGAGATGCTTAAGTGAATGCTTTCAGAAAATTAATGATCCAAATGCTTGGCGTGCAGCTGGATCAATGCTGTAAGGAAGCTGAATCGTACCACAATAATTTCATCTTCTGTATGGCACTAGCTGATTTTGAACTGTGCAGCTGAATTATTAGCACTTACCTTTATTCTTGTTCTTTTTTCAGCCTCCTGTCCCCATGGACCAGGTGGGAAAAATTCGAGGGCAACACTACGGTGCTGGAAACCCCTACTCTCAGCAGCAGGGACCTCCCCCTGGCTCCCAACAGGGTCCTACTTACCCAGGACAAGGTTACGGACCCCCGGGACCCCAGAGATATCCTATGGGCATGCAGGGCCGCACTCCTGGAAGCATGAGCGGAATGCAGTATGGACAACAGGTCAGCTTAATTAATTCATGTTGTGATGTTTTGTCATTTTGATGCATTACATAGCTTTGAGATGTTTTCCTGCCAAGCAAAATAGTCAGTTGTATGGAAGCTGTAGCACACAGGAGTCAACGCTAAGGATTTTTTCACTGGCCCCACAACAGAAAAGTAATAAATAAAATACTTGTTACTTTCATTGTTTTTGACCCATGTAGCCTTGTATTCAAACAAATAAGGTTATGACACCAAAATTTTAGGTTAACCTGATATTTTACAATTCTCAATTCCAATTTCGTTACCACAGCGAAAACTGCTAGCCAAACTACTAATTATTAAACATTATTAAAGGCTCAGTATGTAAGATTTTTGGATTAAAATATCCAAAAACAACTAGAAAAATGTTATACATTTTGTTTACTTGTGTACATTATCCCAAATGTTTCGAACAATGTTTAAATACAGAGAAATCAGCTAACAGTAATACAGCATTTTATCCTTCGTATAATATATTTTTAAACGAATTGCATGCTATTTAGCAACAGTAATACAGCATTTTATCCTTCATATAATATATTTTTAAATGAATTGCATGCTATTTAGCAACAAGTCACCCTGCTTTAAAATGATATTCTAATATCAATCAAGCTTACTGCAGTGTGCAGCAAGTGTCTCATACCAGCCACCGAGTGAACGCACAGAGTAACTTTAACATAACTTTCAACACGTTCAAATGTATTTTTAGTATGATTGTTTTGACCAAGTAAAACTGTGCTGCGTTACCCCACAATTTTAATTTGTCAGATATAGTGACCTGAATGAGTAGTAATTCAACACTCTCAGCTATTTCATTAGAATGGAAAAAATAATGTTAAGTGATCAAACATAACTGTAACAAAGTTCAGGGAAGGAGGCGGACATAAAACATAACTTTAATTGTACCTTTAAAGGTGGGGTATGTTGTACATTGTTGATATTTGAAATCAACCCAAACAAACCCACCCCTCTCTTCATTGCTCCGCCTCCAAAACTCACTCTTTAATCCTAACCACTCTGCTCAGAGTCGGTCTCGAACCTCGGCCCGCCCGCTGCTGGCATGCGAGGCGCGTGCACTAACAATGACACTAAACACCGCATTCTCTAGTGATCGTCAGTGTGCAGTGGTTTACCTGCACAACGCTCACTATCTAGCCACTGTTACACATGCAATATGAGAGTGGGTGTCTGTGTATCACAACTGACGGCAACAAAATGCTTCACGAAAAATAAAGCACAGTTGATGAACGAACGACAAGTAAGCACAAAAAATGAACGTTCAGTACACAAGAGTAAATACAAACAGTAGTTTGTCGTTAATCGACAACAGCACAGCAGCCCCAGACAATCATGACACTCAAACCCAGTTTTACTCGCATGAAAAGTGGGTTCAAAGCAGCCTCCACGTCTGTTTTCAGGCCTTTCCCGCTTAGCTCTCTCCAATGCTGAAAAGCTTTTCTAATATTAACACAGGTCCTAAAGCACTTGCCCAGTCATAAACCTTCATTCCAGTGATATTTCTTTGAGCTCTTTTGTATTGTCTCACATCATTTCTCTTTCTGCGCTTTTTTTCAAATCTTCCTCTTGCTCGTTCTGTCTCCACGACCATCATACGCCCCCTAATGCTGATTGGTTAAAAGTTTGTTGTTGGTATCGGCCCGACTAACTTCCAAACAGTGTAGTTGAAAAAATGGATACCCCACCTTTTAATCGTAAAAAAACAAACAAAGTGAAAGGAGCAGCAGCATGAATAGTTTTGAATAAGTGACCTCTAGCAGTGAAAATTACATATTGTGCCTTTTAAAGACAAGTAAACAGTCAGTAATAAAATAAGAACAAATAATAATCAAATGGCAATAGCACAAATAAATACAATAAAACACTATTTATTTCATCTGTGTTTCACATACAAAATTTCACTTTCTATTTATTATAATAGAAATTTTTACGAATCAATTTTGCTCAGTCGGTTGTTAAAGAGACCCTTTCCATCGCTCTTCTGCAGCACTTGCTAGTGCATTAATGTCACTACGTCACAATGTAAACTGCACTTTAAAGCATTTTTCTGAGTTTTGTTTCAGCACATCCAGTACCACAGTACAGCGGTTTTAACCGAGGGAGACAAGGAACGCAAATACCAAAAAGTATGGAGCTAAAATACTCTCAAAATTAATGGATTTTACAAAAAGATTCATAAGTGCGTGACCTAATTCACATTCACTACAAAGTGTATTTTAGCTCCATACAGTAGAATTCAGGTGGTTCTGGTCCAACCATTCTGTTTATTAACATAGTGGGTAGACCTTTTACTCTGCTGCCAAAATTTGACTCTCAGCTTGAACCTGAAGGCTTCTGATAGTCTTAAGACATTTTTGATCATAGCAGCATGAGCTCATGGTTTTTTTTTTATCTGTGCTTTCAAAGAAGGTTGTTATGAGGTCACAGTGAGACTCTGGTTTGTCACTTGGGGATTTCCTTGCACGCCCGTATTTTTGTATGTGGCAGTCTTCAAGTGTCTGTCTGCTTTTCTTCATCCTGTTGTCTGTGCACTTGCGCTCGGTGCCCCATTGTGCTTGTGTTGAGTAAGCAGATGCACTGGAGTGCCATCCATTTGTAGAAAGGCATAGAACATGCTCTTCAGGTTGTTTTTATTAAACCTTCCTGTCAGAGGTGTTTTTCTTCCCCATTTTTATATTTCCTTTTTTCCTTGAGAGGGAAAGTGCCCAGCTTGTCACCATCAGGCTTTTGTCACACAGTACATTCTCCAGCAAGGTCAAATTGTTTTGTAGGCTGACTGAAAGTAATGAAATTCAAGCATTTCTCTGAAAGCCCATGTGCGCCCTGGTTGTTCAAATGGATAAGAGCTCTGTAAAAAACACTGACCTCAGTCTTAGTGAAACCTAAATTATGTATTTTTGCTGCTGTTGTGAGCCTTTACAAAGTGTGTGGAATGACAACACAACATCTCACAATGCAACTCACATTAACCGCTATTTTACATAGTTACTTGCCAAGTCAATTCTCATAATTATATTTGGGATTTTTGATGATTAATTATTTTCATGTTATAACCTAAAACTGAGAATGAATAATGTCAATTCATACTTGTTTGTTTTGTTTTTTTTTTTTTTTTTTTTGAATAGTAATACAGTTTTGCGCTAGGGCTCATTATATACTTTCAATGAAAGCTTTAAGTAGCCAGTGAATGTTTATTTGTAGCGAGTCTGCTGTTTTGCAGGTTGCAGACTGCCCCTGCACAGACTTGTTAGCAGACACACACAGTTCATGTCTAACACTCATCTGTTTCGGTTTTATTCACGGGTAACGCTGGCCCTGAATTGAGTGTCAGTTCATCCCTCTCACTGAAAGTGTACTAGCGAGTAACTTTTTCCAAGCATTTCCTTGTGCTATACTTTTCTCCACTGCCACCTCCTCTCCCTTCTGCTGCTATCGTCTGGCTGTCTGCCCACATGCCCATGAGAAAAGCTTAAGTGAAAAGCACTTCAATCAGAACTTTTCAAATCACAAAATAAAATGTAAACGGATGCAGATGATTTAATAATGAAAGTGATGCTGAAAATATTTATAATAACAATACACTGTTGTGATTGTCGGCATGAAAAGAAAATTCACCCTTTCTATTTTGTAAAAGCATATTATAGATCTTATTTTGAAAGATTTATCTTTTCATAAGTTTCATAGAAAAATTGATCACCTAATTTTTAATCAGTGTCATAACTTCTGGTGAGACATCAGACTTAGCTCTGGTATGTATGCAGTATTTAAATTAAGTCTGCTTAAACTCCGCCCCTCCACAATTGACTGCAAGCTCGTGTTCACTTTTGAGTGAGCCCACATCTCTAAATCCAATCAACTTGAATGTACATCGCAATACAGAAGAAAAAAGTCTGTCGCTATTGCCGTTTCATCACAATTTGGTTTGTTCATAAGGGAATATCTTGTCTTCGCATGCCTGGTATAATTAAAACTTTATACTGATAGTTACAGATGGTCACAGTTACATCATGTCCCTAGTTTATAGTTTTATGTTGCAAAATTAATGTTTGCTTGCTAATTGGAGTACTTGGTTCTTATTGTGTTCTCTTTAGATGGGCTATGGACAGCATGGCCCAGGTAGCTATGGTCAGAACCAAGGTGGTTACTACGGACAACAGGGCCCTTCAGCTCACGGAGGCCCCCAGCAGTCTCCATACCCTCAGCAGCCCTCCACTGGACCAGGCTCTCAGCCCCCTTATTCCCAGCAACCCCCTGGTCCTCCCCATGGCCAGAGTGGGCCCTCTTACGGGCAACCTCAGGGCCCCCATGGTCCCCCTCAGGGCCCCCATGGCCCCACTCAGGGCCAACCTCCATATTCCCAGACTGCACAGTCAGGACAGCCTCCCTACCCCCAGTCCCAGGGTCCCCCTCAGTCACAGGGTCCTTCTCAGGGCCAGCAAGGCTCTCAGTCGCAGCCTGGATACTCTCAACCACCCTCCGGTCCAGTTCAGCCGCCTCAGCAGCAGGGACCTTCACAACAGCAGCAGGGCCCACCACAATCACAGCCGCCCAGCTCAGTGCCGCCTCAGTCATCCCAGCAACCTTCAGGACAGGGTCAGCCCTCACCTTACTCCCAGACCCCTCCGCTGCAGTCTCAACAACAGCAGCAGTCGCCCTTCCAGCGCTTTCCTCCACCACCTCAGGTAAAAAAAAAAAAAAAAAATGACAGGTTTTAACAGTATCCAAATACTTGGAGCTGCTTTGATGAACACTATCCTTACACAAGTGCTGTGTTTGTTGCCCTTATATAAAATGCTTCTACATCTTGTTGTCATTACTTTGTTCCTCAGGAGCTTTCTCAAGACTCCTTCAGCTCTCAATCTTCAGCTCCTTCCTCCAATCAGCCCATGGTGTCTGGTAAGAGCGGTCCAGAGGAGAGCATGCAGGGACGACCTTCCAGTCTGCCTGTGAGTATTATTAATGTTTCAAACCAGAATAATGTCATGCCATGCTAGCTTTCAAACAGTTTAAAGTGCTTAAAGGGTAAGCTCTCTTGCATTATGTCTATGCTACGGTTTGGTTACTCAACAAAATATTTTTAGTTTATCTACCACAGCTAGCTTATGCTTTTGTGCCTTAATGTATACAAACTTGTCCAAAATGTCTTTGTTTTTGGGATAGTGATTGGCTGGAAGACAGTAGTACTATACAGGGATCAGATCCGTGGCTGTAAGGTAGTTTACTTGGTAACTGGCATTGAACCTTTGAGAAAGATTTGTGAGTTGTGAGGCGGATGGTAAATATCATAAAATGTGTCCCTAATCATTGGTATCCTGTCCTTCTCCAGAAGGGCCACCATCTTGCACAATTTAGCTCCAGTCCTAATTAAACACACCTGAACCAGCTAATCAAGGTCTTTAGGGTTGCTTAAACCAGGGGTTCTCAAAGTCTACATTCAAAGGTCCAAATCTGAATTTTCATCAATGTCAAAGGTCCGGAACAATTGGTTATTACAAAATTCAACACAAATCAACACACATTTTTGGAAAAAATAAAGTGCCTTTTGCATTCAAAATACATTCATAACAAGTGCAAAAGTAGCAAAACAATTAAGCATTGTCAGTGTCAGCGTTTTTTATGAACAAAACACAACACAAGGTAGGCAAAAGCCGCTTTTCCACTGTCGGGCCGAACGGTTCTCATTTCGTAATCATTCCATTTCGTGCCGATCTGGGCCAGCTGGTGCGGTTGCGGTTTAATTTTCCACTGTGGGGCTGATAACGGCCGCTCTTTGGAATGTAATACAAAAGCGTCTGTCATTGTCTTGGTAACGCAATGGTTTATGAGATGAGATGTAAATAATGACCACGTTATGGAGGATGATCAGTTATTTCTTTTAATTGTATTATTAATTCGTGTTTACATCGCTCAAATAGAGCTCAGCTAGCTACAGCGAAACTGGTAGCCAGGTAACATACAAGTGACCAATCCTGAGTGGTGACGTCACTTCACAAATTCTACCAGCATGATTCAGTGCCCGTGCCCAGAACAGTTTTTGTAATCATGCCGTGCCATACCAGGCTCAAGTGAAAACACAACTGGAACCGTTCCTTACCATTCTAAAAACGGTTCGGCCCGACGGTGGAAAAGCGGCTGAATGTCTGTACTTTGTTTCATAGTGGCGTTTGACATTTCCACTCTTCACAACTCCAACTGTCTCGTTACAACCAATCAGAATGGCTTTGTGCTGGGTTGGGGCGAAATGAACGCATACCTCTGTCCAATCATCTTTGAAAACTATTTTCTTCTGCAACTTTTCTTTTCCTGGAAACTGACATCCTCACCCATCTAAACGCTCACTGCGGCGAAGTGTCGCCCGATTACGTCAAACGTCATATGCTCACTGGATGTCATGACAACAATGTCACGGAGGTAAACTTTAAATATCTCGCCTTCGCTTTCATTTCGGACCATCTGCAAAAAGACATAAAAAACAAAAACTAAACATGATTTACAAGTTTAACATGCGTTTACCAAAGTAGGAAATCCCTAAAACTTTTAATCCCTTACACACAATTAGTGCTCTTGAAATATGAAATGGAGGCGGATCCAGATTGAATTCCTTCCGGATCTGGACCGGAGTCTGGACTTTGAGAACCCCGGACTTTGAGAACCCCTGGCTTAAACCCTACAGGGAAATGCGTTGTTCGGAGCAGGTTGAAGCTAAACTCTGCAAGACATTGGCCCTCCAGGTGCAGGATTGGACACCCCTGCCCTAAGTGCCTCGGAAGAGAACTGCACTTAAGCAGCACATAGCATAAGCACTGCCCCCCCGCCAGGCTACATCTGTGACATACTTGTTACTTTTGGATGGGTAGAAATTCTGACCACAAGTCTATGCTGCTAAATTCTCTGGTTGTGTTCTGTACAGCCTTGCATGAAAACTATTGAGGCCAGTGTGAAAGATGCTTGGGACACTTAACATAATTACCACTTTTCCGATCAGGCCAGTGCTGCATCATTACGAAAGTTTATTATTTGCATATTTTTAAGTCTTAATTTAAACGTTCAAGTGATTTTAAACTATTCATGCACAAAAAGATGCAAAAGAAAGTACTTGAATTGAAACTCAATTCAGTACTTGTATGCTGTTTCCTGTCCGCACACACACAGAGAGCCTCGTCTCAGACAGCTCTGTGTGGGTGCCAGAATATGGAAAGGAGTTCTCTTTTGTGTTGTCTTTTGTTGTGTGTATTTTTCCGTGCAAGTACAAGTATGTATGTAAGTATGCTTGTCTTGGTGAGTGTCCCCGTAAACACGGTGGGTCTTAACTAAGGTGAGAAACAAAAGGCATGCATTAGCTCTTAAAGTGACAACAATCAAAAATCAAAAAACAAAAGACAAAAAGAAATCACTCCCTTATCTTGACTGAACAACTTTTGTAGCTTTAACATGCGTTAATCTGTATTTAAGTCATACAGTGAAGACTATGCAGTGTTATTTTTTGTTTGATTCAATTTCTGTACCTGAATACTACTTTTAGACCTACCTGAAAAACTTAAAGTACTGTTTAATTTGTATCTTTGTTCTTTTGTATTTTTTGTGCTGTTGCCTGTTTATTTATTGGCTGTTAAATTTTTTTTATTTTTTTATTTTTTATTATTTTATTACTGACTATTCACTTGTCTTCAGTAATGTTTGAACTTTATAGTGGTTTTTGCAGTGCTAACGAAATTGGAATTGAGGATTTTTATTAAATATATATTTTTTTGGTGGGGCCAGTGAAATGTTTTGCAGGCCAAGTAAAAGTTTTAACCACTGGCTCCCTCTGGGCCAGTAGAAAAAAATCCTTAACGTTGAGCCTTGTGTATCATTCTATGAAAGAACTTATGTTTTGTTTCACACCTAAGTGTTGTGTGGTACTGGTTTGTCTAATTTACCCAGCATAAACCTTATATCATACTACATGATGGTTACAAGGTTAATTCCAGTCCAAGATAAGCACGGACGCCAAAAATCGGCTATACAAGATTAGCTGCTTTTGGAAATCAGGTCAGCAAAAACCTGAAGTGAATCACTATCACTGTGAAAAACATTCAGGATATGGTGTGCGTGTGTGCGTTTGCTTATAGGTTAGCAGATACAAATAGCTCATTCAGAGCAACAGAGTGTCCAAAATTTCCAAATGACCTGAGATAATTAATGAGAGAGAGAGAGAGAGAGAGAAAAGTGTCTAATAGAGAGTTGGCAAATGACTGGAGCTCAAGGGCTTGAGAAGGTAAAAGGAGGATGAGTGAGTGAGAGAAATGAGATCGTTTCGTCTCTGCCAGTGGGGGATGCCCTCAGGATGTGATTTCCTCTTTATTTATATATTTCTCTTACGTAGCCAGTGACTGAGATTGGCTGAGATTTTATTCAATCCAAGGAATCCCCATGGTTGCCTGCAGGAAAGGCAATAATAATGTAGCCCTCGATTGACCCCTTCTACCACCAACATGTCCCTCATGCTCTGCTCTCACGGTAGATTAGCCCCTACTGCTAACTTTAGCCCGGCCGACACCAAAGGTAAAACCCCTCCAAATCACTACCTGACCTGCATGTGAGTTATCCAGCTGTGTAACAAAACTACTAGAAGCTTATTGGTACTACCATGCTGAGAAACAATACTGGGCATATATGTATTGTTACAGGGTTTATTTGTGTTAGGGTCTACATTTTCCACTCCTTGTAGCCTCAAAGTTCTTTAGCCCTAATACAGAAATATAGTGCTTTCACCTCCTTGAATTATTAGGCTTTGGGATCTTTTAGATTAAGTCTTCATTTGTTGGTTTTTGAGGACTGATTTCATGAACGTTAATGTGGATTAAAGCCGCCAACTGCAGAAACATTTTAGAGAGTGAATAGGGACCAGTTTAACTGGTTCAGCTGGTTTCCTGACAGTCGTTGCTTCACACTGCAACGAGTGAACAAGTCTAGCAACTGTACACTTTGTCAGCGCTCTGTGAACTGTTTGTTCTCATGCATGCTTTGTCGTCTTCACTGAAGGATATTTACAGCATTTTTTAACGTTTGATTTAGTAGTGGCTGCTGTAGCTGAATTTCTAAAGGCATTTCTTTGTGTAAATTAGTGAAATCATTGCACATTATTTAAAGAATAAAAAAGTTTTTTTTTTTTTTTTTTTATAAATCTTTTAAAAAATGCATCTTGCTCCACCTACAAAACAATTTTCTGTTTCGGCTGATGTTACTGAGGCCACACACATAAATGTGAAACGTGAGTATGAGGCTACTGACAATAGTAATGCTATTCTGAAATCTTGCTATCGGGTAAAACTTCTCAATAACCTTCAAAACACTCAACTTCACATGGTGAGTGAAGAGATATTTTGTTGCTTGGTTATCCCTGTCCACAGTAAGGCCTCATTGGTCTAAAACCTGTCAGTTTGCATAGCATTTTTGCTTTTAGAGTGTTATTTTAATTAGATTATTTTAAAGTGTTTAGATTTTATTCATTAATTGAAATACTTTTAAATCTTCCTGTGCCATAGATATTTGCTAAGGCCCCTAGTGGGCCCCCGTCCCCTGGTTGAGAACCACCATGTTAAAGGGATGTCAGTACCTTTTATTGAACTCTTACAACGTGCAACCGCAGTTCACTGTGCCTTATTTAACCTAGTGAATAGGGCTGGACGATATTGGAAAAAACTGATATTTTGTTTTTCTGCTATAGCGATATGGAAAAAATTCACCAGATGACTTGAATAGCTCTATTTGAAAAGAATTAATCATTCTAGGATGATCGGGGTGATTTTGTAGGTGAGTGAATATGCATAGAAAATAATGAACAAATTACAAGCATAGATAAATATAATAAAACAAAGATACAAATTAAATAAATAGTGCTTTATATATTTCAGGTAAGTCTAACAGTATTCAGGTACAGAAATTGAATAATCAATTGTAAAATAACACTGCATAGTCTTCCCTGTATAAATTAAATATAATTAATCTGTGTTAAAACTTGTGACTTTCCTCTTTCTCTTTTGTTGTTTAACATTCATGACACAGAAAGCAGCAGGGGGTGCTGTCACTTTAAGACCGAACGCACAGCGCGGATCCAAAATACTGTTAAACATCCAGTTTTCTTTTTCAGTTGTTTAGTTCACCTAGGCCATAGCCAGTTGTTTACGAGGATAGGCAATCTTTTACGTGCATTTTAGCTTTTTTTTTTTTTTTTTTTTTTTTTTCTGCGTGTATGTGTCCGTTCAGGCACAAATAGATGCGGAAGAGGACGGCATGCGGTGTTCACGTGCATCTGCGCTGCTCTGTGTGTGCGTGCACATAATACGTTCAGAATTGAGTTCTGTTTCGCGTCTTCATGCGCTAAACTGGTTTAAAAATCGCTTGAATGTTTAAACTGACAGGACCTAAAACATGCTGAAATGATAAACTTTCATTGTATGATGGTCAAATTTTGCAATAAATCAGAGAATCAACGTGCGTTTTGAACTGTGGTGTCTGGTCCGTACAGATTAACGTTCCCTACTAGACATCGCACATCCTGCGATGTGACTATCGTGGATGCGCACATCGCGATTTCGATGCTAAAATGATATATCATGCAGCCCTAGTGAATTGATGCTTTTAAAAGTCTTTCTGCTTTAAATAAGTGTAAAGCCACATTCAATGATTGGCAATTATATTGACAACAAAAATAATTGGACTTGTGGGTTTTTGTTGGCAAGATTCTACCTTCAGACAGCTTTTCATGAGCTTGCATTTGTCTTACTTAATACCCATTTGGCATATTCCTCTGTAGACGCACTCTGGTTTACCATAATGTCTCCGTCATATGTATCCTGATACATGCCAAGATAGAGAAAGACAGAAAGCTGGAGCTGATCAGATACGGGGGAGAATCTGAATCCAAAAAACTGATTCCCCAGATTGTGTCTTCATAGGCAGAAAGACTGGGCATCTTTTGCTGTGATCCTGATTAATTAGTTTTGAATTATGTTTTTTCTTTTTCATTTCCCAAATTAATCTCGATGCAGTGTGGTTCATATCAGTCGAGGATCAAATCAAATCCTCTTCCATTTGGTTGATGATAATGGTGTTTATGTCCGCATATACGAGCGAGAAAGATCTGGCGTGGGGAGATTTCCAATAGCTTGGGATTTCAATGTGGGACGCCCTGGAAGTGATATATCCTCTCTGTGTGTGAGAGAACATGAACACTCCCTCTAGTCTTTTCTAATCTCCTCCAGTTCCTTTCTGACGGGCTTTTGTGCCCCTTCCTCAAAGTGCGGCTAATCCGAAGCAGTATCCGCCTCCCCTCTGTACTTCTAAACTCTGCCGTGTCTTCAGGGGTCTGTCACCCCCGGCCCCTCATTTCCCCCACTGCCTTTATATCTCACACTCTTCCTTTTTAAGTCAATATTCTCAGTGTCCTGTAAGTGCTCCATTTGAATTGTCCCTTAAACTTTGTCCATAATCTTTTTGCAGTATCTTATTCTGAGATGCATAATAAGTAAATGTGCTCAGGCCTGGAGGGGAAGGTCACATGTTACTCACACGCTCGTTAGTTTTTTTTCCCCCCTCTTCCTCCCAGTGGAAAGGTTTTATGGAGTAGTAATTCTGAATCACAGGGGCACAGCCCGTTGGGAATGCGAGAGAGACGCTAAGAGAAAATGGGGCTGGAATACAGTGAGATGGAGATAAAACTCATTGTGGGTATCGCCCACTAGTTCATGATACACATCACAATATCATAATCACTTCTTATATGCAATCTAATATGTATTAAAAAAAAAAATGCTTGACGGGTGTGCATATATATAGCAGGTTTGCAGATGGGGTTTAGAATTAAGAATTTGTTCTTATTCAGATTTTTTTTTTTTTTTTTTTTTTTTTAAAGTTGAATTATATAGGAAACACTGATAGGGATGAAAGCAAATGGAGAAAGAGGGTGTCAGGATGGATTGAGGCAGGATATTGAGAATGAAAATAGAAATGGAATAGAGGAAAAGTGTGTTGGAAAGACAGAGCAAGCACGTTAGACACTGAGCCATATTCACACAGGAACCCCAGTGGCTGACATCATTTTAAGACCACCCGCATTTTTCCTCAGCACCCCCAACCTGACAGACCACCAGTGCCAAGTTCTCCAGTACTGTCTGCGGCTCTTTCCATCCATCTTTCCTCTCTTTCTGTCCTGTTCCTTTTCACTTAGTTTCCCATCTAACAGTTTTGTCTTTGTTGAAGTTTCCTTTTTTTCTTACTCTCACATTGTTGTGCTGTCTGGTTTCGGAGTGGTGTATTTATGGCCCTCTTTTTACTCTTTTATTTTGTTGTAGTCTGTAGCTTTTATATTTATTATTAGCATAACTATTGCTCTTGCTCATACATAGGGTTAGTGATTTCAACAGTCATTGCTCAACCCTCCATTGTCTGTGGTATGAACATGTCTCAAAAAATGTAGCTTGAGAAAGGGAGTGATACTACTTTACCAAATTATCAGAATAATCAGATATGATTTTTTGCCTGGTGGAGATAAAAGGAATGTTATGGAAGCCCGTTTCCACCACGGAATTAAAAAAATAAGGTAATAGAGACTTTTAATCTCACAATTCTACATTTATTTTTCCAAATTCCAAGTTTATGTCTTGTAATTTTTAGTTAACGTCTTGCAGTTCTGACGTTTTTTCCTCAATGTAAATTTGCAATTCTGAGAAACATGCCAGAATTGAGATATAAATTCGTAATTGTGATAAATCCTATTTTTTTTTTTCCTCAGAATTGCAAGTTTATTACACAATTATGGATTCATCATTATGACTTTTTATATATTTTGAGTTAAACTGCAACTTTGCATCTCAATTTTCCCATTTTGATACCACAGGGAAAAACTGCCATATATATACTGCCATATAGATATTTTAATATTCTCATAATTTTTGTCCATCCATTGAAATTCTAGGCAATCAAGACACGCCATAACAGTAATACATATAGTAGTTTAAGCCAAGTCTTCTGAAGAGAGCTTTGTATGATGAACAGATTTTAATTTAGGCTTTTATTCACACATAAATATCGATCAATTGCCATACAGTTATCTAATATAAATGTTTGCTCAATGTATTTTTTACATTGGGGTAATTTTATCACAATAGCTTACATCAGTGGTTCTCAAACTTTTTTTGGATACACCCCCTTTAAACCTTTATAAATCTGGTGCCCCCCCCCACACACCTCTGACTACCAAATAATTTCACTAAAAATTATGAAAACGTACAATGAGAAACACCTGCAATAGTTTCACTTTGAGTTTGTGATGTCGTTGAATCATTAAAAAATATAACGGTAAGAGAGAATAGATCAAAACACTACTTTTAATTTAAGTGGGCTTGTTGAAGAATGATTAAATTGTGGAATTAGCGTTCGGTGCCACTTTATAAATGCAGAGCGCAACTGCAACGGCTGTTTTCCATATTTTTTTTCCTTTTTTTTCCTCTGCTGATCTTCCGCACCCCCAAATTGAACAAAATGTATTCAAATGATTATCTTATAATAAAAGGGAACTTAATTCGGGATGCACAAGCTCTTTGAGAGGTGGCTTTATGTGCGTGCGCTGTGGATATGAGTACAAAGAATACCGTCTCTCAAAGAGCATGCGAATACTACGAAGTGATATAAAATTGCTTGCATGTTTAAATTGGCAAGGCTTAAAAAGACGTAGGCAAGTGACATCTCCATCAGCTGTTCCGAACCACGATCGAAAGTGTTGTATCGCAGCGCGCAGCTCGCTTATAGTGCAGATGCAATGTCATTTTGAAGCTAGAAGCCATTTGCTCATTTTGAAAGATAGAGAGAGAGGAGATGTGGCACTGCTGATTAAATTACTAATAAATGTTTGCGGTAATATCCTGCATTATAAATGCTAAACCTGCAGGAATGAGTAAAATCATGCGCAATACTTGCAGTCCTGCTCCGAAATTCAGTTCCTGTATGGTATGGATTTAATATCGATACTATGGCATTAGATTGTGGTATCGTACCAAAGCCAAAATTGTGGTATCAAGCCAACCCTAGTGCATGCTTTGGGTGTGAGCGCGAAACCAGTGCAAATGCATAAAATTATGCAATCCTGTGGTGAAATTCAGGCCTTCTTCAACCAGAGTGAATGAAACGGGCGCGTGAGAGGAGGCAGGTCTGTGTCAACTCGCTGTTGGAGAGAAGAGCGCAAGAAAGTGCAGCTGGTATCGGTGTATCGATATTTTTGACCACACTAGTAGGTGTATTGAAGGAGGGACTCGAGCCATATCATGGGACTAAATAAGGTTTCATAGCTTTGGAGATAAGACACTTCTGACCATCTAACAATGTGATACTCACCTTGGCACTTACATAGTGGCAATTACCTACAACACCCTTGAAATGTGGTGATATTTTGCACTTTGACATGCACTACTGCAGTGTTTATCACAGAACACCAGGTTGAAGCATTTAACTTTAAAATGTATAAAATTTTCTAATGGAAAACACAGAAATTTTCTCTTGACACAGACTTATAAACTAAATTTAATTTTCTTCAAAAAATGTAATCTAGTTTGAGTATATAATTCTGCTGCTTTCTTTTAGAATAACACTGTCCTTCAACTTTTCATTGCTCTCTCTGTGTGATCTGAATGTTGTTCAGAAGGCAGCGGTTCAGCGCAGCTCTCGGCCTGTTTTGCGCGGCTGTGCCGTTGCAGTATTCAGAGTCTGGGGCGTGTTTCCTGTTGCTATTCTGGGTCTTCCTGTGTGCGCGTGGCTTATTCATGTTCAGGGGCTTTAGGTTGCGCTTGTTCATGTGCTCTCTGTTGCACAGTTTTTCCCTCGTCCTGTGTGTTAGTTTAATTAACAGAATCAAGCAGGATTCAAGAAAAGCTGCAGTGTTAGTTTGCAATTTATGCTTTTCCAAGAGATTTTTTTTTTTTTTTCTAAAAGGATTTGTGTATCAAATATGTTTCACTTGAATTTTTTTTTCTCCTTCCTCCCTTCGTTGTCTGTCTCTCGCACGCTCGTTCACACACCCACTCTCAGCACCCCCCCCCCCCCCCCCCCCCCCTCTCTCTCTCTCTCTCTCTCTCTCTCTCTCTCTCTCTCTCTCTCTCTCTCTCTCTCTCTCTCTCAGTGCTCCTGCTCGGCTGACGGCAGCACAAAGGCCGTGTCTCACTGCAGCACTCTCTCTCTTTCCCTCTACTGCCTCTCCCATTATTTCTGTTTTTCCTCATCTTTCCTCTTCCATACTTTTGAATTGCATCAATACAGTGATTTTATTCAGGGTTTTTTTTTTCTCTTGTTGTTTTGTAGATGGGATTTAGAATTAAGAACTGGTTCTTATTTAGAACTAGTTCCTTTTTTTAATTTTTTTTTTTTATAAAAAGACAGTCATCAATTACATTCACGATGTTTAGTTCCATTAGTGGTTCTTAAACGTCAGCCTCCATCCCCAGGGCTGGGTGGTGTGGCGATATGTTCCGTGTGATGGTAGAGATGTTAACCAAAGGATTTTGTTATACTGTTTATACCTTTGTATATCTGTGGTACAATTTAAGTCAAGTGGCAAGCAGAAAACTGTAGAGTGATGCAGATGGATGCTTCCAGTGTAGATTTTGATTATAATGAAAGTGTGGTTTTGTGTAGGGATGTGCTGCTGTAAGTAACTGTTGGAATTCAACTGTTTGCACACACTTATTTTTGTAAACAACTTTGAAATGTGGCTTATGCAATCCTATTTCTAAAGTTGTACTGTATTTTAGTCTGTTTTTAACTTGTAATGCAGGATGCACTCATTCACAATACGTCACATTAATGAAAATAATAAAGGTGCATTGTCTGTTGTCATTAGTTTAGCGATGTATGAAGTGTCATTCACACAGAAGTCACTGAAACCAACCAGCTTCCTGTTGGTCAACATGGCAAATCTTTGTGACCAATTGAACCTGTTGTGAAATGTGTTGGGAAATCTTTTGCCTTAACACGAAATTCCCGGTCCTGTGGATTCTTATCAAAAAATGAGTAATACTTAAATAACTGTGTTCAGATATAAATTTGCAACTGCGATAATGTTTTTCCTTAGAAAAATGCAGACAGAACATCACACTAAAATACTTGTAAGCCGTACTTATATGGAACTATTTCCTGCACTGCTATTCAGGCATGTTTGTCCTTTCTCAAAAGTACTAAAAGAATTGTTACAGAATATCATTGAATGTAAATGGAACCAGAATCTCATTAAATTGCTTACGATTCCTATCCCTATTTGGAGATCTCAGTTCTCTCGTCTCTTATGCTTGGACTACAGCTCCAGCGTTTTTTCTGTGCTGTATCCATGTCTCCGGCCCTGTGCTCTGCTCAGTTCTGACTCTGGGGCCGCTCTGCTGTGGGAGGGGCGTTGCTCTGGAGAAGAGGAGGCAGACAGGCTGTTTTTTTTCCCTCTGTCAGGCACCCAGCCCCCCAGTATCCTCCCTTCTCTCTCCCTCTGTTTTCACCCAGACTGGGCGGCTGCCTCCCTTACAGAAGCATCTGTGGTTCCCGCTACTATTGTGACCCACACAATAGACCCCCTAATGCACTCATACAGAGAACCCCTCCCCAACACCGTCAAACATGAGAGAGAGAGAGAGAGAGAGAGAGACGATGGATCAGTCCAGATGCCTGTGAATAGATGTTTTTATTTGCAGCTCTGACGATGGTGCCCATATGATGTGATAACATTTGGCTTACAAAATTATTCAGTGCGTCACTGAAGGATATTTTTACTCATGGAAACCCTTAGTTGTTATAGTGTTTTGAACATATTTTATCTGGTGTAGTTATTAACCAAAATTTATGAGAAATACCAAAAGACATTGAGAGTATTTATCTGACTTTGGCTGTGTCCGAGAGCTTAAAAATGTTGCCTTCGGAGGAAGGTAGGAAGGCATCAAGTCACGTCTGAATCCAACGTTAGCTTCACTTGCTGTCCCCTGAGATACCTTCATCTGATCGATTTTTGAAGGCAGTATAGATGTATCCTTTGCTGTCTATGATATCCCACAATCCTGTGTTACATTCTGTAAAAGTTGAGCTGAAAAACAAAGATGGCATCTGAAAGTTGCGGTTGGTGGTCAGTTTGTGTAAATGTACATTTTTGACCAACATTTTCCACTTTTGATGTCATTCTAGTGAGAAATTATGGTTGTACTAATTAAATATTTGCTTAGTTATCACCAAAACTGTCTCTGTTTTGCTATAGATCATTAAAATGTTACACTGTCTCAGAAGTCGGTCCAAATCAGTTTCGTAAGATACCTTCATGCTCAAATGCTGCCTGCAAAGTCAATCCCTGATAGGGCAGCGAGGCAACAAGTCAGCTGCCTAAGTTTTCGGATGCAGCCCTTGACTCGGTGGCTCCAGCTTTGATTGGTTTACTGGTAAATCCAATCACAGACATTCAATCACTCTTAGAGAGAGTGACCATGGCATATAGCGCAACAGTCAGGTTCCGGAAAAATCCCATTCATTTTCCCCATGGATAAATTGAGTTGTAGTGATTAATGTGTAAGAGGTTTAAAGACACGCCAGGAGCTCTGAGGTTAAGTGATGATGTATGTTTCCGTAAAAGCCTATAGTCAGTGTGATTACAACTTGCTGATATATATATATATTTTTTTTTTAACTGCTTAATTGCAGTATTTTCAGTGTAGAACTCCATTACCCATAATATTCAAGAGAGATCCACCAATCAGAGAAGTCACTGTTACCATGGAAACACTGCACCAAAAGTAGCAATCCTATGAAACATTGAAAACTAATGGTGTAAACGTGTACATTGTGGAACAATGTTGGTATATTTTTAAAAATATTGCAGTAAACTTAAACTTTTAATTTTGAATATTTCAGTACTTTGTCCTCTTGGATTAAATTGTTAATCAACTGCATTGTTTCATGGGACGGGTAGTTTATTCCCTTATGAAGTAAATTGAGGTTCTTAACTTTCAATTAGGGCTGTAACAAGGCTGCAACAACAAAACGAAAATCGATAATCATCAATAATGAAAATTATTGACAATTAATTAGTTTTGAAGTGTAATATTTTGAATAATAAGATACAGAAAGTAAAAGATGGATTTTAACTTAATCAAAAAAAAAAAAAAATCAACAGATTAATCGATTATCAGAATAATGGTTAGTTACAGCCCTACTTTGATCAAACGTTGTGTTTATCTCTGAGCTGGATGGTTTGGTTCTTGGCTTATACTCTTCATTCATAATTTAATTCCTGTGGAGAAAAATACTTTTGAACCTAAGACTGGAAAAGTAAGCAGTCATTTGCCCTCTGTTGCTTTCATTGACCACAGTTCATCAGCAACACCTGTAACCACTTGCATGTGTGTGGTACCAAAGCAGAAATGATCAACGACAGTGCCTGTCTTCATGTGCGAACAGTTTCAATCACATTAATATTCATATATTCCAATCCTCTGTTTTATTAACATTCTGGGTATGTGCAGACAGTTCAGGAGTGTTTAGGTTGGGGTGGGCACAAGTGCTCAGAAGTGACCGCAATGAAAACTGTTATTCTGTGACTTTTTTTTTTACTTAAAAACATTTCACACCGTTTGAAATTCAGTAACAACTATGCACAGATGTGCCAATACGGGGCTTAATTTTTTATTTTTATTTATTAGAGAGCAATTTTGCATTAGCACTGTTCATGGTGACTTTCAGTCTGGGGCAGCACTCCAGAGGGGATTAGGGGGCGTTCACACGGGACACAGTGCCAAGACCGCTGGGGTCTTGAAGTGGTTTATATAGAAAGCATTATTTAAAAGGAGTATTTATAACTTGGCTGAAGATGCTGAAAAAACAATGAGATGTAATGCAACAGCCAGTTTATCTGTTTGACTATTTGAGAAGAGAAAATTGCCCTTAGAAAGATCCATACTTTAGTGTGACGTGAGGATATGACCCTGGAGTGTGAAAAGTGAGTTATCAGCTATTACCAGCAAAGCTCAATAAATAAAACAAAATCACTTATTTTCTTTTCAGTTCCTTTCTGAGCTAGTGCAACTTACTCTTTTTACAATGTGAATGGAAGGGCTGCACAATAAATAAAAAATAAATCGCAATATGGCTGCTTTTTAATTAAACATTCTCTGCACGTTTTAGAGTGAAGCACAGCACTACCTTTTAAGCAGCTCATGATCTGATGTTTTCAGTATATCAGTTTGGCTCTGTTTGCAGTTGCTTGTGCTCCGACTTGGTCGGTTATAACATGCATTTAGGAACGAAGTATGCGGCAGCCATCTTTTCATATTTCTAATGAGAAGCGCTAATAAACCGGCTGTTGTCAACAAAAGACACTCTTTAAAAGATTACTTCACTTTAAAATGAAAATTACCTCAAGATTTACTCACCCTCAAGCCATCCTAGGTGTATATGACTTTCTTCTTTCTGATGAACACAATCTGAGGTATATTAATAAACATCCTGACGCATCCAAGCTTTATAATGGCAGTGAACGATACCAACGTGTTTGAAGCTCAAGAAAGTGCCTCCATCCATCATAAACGTACTCCACATGGCTCCGGGGGGTTAATAAAGGCCTTCTGAAGTGAAGCGATGCTTTTGTGTAAGGTAATGTAAAATATCCATAATAAATATCCATATTTATGTGTGTAAAATATCCATATTTAACAAGTTATAAAGTAAAATATCTAGCTTCCACCAGACCGCCTTCTGTATTCAACTTACGAAGACTCTCGCAGTTAAAAATGCTTGCGCTACGTCCTACGCCTTCTGTATTCAACTTACGGAAAAAGCGTAACTGACTTGACGGAAGGCGGTCTGGTTGAAGCTAGATATAATAGAACTTACCCTTTAAGGGCTGTTGCCTGCCAAAATAAAAGCTTTTGATTTAACATTTGAAAAAAAAAAAAAAAAATTGAGCCATCATTATTACTATTATAATTTTGCAGTTGTACTGTAAAATTGTGAAATACTATTTTTTTTTTTTTTTTTTACAGTGAAATATGACAATAGTAATTTATTTTTGTTAATATTTGTATTTAATAATAATGATTATTTCTTAAATGCTACTTTTTTTTTTTTACAGTGAAATTTTTACAAGATAATATATTAACTAGAAATGCACCGATACTAAATTTCTCTGCCGATACCGATAGTTTGGTTTTTCTTAAGGAAAAAAAAAATCTCTCCCAAATAATGTTGCAAACTATACAGGGAACCCTCTCATTTGGTACACTACAATATTAGAGGTTACAATTAACAGCAGAGGTATTATATTCAGCTGCTGTTTATTTTCAGATATAATAATTACACTCAAATAAAAACTAGAATGTATAAAACTTAGTATCACATAAGGTAGTTTTCATAAGCACTTGTCTTCATGGCAAATTTGCACAAACATATAATTAACAGTAAATAAGCTCCTCTCTAGTGTTTTTTTATTTTTTTATTTTATTTTTTTATATGTAGATAGCTAAGAAACTGTGAACATTGGAAAACATTCCTGAGGTATGTGACATTGTTCACAAGCTGTTTTATTGACGTCTTTCCATCGGCCATCGGCAGTTTTTAAACAATCGGCTGATGGCTGATAGTGATAATAGCTTTTATCGGCCGATACCAATTGTTAGCCATAGCATCGGTGCATCTCTAATATTAACCATATTATTATTATTATTATTATTATTATTTAACTTGATATTAGTTGATATATATATATAGTAATCACAAAGGAAAAATTGCGCTGCCCTGCAAAAAAAGCACTGCAAATCTGGAAGCGTCTTTTAGTATCACATTTTTAAATAGCACATTTAGCCAAATTGCGCAGCTCTGGTCAGTGGTGCTTGCTCATGCAGACGTCACAGGCATAATGGTTGCCAGCGCATTGCTAGATGGTTGCTAGTGTGGTGTGGATGGTTGCTAGGCTGTTCTGGGTAGTTTTTCGGTTCTTGCTTACTGACAAGTCAAGAGCTCACCAATAAATCTGTATGGTATTCTCGTCTCTGGCTATTCATTGAACTTCTCAAGCCATATCTAAAGCCTGATCACATCCTTTATGCACATCCCTAACCCTAATATGAGCAATAGTAGCAGTGATGCTTGCCTGTGCAAGAAGAGTATCTGTGTATGTGCTGAGAGTGAAGCAGTAATGGCCGCTGGTGGAGGCAGGGCCCTCTCTCTCCCCCATCACTCTCACAGTCAGTGGGCTGGTAGCGCCCCCTCATGGCTGACATCTGTACAGACACAGCACACAATACTCGGGTTCTCCTTCACTAGGGAAGAGAAGTTTATACCCCAAATCCTGTTCTGATTTGGTGTGAGGAGCAAAAATTTGTGAATAATCTTACAATCAGCTGTACGTGCGTATGTGTATGCATGCACGTCTGGCCTGGTGTGTTTGGGTTTGCTTTTAACTTGACGTCTGCAAGATGTGTTGCTCATCCAGATACGGTGATGCTGTGTAGTGTTAGTTGACAGCAAGTGAACGGTGAAGGCCTGTGTGTGTGACTGCACTGTGACCTCAGCGGCAGAGAATGGGAGCGGAGGGGGAGGGGGGGCTCCACTTTGCACTAATGTGTCAAGCACGTGGAGACAGTTGCTATGGCAACCTCACAGATGCAGCTGCGTGTGTGCATTTTTTTTTTTTTTTTTTCTCTGTCCCCGTCTCCTCCCTCCCTCTCTGCCTTTCCTCATTCTACCGTTTTGGCAACAGATGAATGGGCGAGTGTGTGTGTGTGTGTGTGTGTGTGTGTGTGTATGTGTGAGTGAACAGGAAAAGAAGAGGGAGTGGATCAGCATCCAGAGCCAGCAAGGGTCAGACTAAGTCTGTAGGTGCGTCCCAATTTGCAAACTTATGCACTATTCTGTGCCATTTTTTTAGTAAATAGTGCGAATAGTGTACACACTGAAAATGACAAAAAGAACAAGTGCAATTGAAATAGCTGGATGATGCACTCATTTAACCGAAAAACGAAGTGTGAAACATTGGACATGCACTCAACTGTCGCAGCTTTTCTTTGCATAGCAGAGGTGGAGGGGCTTTCAGACTCCAATACTGGATGACAAAATAACCTTATGAAATTCATACACTAGACGGTTGAGTACCTAGTGCATAGTATAAGTGCATAGCATAGAGCGTGTAATTTGGGTGTACATCCCCTCTGCACGCTGTCTTACCTCTCACAGGATTTTCCCTCACCTCATTGTGGCTGGTGTTAATAAAACACCACAAACAGCATTTGCTACGTCACAATGGGTTTCTGTTAAGTTCATAAACTTGAGTTTTTCACTGTGGTGTCTGTGAAACATGGCTGCCTTAGTGACTCTGTTGATATTCATCACAACTCACTGGCCTGTTTTATGCTAAATATATTTTTGAGAGTCCCTAAAGTCATTTGCTTTTGAAAATCTTATTTTCTAAATATCACTAAAGTGTCTTTAAGTAAAAGCTTTGATAATGTAAAAAAAAAAAAAAAAAAAAAAGGGAACAAATAAAGCATGTAAAAATAATTCTAACAAATTAAAAAAAGAGCATAAAACGTTTTAAACTGCCTGAAAAAAACATTGCTACTTCAGTGTAGCTTAGAACTAGTACTGTAGCTTAGTAATTTAGTGTAGCTTAGTTGCACATTTTTATTTATAACAGCAGTAATATTACAAAAAAAAAAACTCATAGTATTTATAGAGACATTGTTTAGTGTTTTTTTTTTTTTAATTTTTTATTTTTTTTTTTATTTTAGCATGATCCTTTTACTATGATTGAATTATTTGTGCTATCAGTGGTTGTAATTTAACTCCTAAGATAACGGTAAGCGGATTCACACGTCAACAAAACAGTTGTTTGAGAATTTTTGAATTTTTGAGAGTGTGACAAGACTGCTACTGACAGATGCCTTTTTCATGATAAGCATAGTTTCAGCAAAAATACCATGATTAGGGTTGCGACAGTACAATGGTATGGCGACATATGACGTTATAAACGCGTATGATTATCATATCATGCACATTTGCTGATCTACAGTATTGAAAAAAAAAATCCGAGAATTTCATCTGCGCATGCGTAACTACTTTTCACTTGACTGCTTACTCTCAACTTGCTCCACACACGTACAGTGAAGAAAATGTTAGAGACAGAGGCTGTTATCTCTAATCTCTATCCCCTGTCGAAAAATGTTAAAATTTGCAGTAGGCTATGGGAATACTTTGGATACAGAAAAAAAAACAAATGTGTATTTGTCCTTGAGGATACATTTTCAAAAAATGTAAAAGGAGGAAACACATTGAACATGTTCGCCTATATTCGAGAACACAGTTTATAACTTATGTCTTGTTTATAACTTAAGGTCATATGATTTTTTTTTTTTTTTTTTTTTTTTTTTTTTTTTTTTGTGTGATGCAGAGTGAATCCTGGAATCCAGTCATGAAAAAGGAATTTACAGTATAACACAGATGTTACGTAAAACACGCAAATTGATGGATGGATGAATGAATTGCAAGTAGAGCTGTGCAATAAATCAAATTGTGACAACGCAACACGGTTTTGCTAGGAATTTTTTTTTTTTTCACTAGGAATAGGTCAATTTTATAATGGTTACTTTTCTGAAATAATACATCCTTTATGACAGGTGGCCGACAAATGCGACCTCCAGAGGACGCAGCCTTCAAAATGAGACACAGCTATTGTCTGATGCCTATCACATACTACAGGATTTTCTGTGAAATCTGTCTACTTTGACTGGCCAAAATCTGCAGACTTGCTCTGACTTTCTGCAACTAGCATTAACTCCTCCAGACTGCAAACCAGGACACAAATCTGGGCAAAAGTCATATAGTGTATTCCAGATTTAAGATTTTTTTTTTTTTTTTTAAATTGGTTTTGAAACCCAACCAGAGAGTGAACTAAAGGAGAGGCAAGCAGAGGTGAAGCCTGGAGGGTCAGTCTGTGAATGCATACAGCAGTATGATGTATTGCTCTGTTCAGACAGTGTAACATGTTGCTCAGTACTGCTCTCATGCCCTGAACTGAGATGCTACTCTTGACCCCTGTGTCATCAGGAGAGCCCAGTCTGACCTCTCATGACTCCCTGACATTTAGAGATCACAGGGTCAGACAAGTTCATGTGACTCTCCTGTCAGGACAGAACGGGTTAAGAAACCCTCAGCCGTCAGTCAGATGACTGGTCTTATGATAGCAGAGTATTCCTGTGCGAAGCCACACTAAAAGAGTTAGTGTGATAGAACTGTCTGGCTTTGTAGAGGATTTTTTTTTTTTTTTTTTTTTCTCTCCATTTATCAGTGAAATTCTCTCACTATGTTTTGTATTTAATTGGATGTCTCAGTTTCTTCAAGTTTGTTTGAACTTGAGATATTAAATATTAAGGTCACAACAATCTAGCATTCTAGCCCTTAAATTTTGAAGGATAACTTTGTAACAATACAATGCTGGTTGAAAATGGGCAATGTCTGTAATATATGTAAATTAACTATATGTGCTCTTTCTCCATATTATTTGCACCCACATATATTTGTTGGCAAAAGTCCAGGCTGTTGCTGAATAGGTACTTTGTAAACGTTGGCACCAGATTTTTTTGCAATTTCATTTCTGATTTTCAGGGGGGAAAAGCGCACATAAAAGCTTGCCGCAAAGCACCGGAAAAAGTACTGATAGTGAATGTGTTGGGGAAAAAAATAGCAAGATATTAAGGATTCAAGGAGACATTTTAAATGTTTATTAATAAACTAGTGTTTTCTGAGTCTGTGTTGGCTGCAAAGATGTTGATGATGCTGCCTTGCCATCTCCGCAGTATAGTCAACGCACCTATAGAGAGTAATGCACCTTTCATACAGATTACATAAACAGTATTTCTTTTCGATTTTAACTGGTTCGTTTAAAAGGTAGACATTTCAAGCTTTCTATAGATGTATTTCTCATGTCTGAGGCAAGTAGCCTATATATGCTGGGTTTCGGTTCATTTTTGTGACGTGCTCCAGTTCACGGAGACAGAGACTGCAGAAAGCGCAGAAAGTGTTTGTTTTCTTGATTTTACAAGGCACTTTTTCTTGTCGTTTTCTTGTTGTTGTGAGTTTACACAAATTAATTTTGAATGTAGTACTCTTATCTGTATGACCAAAAAATTACAGTATTTTTAAGTTGTTTCTGCTGTTATCAGAAAAAAAGCAAGTGATCGCGTCGGCGCCTCCATGTCCTGCAGTAAGCGCGTTATACTTAGCTTCCACACTCTGCACAAACACTTGGATATGCACCTAATAATAGCACACATTTATCTAGGTTAACATTAGAGCGAGCAGCCGTGTTAAGTTGCTACTTGCATGTTTCAAATGATAAGCCATATTTGAGGTTGTTGGATGATAGGTGAAAGTTTGGATTTCCTGCCTGACATACTGTAATTACCACAAGGAACTGCCGTTAACAAGCTGTCCCTCACGGACCGCATGACTTCACCACAATTTATTTATTTATTTTTTTTCCTGCGACTAACAATTTTGGTTGACTAACGGGGGGCAGCCCTACTTAATATATAGGCAAACATACATATAAATGTGACGTCAGTCCCATGATTCTTTCTGAAAAGCCTTGTGTTTTTCATCCTTTGCACTTTCCACATTAATGTCATTGTTCACAGAGTTCTGTGACAAACTCGTCTCTGAGCAAAATGAATTTGTAACAGTTCTTAGGTAAATTGCAGAAGTTTCCCTAATGTGATTGTTATTAGGTTAGTTTTTTTTGTGCACACACACCCCGTTTCTGTCCTCAGAGTCTCTTCATTAATTAATTCCTTCTCTTTGGGATCAGTGATGCAAGACTCTGGGTTTACAGCACACTCTTGGGTAATAAACACCTTCCTCATGGGTCACATACACAGGAATCTCCTAGTAGACGCACACATGCCAACATAAACACATATCCACAGAGGATTGTTTCCTGTTAGGAGAGCAGACCTGGGTCATACAAACTCTCTCCATGGATGCATTAAGTGTGTGTGTGGCAGTTAAAACAGGAGCCTGAATCAGCGTCCTCCTCCTGTCTCTCCCTGTAGGGTTCCTCCAGCAGGTCACAGCCCAAAAATAGCAGCGGGCGCCGTTTCAAGTGCAAAACCGCCGACTTTGGGGCCGCAGCCAGTCTGCGAGTGTGAGATTTCTATGGGAATACTTGGCTAAGCTCCAGTCGGGCTCTGTGTGTGTGTGTTTCTCGTTCCACTCCCACTTTTTTTCCCTTTCCCTCTCTGATCTGACTGGCAGATGAGCTTGCAAATTTTCACTGAACACATGCGCTCCACGTGACGACAGTTTAGTGTGTAAATATTCCCACACACACGCACTCCTCCGCTGGGAGGCTTTATGACTGACTGCCAGATTGATTTCAGCATCACACCCCAAATGAACTCGCTGCTCATTTTGCTCAGGCTTGTTTTCAGGCAGCCAGTGTTCTGTAATGGGCAAAACCATCAATAATCAAAGACAAATGGTAGCACAAAATATCCATGTTTACTTCATGTATATTGAGCGAACATTTTCATATCTAATTCCTGTTTTTTTTATATTATACGTGTCATGTTGTATTTATGTTATGCACTGTTTGTGTAAATGTCGCTGATGTTTGCCCTGCAACTAGATTTTTTTTTTTTTAAGAAAATGTGAACAGTATTTGCCAGTGCAAAATTTGACACAGCAATGCTAGTTTTTTGTGGGTGGTATCCAGATTGTTGCTATTAGGTTCTGGTCAGGATGGTTCAACAATTTATTCAATTCATTCACCCTCATTTCGTTTTAAAACCATAACGCTTGTTCATCTTAGGAACACAAATGAAGACATTGTTATAATTCTCTCATTATTTGTGCTCATCCATTGAAAGTTTATGTAATCAAAAGTTTAATGCATCAAAAAGTACAAAAAGACATTGTATAAGTAATCCATATGATTCAAATTGTTTAATCCAGTTCTTTGGAACAGATACAGTCACTTTGTGATGAACAGATTTAATTTAGCTTTTATTAACACATAAACATTGATCAACGCACATGAAATATGGTAAACAAAAACATGCATGCTTGACACATTAGGCTTGCTGCGGTAGTTAGTGGTGTTATCAGTAATATCGGTGTTGTAGCAAGTTTATATACCGGTGTGAAAATTTCCTCACTGTGACATCCCTACTTGAAATTAAGCAATGAGATTTGTTTTCATCAAGTCAGTACAGGTGAGAAGACCTGGATTAAACCGCTCCATTCACATGGATTACTTTTACAATATCTTTTTATACTTTTTGAAGCATGAAAATTTTGGTTTTATGGACAAATGATGAGAGATTTTTGTTCAGATAATGAACAAGTCTTTTTGATTTATAACATTTTATAATGAGAATTTTCATTTTTGGCTGTTATCCCTTTAAGATTTAAATTGTGATGACAAACATCTTGGAGAGAGTTTTAGCATGATGTCCTTTATTATGCTAGTCATAACCATTACAATCTGTATACAATGCTAGAAGCAAGAAGCTCTTCCCAATATGCCAGAAGTACACCCATAAACCTTAGTCAGGGCAGTGCCATATTTAATTTTTGACAGGAATGAAAACAAGGCTGTGAGGGATAGAATACAGTGTGTTCATTGGATTGTACTGTTGTTCATCTGATAAGTTTTTTTTTTTTTTTTTTTTTTTTTTTTTTTTTTTTTTTTTGGAAAAACTTTCAGATGACAACTCCATAAAACAATTTTAAAAATTGTGATCTAGGACCTTTATGCAGTGTTGTCCCATTGTAAAGACAGCCTCGTTTTTATCTGCGTTAAATTCAATATGGCGGCTAACCTAAGGTCTATACAGCGTGCACATGCTTAGTTGATATAACTTTGCTAAGGTGTTCTGAAGGGGCTTTGTGTAACAATGGCCAGAGCAAGATAAACCAAATCTTACAAACAAATAACAAATACTCCAGTGGATCTTCCTCAACTGTCATGAGTTAGATGGTAGCAAAATCAAAAACAAGTAATCAGAGTCTGATATTGATCTAAATAAATATAGATAGGCCTGTAATTTAATATGGGGTTAGTGGTTCTCATTTATGGCTGTAATATTTCACAATTAATTGTATGGAATTGTGTAATACGAAATAAATCTTTTTTTTTTTTTTTTTACAGTGTGAAAAACTTTTGAGAGTGAATGCAAAAGTTTTGCGAGCGAACTCAAGAACATTGAAATATAATTTTTCCTTAGTGTAGCACTAGCACACATCTCATTAAATCATGTGATTTGAGGTATTATTATAGTCTGTGGCACAAGTTCTAAAGGCTTTGTTCAGATTGCTTAGAATGAGCAACAGTAATGGTGACGCTTGCCTTATCAAACAACACTAATAACATTTTTTTTTCATTCCTCTCGTTCTCCTGTGCAGGATTTGTCGGGCTCCATCGACGATCTCCCCACAGGCACAGAGGGTGCTTTGAGCCCAGGCGTGAGCACATCGGGTGTGTCCAGCAGTCAGGGTGAACAGAGCAACCCAGCGCAGTCGCCCTTCTCTCCCCACACCTCTCCTCACCTCTCGGGTATCCGTGGCCCCTCTCCCTCACCCGTGGGTTCACCTGCCAGCGGCCCAGCCTCGCGCACAGGACCCCTCTCACCCGGAACCATGCCTGGTGGGAACCTCATTTATATCATTTATTTTAATAATGCAGTTTTTTTTTTTTTTTTTCTTTCTTTTAGAAAATGATTATCAGTAGTTGACCGCTTTTTTTTTTTTTTTTTTTTTTTTTTTTTATATAACTTTGTTGTTTACACCACCTATAGGAAACCAAATGCCCCCCAGACCCTCGAGTGTCCAGTCGGATGGTATGTTACATTCCTCCATGGGTCAGGATAGAGGTGAGTCTTAGTTTTTGAAATTTCTGTGACATTGTATGATTTTTACAATTTGACTAAGGGCTGCGCGATTAATCAAAATAAAACCGAAAACGCGATATGGGTTGATCACAAAGCCTGCGATTGAATTAAATATGCAGAGTGGATCGATTCACAGTAAATGCTGCTCAACAGGAGTGCCATCTCTGAGTTTTTGTCGCTTTAACGTGCCGTTGGGAATGCAACACGCGCCAACCATCTTTCCCATACTTGAAATGAGAATCGCTTAACAACAAATGAGAAGCTTTAAGCTCCCTGTAGTTTTCCGTTGAAATAAGTTTAATGATTTAATGTCTACTATTTTTTTTTTTTTTTTTTTGCTATTATTCTTGCAAATGCTTTTAAACCATTTAAACCAAGCACCACAAGACAGACGAGAACGCGCTGTCTGTGAATGTCATGTGACACAGACTCGTGTGCACTGAAAGACGCGCACCACTATCAAGTAACTACAGAGAATTATGGCAAAATGTCAGTTTTGTCGAGTATCTTCATAAGAGCAGTCTTAAATGAGTAATATAACATCTTAAATGAACCTAAAGAGTTGTGAGAAAATTAGATGCTTGTCAGTTCTGGGTCATGTTCGGCAGCGGCAGATCTTAAGTCACAGCAGCCTAATAAACCAGTTTCTGTGATGTCTGTTAATCAAAGAACAAAGGTAACAGAAAATTATAGCTTTAATAAGGATTAATCTATATTTAATTTATAATTTATGCAGTGAAGACTGTAAAGTGTTTGAGAACTTTATTAAAATTCTGTATTTCCTACCTATTAGGCAGGTATGAAGGCCACAGGTAAATATGACATTTATTATAAAGGGTTTATGTGAAGATTGTTTTAAGTTCACTTTAATTAAACGTTATTTTTTAAAAAGCCTAATAAATGTTGAAATTGATAGCTTACAGTTACACTATAATGTTGAATGTCTATAATTAATGTTTTTAAAAAAATCATACAGACATCAGTACCAGTATTAGTATCAGTGATAATGGCCTTCATTCATTAAAAGATGCCATTAAACAAATATAAAAAGATGCCCCACCCCAAATTGTGCTGCCATAAATTGATTGTACTCTTCCTGATGTACCCTAGAGTAAGAATGCCAAGCTAGCTGGTCACTAAAGGTTCTGTGGAGACTGTAATAGGCAAATTATACATCATAAATTGTGGTTTGCTCATGCAAATTTGACCGTATTGCTTTTGAATAGTAAACTCTATTGGTGTCTACACAAACTGTGCAACAGACCATAATTTTTTACCAACTTTACTTCAGTGCTGTTCTATGCTGTGCACTTGAGTTTAGAAAGTTGCAGTCACAGCAATCAACAAACCAGACATCAAACACCTGGATCCACACCAAAACTACTAGCATTAAAGTAACATCAAGGATAGTTTACCATAGCATAACTGTGTCTGCTCTCTACAGTATATATGAGGAACCCTCAGATGCCATATGGCTCTCCTCAACCTGGGTCAACTTTATCCCCACGGCAATCATCTGGAGGCCAAATGCATGGTGGGATGGGTTCCTTCCCACAGAACAACTCCATGGGTAACTATGGGCCGCAGGGTGGCCAGTATGGACCACAAGGTGAGAAGCTTTATTTTTATTGAACATTTTACTGATGCTTTTTAAAGGGGGCCTATTATGCAAAATTCACTTTTACATGGTGTTTGAACATAAATGTGTGTCGGCAGTGTAGACACAACCACCCTATAATCGCAAAAATCCACCCACTTTTTTAATCCCCATAAATCATAAGCAGTGTCTCAGAACAAGTCGTTTGTAGATTCTACCTTTTGTGACGTCACAAAATGCCTAGGTCCCGCCCATGACTGCTGACAGACTCTGCCCTATTAGCATAGATATCACCTTCATTGAGCTGTACAGTCCGCCATGTTTATCTCCTCACCAGAGCATTTAACGGCAGCATTCAAGAAATAAATGTATTCTTATTTTATTCATTCAAGAGGAGTGAGTGATTTTCTGTTTTTCTTTTGCTGTTTAATTCATATTAACAGCATATACAGCAGTAAGTACTGTGTATTACGCTGCTTTCCAGTTAATACACATCTAATATACACATGCAGTTTCTTTACTTGCTGTTTGTTTGTAGACATAACCGACTGCGTTTTTTTTTATTTTTATTTATTTATTTATTTTTTTTTATAATATAAACATAAGCTTGCGTGTATTTGACGGTTTAAGCACAATAACATGTGAAAGAGATCTTAGTTTAATACTCACAGGACGCGCTGTCTGAAAT
Organism: Ctenopharyngodon idella; assembly: GCF_019924925.1. NCBI lineage: Eukaryota > Metazoa > Chordata > Actinopteri > Cypriniformes > Xenocyprididae > Ctenopharyngodon > Ctenopharyngodon idella. The sequence continues at coordinate 2,702,607 of NC_067238.1, forward strand.
TCAGTTCTCTGTGCTTGTGCTTTGGGTGTGTGGGTTCAGAAAACCATATATCAGAAGTTTAGACTGATATGGCTTTAAATGCATGCAGCTAATAAACTTTCATGATGAAGACAAGCAGCAATGTCGCGTGACTGTGATAGAGATGATCATCAAAACCAGACAGATGTTTTAGTTTTTGGCAGAGTATCCGAGGCATGAGTTGTAAAGGCTCCACCCTCTTCTGGAAAGCAGGATGGGGAGCAGCAGCTCATTTGCATTTAAAGATGCATGCAGCAAAACAGCATGATTTTCCTTGCACTCAAAAATGGGCATTTACAACATGATATAATAAATGATCTGTGCGGAATTTTGAGCTGAAACTTCTGGGGACACCTGTGACTTACATCTTGTAAAAAGGGGCATAATAGGTCCCCTTTAAGAACATCAAAAACATAACTTTCACTTTTATTACAGTAAGCTAGTTTACATTAACCTCAATCTATTTAACAGGATACCCGAGGCCACCAGGTTATGGAAGCATGCCAAACGCTAACTATCCAGGTGGTCCTGGCATGAGTGGCTCCATGAACCCTATGGCTGGGCAGGGTGGAGGGGGGCCGTATGGAGGGATGCCTCCAGGACGCATGGGTCCAGGTCAGATGGGTACGAGGCCGTACGGCCCTGGCATTGGCCCCAACATGGGCGGCATGCCCCCTCAGGTGGCATCTGGAATGTGTCCGCCACCTGGAATGAATAGAAAGCCTCAGGATCCTGCGTCAGCGGGCATGCACCATGGCCCATCCAACTCCATACACAGGTAGAGTGCACCACATGCTGCTTTTAAATGACAAACTCATTGAGAAGTGCCATGCAGAATACAGACCCTCTTGGAATGAAAAAACATTTTGATTTCATCTGACAGTGCCAGTTATTCAGTGTGTTTCGACCTGATCTGACAATGCCATTTATTCAGTGCGAGAACAAGCTCATTGGTCAGTGCCGTTTGTGCAAGAGTCCATTCCACTGACTGCCAATACAAATTTAAAAAATGCTTGGTCATAGGGTCGTAGGTGCAATCAGCAGGTAGTTGAGCGTGATCATATACTGTAATGCTAGCCAAAAGGATGTGGGGAGACATTAGCATTAGCTACTTCAGGAAGGGAAAAACAGACGCTGCATTAGATTTTATTTAATTTTTTTTAAAATGTTTATATATTGCGTTAAATATTTTTTTTTACGTGATTACAAGCAAGCATTCAAAATCCTTAACGTGTTAAAGCTGCAGTCTGTAAGTTTTGCCTCTTTGTCGCCATCTCTGTTTGAAACCTGCAATTGCAGTTGTTTGCGGAATTATCATCTTTACGTGGGTTGTGCCTCAGCACGACGACTCAGCGCGGATGAATCTAATGTTTGCTTGTCAGTCACCACACTGGTGTGGATACTGTACTTCGGAATCACAGATTGTAGTCTTGAAGTATGACCAAAGTAAGAATTTTCACCAAAAAATGTCATCTGAACAAGTAACATGCCTGCCACTTTTGTTCTGACCAACTAAGGAAAAAAAAGCTTTACAGGAAATCACTCTGCCAATGGTGATTAAATCTAACGATCACTTAGCTCGGATCATGTCAAACCGTGCAAATTATTATTATTGTTATACTTTGTTCTCAAATTGTTAGTTAACAACATCAGCATTGCGTGACTGTGTATTTAATGTGTATTAGTGTTGCCTGTAGATTTCAGTTTCTGTACAGTCTAATCTCTAACGTCAATTTGTCATACATACAATCCACCATCAAAATAAGTTTAATTATTGCAGCTGCTGTGAGAAAAGGCTATAAATGATCCGCTTCACATGCGATTTAGCCTGCTAGCTGGGACTCTTTCTTTAAACAGATGTGACACAATGACGCAAAGACAAACAACGACATGCTCGAATTTCCAGCGAAAACCCACCAGTACCACCTGAATTAGAAAACATTACAAGCTTACTGTTGTGAATCGGGCTAAGGTAAGGAGATAGTTTTGAACACTGGCTGGTTATGTACTTGCTCAAAAATTGATTTTTGGATAATTTTTGGATAAAAAAAAGTTATGGACAGCAGCTTTAAAATATTTTAACGCAGATAAATTAAGCATGCAAAATTGCGTCATTAACGTAATTTACGTCATGCAGTTAGATGATCTTGGCAGTTGGGAGTTTTATCAAACTGAGCATCTACAGGGCACAATAGCTATAACCCTGGTTGGTGGAAACTTCTATTCTAACCCCTTAACCCGATTTTGTTTCTCTGTTTGCGAGCAGATCATGTAATGCCAATAAACAAAAGTTTTTAGTCCGATTATCCAGTTGGCGCTAATGTAATAATGTAAGAAAATCAGGCTTATTTTATCAGAGATGGCAGAGAGAACAGTGAATTGCGGACAGTTTTCAGTGAATTATTCATTCCATTGTGTGTTTCGCTTTAAATATTCTGTCATACTCTCTGATTGTTTCTGAAGAGCGTGAGCCCTCATGCATCACGCTGTGTGAAATACAGACTGAATGGAACATCAAAACATCCCAACCTGGCCAGATGATATGCAAACTACGTTTCTCGGCTGGATAAAGCAAACTTCTCGCTAGTAAAGTTTTGATGGATGCGAATTGTAATCAAGGTAAAGATGATTGCAGTAACGTACAGGAGTCGTACAGTAAGCACGCGTGAGTCCGTTATATTGATGCGCAAACAAACCCTGTATGTGCGCTCTCGATGCACTGATCGCACATTGTATTTATGCACAGACACTTTCACTTCAGTACATTCACGTTGTTTCCACACACATTCAGGATAAAGTTTTGATCTGTCTTGTGTATGTTGTTGTGTTTAGTAATTCTGAATGGATCTGTGTACTGTAGTAGGGATAAAATGCAGTCAGGTCAAGGCGGTTGGTTTAGGTTTTTTTGGCATCTCCATGTGGTCCTGTTCAGTATCGTACTTGATGTGTCTAAAACGTAAACGAGCTCTAAAAAGCTATAAACAAGCTATTTGCTGTTGCACTGTGCACATATTATATACACTAAGTTCTGAAGTTTTATTCTGTAATGTTTTTTTATTTTCTTGTGTACTTTGATGTGCATAATTTTATGAATTATATGGACTCCTTATATCACTTGGTTCACTTGGTCCTTTTGGAGTCTCCAAGTGTCCTTTTTTGGAAAGAAACATTAATTTACTGTGGAAAAAGTTTGCAGAAAATTAATGTGGTAAACAAGAGAAATGGTGTATGCTTAATTTCACGATATGGGTGCGATTAATCTCAATTGTAATCTATTGATAGCCCTTATATATGGCTTTATATGATGAACAGATTTACAAATGCTTGCATGATGCATGAAAACAACATGAGAGAGTAAATGCAGAGTTTAAATTTTTGGATGAACTCACCATTTTCAGATCGGGAATAGTCATTTTGACATGCTTTCTTGCTATTAGAACTGTGATTGATCATCTGAAGCTCATACACGCTGGAACAGCACTCATCAAAGTGAAAGCGCAAACATCATTTAAATCACTATATCACATTTAGTTTTAGTAGTATGATTATTCAAAGCGTTTTAGATGGTTTATTCTTATGTCTAGTGCATTAATAGCGGGAGAGGCGGGACATGGCGAGCACCAGGAGAGTCTGTGTGTGCGCAGCTTGTCTGTGTAAGAATGCCTGCACTGAAATCGCGAGTACTGCGTGAGGAAAAAATAAAGTTTACGGAGTTTCAGTTCTACTGTATATAATGTTCAATGTAATGTATAATAATGCAATGGGGGAATATTTGTGTCCTGATAATAATAATAAAATAATATTATTATTATTTTAATAAAGTAATAATAATAAAAAGCCTCTCTTATTTTGGCTTAAAATATTGCAATCGTGAGTTCAGTATCCGGATTTGTATCAAATATGTATATATGTGTATATATATATATATATGTATGGACGATGGCATTGTCTATCGACACAACCCTAGCTGTGACGGAAAAATTTGAAGACCGTCCGTCATTTTGACATTACACTGAGGGTGATCTATTGTAACTTGTAACTGTAATTCCCACCAAAGGCTATAGATATAGAAAGATGGTTTACTCCTATTATGAATGGGAGAAACTGCAACGCGCAATATGGCGGAATATGTCCCGCCTTCTAAAAAAAAAAAAAAAAAAGAAAAGAAAAAAAGTCAATCGCTGATTGATAAAGTCATTGCATCACTGTAGCTGCCGTTAGAGGTTCCCATAGAAATCTGAGACTCGCGCTTAAGACTGCACATCTGCGTTGGCTTGTTTAATGCTATTTTAGCATAAGAAACAACATTTATGGGATGGTTCATGTCAGATTTTGTTGCTGATTTGAAATATGTAATTTAATTGGGAGTTCACCAAGCAGTTTTTGAGATTTCAGGATTCCCCCATTCAAATAGATAGGACTTGGTCTTGGATGCCCGAAATAGCTGCCCGGAGGCGTTGCAAATATGACCGCTGAGTGAACAGACATTCCTTGAAAGGGACTTTGTTCCCACCCATCAAGTTGGTGGCGAGTGTGCTCTAGTGTGGCAGCAGAGTGCATCTTCAGCCTCTAGAACAAAATTAAAACTGCCACAAGAAGTCGTCTGTCCGACTGATGCTAAATCTAACGACAGTTACCTTTGCATCAGTCTCCCTTGATTGTTTTGATTACGCACAGGCGTCATCAATTAAAATGACAGGAAGTAATAGATTATGACGGAATTTTTATGGACAATGTGAAAGTCTACCACTACCTCTGGTGTTGGAACACTCGCATAGCTGGATCTCTCTTGTGCCTTTTTTGATAACTAGCAAGTTGGTAACACAGTAGACAAGTGCATGTTGTGAATGATTTGTAGAGATCACATGGAAATATTAAATATGAATTTATCGCTTTTCCTTAAATGCTTTTATATAACCCTGAAGCCTTGTACACACCGGGGCGATTATCGTGCGCGCTTATCGCCAGCGTTTTTCGAGACATTTTTCTACACGTCTTTGTGTTCATACCCAAGCGCTTTTTTTTTTTTTTTTTTTTTTTTTTTTTAAACTGCCGATGTGCTGAGTGAATGTGCGAATTCACTCCCTGACAGTATATGGCGCTTGTGCTCAGTGCAAGTGAACATGTTTATGAATTAGACATTCTAAATAATATTTCTTACAATAAACAATAAAAATACAGAAATAAAATAGCATATAATACACATCTATTGGTGTGGCCAAGAACTGGCAGAGCACCCATAGTTTGTAGGGGTGGTCTTCGTAGTAGTCTTCTTATCAGTGTGTGTTCGGCAAGACCGTTTTGTGCTTGAGCGCCACCAAGTCGTGTTTTACTATAACTTCAGCAGCTCCAGGCATGTGAACAAAAGCAGCAATCTCATTGGTCGGCCAGTTTTTAACGTGGCGCGTCAAACCAAAAAAACGAACCCGAGGCGTTTTTTTTTTTTTTTTTTTTTTTTTTTAATGGCTCTTTTACGCCTGGCGTTTTGCGCGTCTGTGTGCACACTCACGTTTGTGCCCTTTGTTTACTCACGAGGCGTTAAACGTCAGCGATAATCGCACATGATAATCGTCCCGATGTGCACAAGCCTTGACACTGTGGAAGTCCTGATGCTCCAAATGTCGGTCCATCCCTGCTCACTTTACAATGAAATTAAATGCAATACAGCAGCAGTAAAGTTGAACATGCATTGATTAATTTGTTTGGGCTCAGAATTATAAATTTTGATTAGCTAGTATTGTTCCCCACCCTTGGGTTAATGTTTCTGCAGATAAAATGTGTAAAAAAAAAATAAAGACAATGGCAAGCCACTGCAAATAATGCAGAGCTTGCTTGATTTTACATTTAAATTCTGCAGTCGCAAAACCATGAAATCCTGGAGGGACTGCCGGTAGAATCAGACTTGCAGCAGAGATTTTACAGTCCTTGGGAGCACAGCTGGAGTCAGTCTGGTCATACTGTGAGAGCTGAAAATGAGATCATAACAGTGAGAGTGAAGGAAGTGTGTTGAAAGAGACAATGGAAGATAATCTAAATCATTCATACCATTTAAGATTTCTTCAGTTTAGTCAAATTTTTCAAAATCTGTTTCTCTTCTAGACCGCCTGGATATCCCAACATGAACCAAGGAATGATGGGAGCTGGGTCTCCATATGCCCCACCCATGAACAGCATGCAGGGTATGATGAATCAGCCAGGCCCGTACCCCATGCCAGGCAACATGTCCAACAACTCAGGTAAGCACTGAACTTGCTTGTGAGCTACCGCCTGTATTTTTCTTTCGTTTTTTTCCTTATGCATCAGTTTTTGTCTGCACGTTTTTCTAGTTGTTTTCACATTTTTTTAATTGAAGAGTCCCACAATGACAATGTGTTTCAATTTGTCTCATAGGCATGGCTCCCAGTCCAGAGTTTGGCATGGACAAACTCAACCAATCTCAGAAGTTGAATAACAAAGTGGATGGGACTCCTAAGACTGAATCAAAAAAGGTGAAGAGCTATTAATATTTAAATGGGTCTCGGCTTTAGTTTTGTAGGCCGGCATGCCTCTCTTAAGCTCAAGGACATGGGCAGCCCTGAGCTCTGTGAACAGCACTTGACTGATCATCTATATGGAGGGTTGTGAATGCCGGAGAATGTACATGGGGAGGAATGCACATTCAGGGGTTTTGAAATTGCTCCCTGCAGTCCTGGCTTTATACATCATTAATGAAAATGCTTTTCCACTGAAATGCGCATTGCACATATACACCTTGTTGATGTGTCTGTGTTGATAGTGTGCTTTTTTCCCCCCAGTGCTTCCTATTTATGAAAATTGCATGTTTTTTTTCCCCCATAACTAAACAGCAGGAATCTAATATATGATTTTTGCTTTTTCATTCTTGCAGAAGTCAAGTTCCTCTACCACCACTAATGAGAAGATAACCCGTCTGTATGAGCTGGGTCCAGAACCAGAGCGGAAAATGTGGGTGGATCGTTACCTTGCATTTGCTGAGGAGAAAGCCATGGGCATGAGCAATCTCCCTGCTGTGGGCCGCAAGCCCCTTGACCTCTTCCGCCTCTACGTGTCCGTCAAAGAGATTGGCGGCCTCACTCAGGTGTGGAGATGAACTTCTCCTGATATGGTAGCTGTAAATTACAGAATGGTTTCATTAGGAGTTATTCATGATTTCGTGTTGAATTTCAGGTCGATTTAAATGCTTATGTTGGTTTCTGTTGGCTTTGGAGTTCACTGAAGTTCTCTCCAGCCTGTCACAGTCATTAAATTGTGTCTGTCTGCTGTTATCAGGTTAACAAGAATAAAAAGTGGAGGGAATTAGCCACTAACCTGAATGTGGGCACATCCAGTAGTGCGGCCAGCTCTCTGAAGAAACAGTACATCCAGTGTCTCTATGCCTTTGAGTGCAAGATTGAACGAGGGGAAGACCCTCCACCCGACTTCTTCAACAGTGACCCTAAAAAGAACCAGGCCAAGGTCCAGCCCCCATCACCAGGTCAGTGCAGACATGCCCAACTGGTCATAATGCCTTTATCTGAAACTAAATCCAACACCATGCTATAACCAGGTGCGATGCAAAAAGGCATATTTCACATGTTAGTTCTTCAGTCTTTCATTTTTGCTGTTGCACTGGGTAGCCCTGCCATTGTGCAATCTTATCGGTCCTTAATTCCTCTTCAAAGAGCTGTGTATTAAACATCAAATATGTTCTGACTGCTTGTGAGATTTGCCCCTTGTTTTCAGCATTTCTCTTTCTGATGTTAGATTACCACAGTATTTTGCAGAATTGAAGCAATTTGAGAGGAATTTGAAGGAAAGGTTAATGCGTTGTTATTCTGAGTCATTTTCCCAAATGCAAGTACAATGTGTTTATGATGTCCAGGAAAGCTGACATTGAAAGACGATAACTATCTGGACATAAACCTCTTCCCATTGCCCTGATAATGCACCTGTAACCAGCTAGATTAATGTGCTTGTAAATGTGACATTATAGTGTGCATGTCTTGTTTTAATGGAATTTTGCTTTGATGTGGTTGAGTACAGCTGGTAATGTTTATACGCCAACATTTGACGTTCATTTCTTGTGTCGTTTATAGTGATTTACTGTTCTGTTAGCTACCTCTCCTTTCTGCTTGGATATCATAGTTTATTCCCTTCTGTGCTTCTGTCTTTAGGGCTGGGAAATATATTGATAACTTTAATTTGGCAGTAAAATTTTTCATTTAGCCAAAAACAGGAAATGAAGTTTGGACTGTTCAATTTGGGTAATTGGGTACTTGAACTTAGTATTCTGTTTAGGGTGTCGCCTTTGTGGGTGATAAATTAATCCAGTTTTAGTTCTTCGGCAATGATCTTGTTTCAGCCGAACAAGTTTTACATCTTACTACTTCAGCATCCTTTTTGGTCATCGTGAAGTGCGTCCACACTGCTAAAATGTTTACCTGTTGTAACTAGTGTTGTCACAATACTGGAATTTCTCATTTTGATACGATACCTTGAAAAATATCGATATTCAATACCTTTTTCGATACCATGGAGAATAACTGCCCCAAGTAATAGCTTAGATATTTTTAATATTATCTTTTTTTTTTTTTTTTTTTTTAATCTATTTAAAGCCTAGGTAATCAATATTTTGAAACGGCCCAACAGTGTTCCATAAGAATCAAGCGGGTTTAATCCAAGTCTTCTGAAGAGACTTAATCACTTTATAGGATAAGGAGATTTTAATTTAGTTTAATTTAATTTTATTCACATATAAACATTGATCAATTACCATTACAATTATCTCACATGTTTGCTCACTCGATTTATTAGTGTTTTTACAATGGGGTAATTTTGTTTTGCGATAGCTTACACACAACACAAGGAAGCTTGATTTCAAACTTTTAATTGAATTTACAAAAAAGTGAACAGTCAGTAATAAAATAAGAATAAACTAATAGCACAAATAGATACATTAGAATAAAGATACAAATGAAATAAACAGTGCTTTAAGTTTTTCATGTAGGTCTAACATAGGGCTGCATGACATTAAAAAATAAGGTCATTGCAATATTTTGTGTTTCTGTGATTATATTTTTGTTTTTTGAAAACATTCTCACCAAACAAATAGCTCAATTTGGAAAGAATTAATCATTCTCAGGGCTCGAAACTAGCTTGTTTACTTGGTGGCACTGGTGCTCCCTACTTCATAAGAGCACCAGCAAAAATTTAGAAGCACCCACCGAAAATTAAAGAGCACCACAACTACAAATTATAACAGATTTATTTTATTTAAAAACAACTCGACACATTTTGTAAAGAAATGAAAACAGTAGCGATGCACTGATCGTGATTTTTTTTTTTTTTTTTTTTTTTTTTTTTTCATGGCTGATTCAGTCTTTCTTTCTTTCTTTCTTTCTTTCTTAACAAGCAAATTGGCCAATTCTGATACCGGTTGCTGATTTTTTTTTTTTTTTTTTTTTTTTTTTTTTTTTTCCCCTCTTTAAGCAAATTTATTTGTTTAACGAATTTATTTATTGCCTTAAACAAAAATACCTTTTAGCCATTTGAAATTACAGGCAACACTGCATTAATTAATCCAATATTAATTATTAATATAATTAATCTGCATTAATTAATCCACTGCATTGATTGATCCAATCAAAGATACACGCATGTAGCATAAGCAGTTGATTTTGATTTAAATTGGATTGTATAATTTCAAGATTTAAAGTAAAAATAGAATGGTCTGACTTTAGATTTGTGAAATTATGCTACATAAGACACTTGCACAAAACAAAAACGACAGACAAACTGAATGAAAATGCAAATTCACTCGCTGACAGTAGGTGTCGCTTGTGGAACAGCAGTAATATAGCTTTTCCTTGGTTACCGCTGTACTCAAAGCAGCGCTGCGCTTATAAACACTACTTTATATGGAGATGAGGAAAAGAAAATGCAATCAAAACTTTTGAAGACAGTCAGTTCCCTTCAGATATACTCATATAAACCCCCAATTCATTATATTTTTCTTCATATTTTGCGCATCATGAACAATGAGCTGCTGTGGCTGGTACAGTATTTTCTTTGCTGGCGAGTCTGTGCTCTATTCTTTGCGTCAGTCTTCAGCCTGTTCCCTCTCTGGCCTGTGTTAACATCCTGTTTAAAGACTTAGTAATATTTTCACACAAATGACCATATTCAGGTACAGAAATTGAATAATCAAACATAAAGCCGCATTTCCGCCGCAGGAACTCCCCCTAGGAACTAGGGACTTTGGGGTGGTACTTGGTGTGTTTCGACGGCAAGAACCAGGGTCTAAATGAAGTTGCTGGTAAAAATTCCCCCCTTAGAATGTCCCTGCTCGCAAGGCAGTGCTTTTACAAAGTTCAGGAACTTTCGGGGGTGGGACTTGGGCGCTGAACATGCTGATTGGTTGAGTTCACGCAGCATTTTGATTAGTTGACTCAACGCAGAATTTTATTTCAACCACCATTTTTAAAAGTCTGTTGCGGTACATGCAGTAAGACTTTGCTATTCGAATCAACAATGGAGTTTAAAAAATACAACCCATAGACCGACGACAAGGTTCAGGCTTTAATAAGTTTAGATGCAGAGGATGAAATCCAGCGGGAACTGGAATGTCGCGTGCAGTCCTACGTCACCAGACTAATTTGCCTAATCTTCACTGTACTTTAGACCGCGATGGAAACGCAGACAGCAGCAGGTCTGGGGGGAAAAAAGTTCCTGGGACAAATTGTTCTGGGTAATTTTGGTGGAAAAGCGGCTTAAACACTGCATAGTCTTCGCTGTATAAATTAAATATAAAGATGGCATGTCTAGTTTATATCGCAATGGTTATGCAGCACATGAATACCAGATTTAAAATAGACAAGTCAGAAGCTTTGCACTGGACAGGCATCCCAAGCGTTTTTATTGTATCAAGCATTGATCTGCAACAATGACAGTGTCCAGCCTATTATATAAAACTGGCAAAAAGCCTGGGTGTTAAATACATTGAAGGAGACTGCTGGGTTATGCATTCCATTCTGTTTCACTCCATCCAGCTGTTTTTCAAAACAAGAAAATGTCTCATGTAAAAGAGAGTAAGTTTAGTTGAGAGAGACTGAGATTACAAGAGAAATGGGGCGAGTTAAAGGGGATCCCCTGTGATGTAGAGCATGTCTGCTTGGCACTGTGTCAGGTGCTCCAGGCTGACTGTTTTTTTTTTTTCTTTTCTTTTTTTTTTTTTTTTTTTTTTTTTTTTCTTCCCCTGCTGCAGACAGCTTTTTCCTGGCCTTAGGATTCAGAGGCAAATCCCTGGAGGGCTGAACCAAGCCAGAAAAAGTTTGAATGGGTTGAGAGGGGGTGAACGAAGGGGTTAGTGGTATGTAAAGTCAAGCTGGGGTTTTTCTTCATTTTTTTTTCTTTCCCACCCTCCCCCCTCTTTATCTGTGTTTGAGGGATATCCTTGCCCAGAGGAGGGAGGCTGAGGTATTGTGCCGTGTGTGTTAAAGAGCATGTGTGAAGTGTGAGATACGGATATGTCTGACCTGGCAGTGACCCCGATGTGTGTGTGAGTTAATGAATGGAAGCGTGAGTCATCCAACAGCCGTGCCAGTAGTAATCGTCCTCTAGCTGGCCGCAAGATGAGCTGCAACATGTGGTGTGCAAACATGCTGTTCATCCACACACATTTGTGTCTGTCTCTTCATCATTCCCTGCGCTCTCTGACATTTACACACATGCACATTGGCTCAAGTCTACTTAAACATGGTAAGCATTGGGGTGGGAATCGCAGGGTACCTCACGATACGATACGATCACGATACATGGTTCACGATAACGCTAATATCACAATACAGTGATTCTGTGATAATCGATATATTGCTAGACAATCCTTTAATGATACATCACGATATCTAACTATGAAAACAAAATGCCAGCAAAAAGGCTAAGTGCAGGTATTAAAGTCCAAACTGTTAGACTGAACTTTGTGCTGTTTTCTAAGTAAATTAAACATTTTATACTTATCTTAAACTTTTCTTTGCATGTAAACTGACACATTTAGCCTAAGTTAACTGCTTATTGACTCTTTTTTTTTTTTTTTTTATATATAAACCTGGTACATTAAAAAAAAAAAAAAAAAAAAAAAATACCAACCTCTTTTATTTAAACCTGGGAACATCTCAGTGTTTACCAGCTTTCTTAAAATCAACCTGGGAATAGTGTTGTCAAAGGTACTGACTTGGGTATTTTAAAATGTTAAAAATGTGACGATACCAGCATAGCCTAGAATTTGAGTGCTGTTGAGCGGGTTCTTAAAACCCTCTGATTGGCCATTGTGTGTTCACATGCTCAACATATGTCTCTGATTGGCTACAATGATCAAAAACATATTGTAAATAGACAGACATTTTTGACGCTCTTCACAGAACGCTTACAGATTCACACGGGAGCGTTTGAAAGCAGGCGTCTATCAGCTGATCCCTAATATATCCGCTGATAGACGAATTTGCTGATAGACGCCTGCTTTCAAATGCTTCTGTGTATATCTGTGTAAGAGCTCGGTGAAGAATATCAAAGATGTCTATGTTTGTCACATCAATGGTATAAAAGCCTAAGTGCGTCCAGACTTTAAAATAATAGATGCCCCAGCCACGATTAAGTTCACTCACACTGCGACCTGCCATCCTGTTAAAAACATCTTTTTAATAGGCTAGTCAATTTATGTTCACGTTTCCCTCATTCATGTGTTGAGCGCCTTGAAGTAGCAACGGTGGGAGCAGGGAAATCTATTTAGAGCGCCTTATTTTATTAATTAAAATACTGATATTTTGTGCCAGCGTAACGATTCTCCTATCGCACAGAGAAGGACAACGATATATCGCCCTATCAATATTTTGTCCCACCCCTAGTAAGCATTTTGGTTGGAATGTGCACGAGCACTCAAGGACTTGAAAAAGACAGTAAAGTTTGATAAGGAAGTTCAAAGTATTTTTATTTTTATTTTTTTTTTATATAAATATCAGACTATCAAACTATATCAGATCACAAAAGCAAACAACAAATGGTACTAATACTAAAAATCATGATCCTAACCTTTAGAACCATAGCAAAATCTAAGTTAGCCAGACAGTGATTAATTTATGAATCATTAAAATATTGGTTTCTGGGATGTTGTGAGCCCAGAGACTGTAATAGTACATTGGAAGTTTTTAAAAGCTTCGCTTAAATGTGTGTTATAAAAAAATGTGCTCATTAACATCTGTTGAAATATGATTCTTAATTGAAGAATTGAGATTTGGACCCGGAAACAGTATTTGATACGACTTAACAAGTGGTTAGCTAAATGCGAACATACCAAAATGGGACCTTGTTTGTAATTTTATGATTTGCATTTGAGTACTTTGCCTGTTTATCGGAGTACTCAGGCGATCCAGCTGACCACCCTTGAGGCATATTGCCTCATCTTTCTCGGCACATGACTAAGCACTTAGCTGTGTTTTAAGAGTGTTGTTAGCTTCTGGTTGAGTGGTAGTAATGGAGACTCTGTCATGCTGGGATATGGAACTTCAAACCTTAGGATGCTACTCTCTGAGCACTTAGCTGGCAGAGCACCTCTCCCTGTGTCATCGGTGGGGGGGAAGTCCTCAAATGAGATTAAGTGCCATGAAAAGCAGCGTGATTTCAGGCTGGGTAAGGTTGCCAAATGAGCCGAGCTCAGCACATTTCCTCGAAAGCATGGCGCTGCATGTTGGCACGCTGTCTGTCCACACTGACAGTGAGAGTGCTGTGGAAACAACAAATGCAGCCCGTCAGAACATATTTGATGTTTAAATTACAGCCATGTGGACAGGGACTTTTGTTTTCTGGTTTGTGTTTCTTAAAGGACAAAGTGTTTACTATACACTCAATATGACCACCTAAACTTCCTTTAGGATTTGCTGACTGACCAATCTGATATCTTTTTTTCCCCCAGCTGGATCAGGATCGTTACAGGGCCCTCAGACGCCTCAGTCGACCAGCAGTTCTATGGCCGAAGGTGGTGACCTGAAGCCCCCTACACCTGCCTCAACACCGCACAGTCAGATGCCACCAATGCCTGGTGCTAGGTACGGCAATATTGTGCCCCTCTGTATCAACTGTATTATCCGTTTTGGGACAGGACATTCAGAATTAATTTCAAGGGCCAGAATCTCTCATTTGAGCTTACCATCATTATGTCTCACACAGGAGCAGTGTGAATTTGCAGGACCCATTTGCTGATGGTGGGGATCCAGCTTTTTCCAGACGTAACTCTGTGACCCCCAATTCAGGTTATCAGCCTGGTATGGGTGGACCAGACATGATGGGCCGCATGGGGCCTTATGAGCCAAATAAGGACCCCTTTGGTGGTATGAGAAAAGGTGACTCTTCTGGTCATATCTTTACAGTGGAATGTTAAGGATCTCTTTTGTGAATTTTTCTGTTTGTTCATTTTCATATGGTGAGTTTTATATCTCTTGCCATTATCATGTATGAGACATACATACATATATTCCGGCCTAATTTATATGATGAAATCTTTATAGCTGTGCTGCTATAATATAGAGCCAACTCTGTTACGGTTCAGTTTGTTTGTACTTTGCTGCATTAACATTTCAAAATTTCAAGTTGTCTGCTCTCAAAAGTATTATGCACATCCTATTATTTTTATCCCAGTGTGATTGATTGTTCAAAGGCTTGACAAAAAACAAAAACAAAAAAAACATTATTTTAAACAGAAATTTAGTAATTATGCTTATAAGTATACATTGTGCTTTTTAATGATTTGTCATGTAGTAAATAACACACCATGATAAGAATCATAGGTTGTACATAATATTTTAGTATACAGAAGAGGATGTTCAGTGTGTCTCTCTGCTTGCATTTACAGCGGGTGAGCAGTTCATGAGCCCAAGTCAAGGCCCAAACAGTGGCATGGGTGAACAATATAACCGAGGCGCCCCAGGACCTATGGGCAATATGCCGATGGGTCAAAGACAACAGTACCCATATGGTCCAGGATACGACAGGAGGTGAGAGCGTTTATTTCTCGGTTTAACCTTTTATATTAAGTGTAGCCATTGAATTTATCACAGCAATGAATACATTACTACAGAAATCTGACGAGTGTTCATTTTAATATATAATAGCTTTGCTGTGATTTTTACATTTCATACCAACCCAACCAAGGAGTAGTGTCTTCTGTTACTGTTTCTCAAATACCATTTCTTTATTTCCTCACAGACCAGAGTCAAGTATGGGCCCAGATGGTAATATGGGTCCACAACCTAACATGATGCCTTCTGGTGCAGATGCAGGGATGTACTCACCCAACCGGCCCCCACAACAGCAGAGGTTAGCATTTAATTAAACTACACAGATGTTGTATAGAAAGCTTAATTAGAAAACTTGCTTAAAATGTTGATATGCTTGAAATTGAAATTTCACAATTATTACTTATTTCTTATTTCTGTTGTTTGCTACTCAGTATTGAACATCCATGCTTTTTGGGCCTTTCTAAAACTCTATGAATTTTTTTGGTTTGCAGGCATGATTCTTACAGTAATCAATACCCTGGCCAAGGTGCTCCCCCTTGTGGACCATACCCAAACCAACAGTCAGGAATGTACCCACAACAGCAACCGGTCAGTGCAAAACAACCTTTTAAAACTTACTGTATTATTGTTAGCTGTCATTGCCCAAGATCTAAAAAACCTTTTTCTCATACAGAATTACACACAAAAGAGACCGGTTGATGGTGTTTATGGTCCTCCTGCAAAGCGCCATGAAGGGGATATATACCCGTTTAGTGGTCAGCAACAGGGACCCCAGGCCCCAGGTGGACCTCAGTCCCAACCAGATATGTATAACCAATATAATACCTATCCAGGCTCAGACAGACGCCCACCAGGCCCACAGAGCCAATTTCCTTTTGGTTTTGGGCGAGATCGAGGACCTAATGCGGGTGGTCCAAACTCCCAGCCCACCATGCAGCCGCAGATGATGGGTAGCTCCATGAGTGGTTCCATGCCTTCAGTCCCAGATGGACCCCAAGGTCCCATGTGGCCTGGGCGTAATGAGATGAACTACCCAAACTATCATAATCGCCAGGGGCCCCCTGGTGTCCCTTCTCAAAGTCAAAGCTACCACAGCATGAATCGTTCTGAAGACATGATGCCTTCAGATCAGCGCATGAACCATGAGGGATCTTGGCCTGGCCATGTTAACCAGCGGCAGCCCCCATACGGGCCTGGAGCCTCTGGGCCACCAATGTCCAGACCTCTTCAGCCCAATTATCAATCCTCCCAGAACCACATTCCACAAGTGTCCAGCCCTGCACCCATGCCAAGACCAATGGAGAATAGGACCTCACCCAGTAAGTCTCCATACATGCACTCGGGGATGAAAATTCAGAAAGCTGGACCTCCAGTTCCTGCGTCACACATTGCCCAGTCGCCAGTTCAGCCCCCTCTGATTCGGAGAGACGTAGCATTCCCACCAGGTTCAATAGAGGCCTCGCAGCCCATTCTGAAACCGCGTCGTCGGCTTACCATGAAAGATATTGGTAAGAGGCTCAAAGCATCGTTCCCATGAATACTTATGTCTTGATCCATTTGTAAAGTGTTCTAAGAGTTGGGTTTTGTTTTGTTTCAGGAACACCGGAGGCTTGGCGAGTCATGATGTCCCTCAAATCAGGCTTGTTAGCTGAGAGCACATGGGCTTTGGATACCATTAATATTCTTCTCTATGATGACAACAGCATTTCTAACTTTAATCTGAACCAGGTCAGTAAATTTTTTTTTTTTTAGACTATAGGGGCTTTCGCACCAGAGGAACCTTTTTATAGTTCCAAGAACTATTGGCTGAAGTACCCGGATTTTGCCGTGCTCGCATCGCAGGTGATTTAGTTCTAGGAACTCCTTTTGGGGGAGTCGCATGTCAAACGCATGTCAAACACCAGCACCTGGCACTTTTAAAAAGCTGTGTAAACATTTTTACTTCACGAACATGGAAAACAGCTATAACGGCAATTACCTGTTGTCTGCAGGGTTGTGTTCTTTTTTTTTGCCTCATTGATATGTAATACTGAAAGTTGTCATAGGAGATTTTGTCTCTTAGCCCCACTTTTTGCTCTTTCAGTCACGTAAACTATGCATTTACATTCCATCTCCATTATCCTGAAACCCACCACACAACAAACACAGCTCCAATCATGGCATCCTCCATCCACCGGTTTTAAGCGGTTTAAAAGACGCCACTGTCGGCTGATTCAGAGTTCCAATTCCCGGTGTGAATGCAACTAGGAACATGGCCCGGGTGAGAAATTAGTTTTCGGGGGACTATCCTAGTGGCTAGTTCCTATAACTGAGTTCCTAGAACTATTTGGTGCGAAAGCCCCTTATATGACTAGGAATGGGTCAGGTTTGTCAACAAGTGTAACTTATCTTTTAATTAATTTTTGTTCTGATTGCAGCTTCCTGGCTTCCTCGAGCTCGTTGTTGAGTACTTCCGAAGGTGTCTCATTGAGATCTTTGGCATCTTGAAAGAGTATGAGGTTGGAGACCCTGGGCAGCGTACCCTAATTGACCCAGATGCCATTGACCCTGAGATGTCTGATGAGGAGGGGCCAGAGGCAGAACAGATGGAAGAGGAGGATGAGGAGGAGGATGATGAAAATGTCGAGATCAACCCTGTCCAGACGGCACAAGTCCAGGTCAAGCAGGAGAAAGAGGAGTCAACGCAGGTCCAAAAATCCAATGAAAAGAATGACGTAGATGAAAGGGAAGGCGAAGATACTTCATGCAAGGATCATCTCAGATCATCTACCCCATTGCAGGACATGAGTGCCTCCCAGGAGAGGCCAAAGCAGGCTAGTAAATTTGACAAGCTTCCCATCAAGATACTGAGGAAAAAAGACCTCTTTGTGATTGGGCGCACTAGTAAATTGGGTCGGCGGCAAGCCTTTGATAGTGGTCTTATCCATTGGAGTGTGGGTGGTGGTGACACCACAGAGCACATACAAACCCATTTTGAGAGCAAGATGGAACTCTTGAAGCATCAGAAACGGGTGCCAGTGAATGTTGAGCCACGTAAGAAGGTATCTCCAGTAGTGGAAACTGTTACGGATAATGCTCAGAAGGCTCAGGCAAATGAAGAGCAGCAACAAGTACAACCTCAGCCATCCTCAAATCAACCATTGTCAGAAGGTAAAATTACTACAACAGCAAGCACGTCTGCGAGTATAACGGCCACCATTGATGATGTTCTGTCGGCAAGGCGAGGCTCTGTAACTGAGGAAGCAGTCAGAGGGAGCAGGGATAGTGACAAGGAGAAGAATATGTTTCTCTTTGGCATCGATCTTGCACAACAGAGTCGCAAAATCAAGATCTTGGAAGACGAGCCACATAGCAAGGATGAGACCCCGCTCTGTACACTCTCAGATTGGCAGGATGCCCTTGCTCGCCGCTGCATCTGCGTTTCCAACATTGTTCGCAGCCTTTCCTTTATTCCTGGTAATGATCTGGAGATGTCAAAGCATCCAGGACTTTTGCTGTTACTTGGCCGGCTTGTGCTGTTGCACCATCGGCATCCTGAACGCAAGCAGGCCCCGGTTACCTATGAAAAAGAAGAGGAGGAAGATGAAGGTGTCAGCTGCGAGCGAGACGAGTGGTGGTGGGACTGTCTTGAGGTTTTGCGGGAAAACTGCTTGGTCACATTAGCAAACATCTCAGGCCAGCTGGACCTCTCCATCTACCCTGAAAGTATTTGCTTGCCACTGCTGGATGGCTTGCTCCACTGGGCCGTGTGCCCTTCGGCAGAAGCGATTGACCCCTTCCCCACGCTGGGGCTCAACGGGACACTGTCTCCCCAGAGACTCGTCCTCGAAACCCTTAGTAAGCTTAGCATCCAGGATAACAATGTTGACCTCATTCTGGCTACGCCACCTTTCAGCCGCTTGGAGAAGCTCTACGGCTCCCTTGTGCGCATGGTTGGTGACCGCAAAGTGCCCGTCTGCCGGGAAATGGCGGTAGTGCTGCTAGCTAATCTTGCGCAAGGCGACAATGTCGCGGCCCGGGCTATTGCTGTGCAGAAAGGAAGTGTTGGAAACCTTCTTGGCTTCTTGGAGGACAGTCTTGCAGCCACCCAGTTTCAACAGAGTCAGGGCTCGTTACTGCACTTACAAGGTGCACACTTCGAGCCCACTAGTGTGGACATGATGAGGCGGGCGGCACGAGCCCTGTACGCCCTTGCCAAAGTGGAAGAGAACCACTCTGAGTTCACGCTGTATGAGTCACGGCTACTGGACATATCGGTGTCCCCACTTATGAACTCTTTGGTGTCCCATGTAATCTGTGACGTACTTTTTCTGATCGGCCAGTCATGACAGCCGTGGGGGTGATCATGTTTTTCCCCACTCGTTTTTTTAATGTGTGTGTGTCTGTGTGAGTGGAGAAAATTTAACAGCGAAACTGACTGACTGTATGTTCATTTTTTTTAATTTATGCAAAATCACCTCAGATTCCACTGTCTATCCTGTCTACCCTTGCTTTGCTCTCAAGGAAGGAGATACCATTAAGTCGCGATCGATTTAACATGTATGATAAGAATTAAACTAACAAGGATGTGCCGATCGAGATCCTCACCTGCAAGAGTGCGCTGCCCTTTGGACTTTTTTTTTTTTTTTTTTTTTTGTAAGGAAAAATAAAATTACAAAAAAGACACAAAAAACAAAACTGTAACCAAAGTTGCTGTCACGTTTACAGTGAGTTTGGGGAAAAATTGTGCCCATATTTACCTTCTGGGTGAGGATGGGCATAGAGACGACCATAATCTGGTTCTTGGAGGCTAAATGGACTTGCAGACTCTGGTGTGTGGTATAAATTGCTGTAACTTTGATTAAATATATACTTAGCCCTAAAGGAACCAGGTCGTTGGCTGTGAACAGAAATGTAAATGGGAGGCCTGTGCAGTAGATTGTAGGACTTTTTTCTGTACTGTACACCTTAAAACTGTAAACATACTGTAACAATACTGTTTCACACTGAGATAATGCTGGCTTGGCAGCAAAAAAACTGTAGTTTTTAAAAATGATTTTAGTTCATGTTGAGAGAGGAAAAAATGGCTTTCCCCCCAAAGTAACGTGAACCTACAACACCCCGACCTCTTCTTTGTCCCTCGATTGTATGACTTGACCCTTAAAGAAATCACCTCTTAGGACTGGTCTTGAGCTCTAGATGCAGTCCAGGCTGCAGTGTATATAATGATGTTGTAAATTACACTTTGCTCTTTTTTTTTTTTTCTTTCTCTCTCATCTTATGGCGCTCTTCACCGTTTTTAATCTTTGACGAATTAAAGGTTTCACTCAACAGATCTCTCATTGCGCATTGCCATGTGTTTATTTACCACCTTTCTCTCCTTACATCTCTGGTTGTAGGGATGCAATCTTTTGCCCTTGCGATCCCATACACATAACATTTCAATTCTTTTTGTTAAAGCTGTAGAGGCATATATCAAACCAGACAAGTCCATTAACTCCAACCGATTTCATCATCATTCACCGGAACAAAGATACAATAAACAAGTTTGTTTTCCCCTCTTTCCCAGCGGTTTCCTTAGTCGATTCCAGTGCTATGGATTCATATTTGTATTTCAGATGATGTAGCTAAAATCTTGTTGTAAATTCCTTTTCCCCCCTTTTTGGCTTAATGAATATCATTTATTCCGTATGAAATCTTTATACTATATGTTCCACGTGTTAAGAATAAATGTACATTAAATCTTGGTAAAACGCTTGTGATTGGTTTATTTATATCAATTTTTATCAGTTTCGCAGTTGGAGTTTATGAATTTATATGAATTTATAAGCTGTATGGACTGCATTTGTTGCATTGTTGATTACCACAGATTCCTCAGTAAACAAACAAACCAAAAAATTGTGGTTGGAACCAAGAAGTTATAATGGACGTAAATGGTATATGCTCAAATGCCAGTGTTTGGCAAGTATAGCCACAGGACTTAAATGTTACGCATGTTCAATTGTTGATACAATCTTACAAACTGCATGTGCAAAGTTGCTGTCCATTAATTCCACGTCATGTCTCTGGCTCTGTAAACACTTTAATTTTCATATGCACAAGGATACCTGAAAGGTCAAAATCCTAATATGTATTGCATAGGTGACAGTGACAATTAAAGTTTGTTCACCTAGAACAGTAGTGCTGCCACAAAAGCGATTTGGACAACTTCACAGCCTAACTCAATTTTTACTATTCAGGTAAGTGCTTGAAAACAAAAGACATTTCTGCTGGTAAACATTCAAAGTGAATGTCACATTTACTTCCTTTGCAATTCTATTATGAAACCTGTAAAAAAGAAAATTCTGTTGTAATCAAAATTATCCTCGGGTGCTGTTGATAAGAGTATGAACACTTAACTGATTTGCCATCAATATGCATTCTTTAGCTGTCGTGATGTATGGTGGATGCCTGACTCTACAGTTCCTGTACTGTAGTGATATGGAAAGTGGTATGAACTGTTTTTTTCTCTCAGAATTAATGGTGTCTTAACCCAAAGAAAACATCTAGGCTACTTGCAATGGAATAATTGTATACTGTAAAAATACAGGCTACTTTAGGCTGCCTATATTATTTTAAGTAGAATATGAAATGTATGCAGTTAGGTTTTGCATATTTAATCGAATTGTGTAAAAATGTCTTTACATCTGGCAATCCAATCAAATAATGAATCGAAGCGATGTTAAAATAGTTGTAAATTTGCTTCATTCATTATCATTATACTGAAACGTGGAGGTTTCAGTGCAGTGCGGAGTTTGGTTCACGTTTCGTGCATACAGTAAAATTGCGTCTTGTTCAGTTAAAATGTTTCGTACTGCAAAGATAGTATGCAATCCCGAATGTAGCACTGCCTTTATCAGTAATGAGCACTTTAAAGCAATATATTTTGTTATTGATTTCTCTCTCTCAGTACATTTTACAAACAAGATGACCGAATGATAACGATAAAATTGTGGTAGATGCATAAATGAAGAACTAGTTTTGATTTTGTTTCAGAAGTAGTACTTATACGTATTTTATATCATGCTAGCAGTAGACACGTGGCTACGTATCTAGGCTTACAAATATCAGAGCACGCAATGTTAATCTCACAGCCCCATCTAGTGGTTACGTGCAGATTTTTTACCAGTACTTAGAAATTGATTAATAAACGGCAGGGCAGGGATGAGTGCAATGGATGTTGTCTCTAAAAACCGGAGCTATCTTTTACAGACTGACCGAAAGCTATGAAAAGAGAAGCAAATGCATCGCTGCAATTCGTAGAAACAACTGGAATCCAGACAGCGAAACGTGGAT